>NC_040099.1:775173-1102048 GCF_003369695.1 Bos indicus x Bos taurus
AAGCCCGGTAACTCCAGGAGTGGCATCAGCCGAGCTCCCGGGGAGAGGCTGGGCTGCCCTCGCCCAGTGGCCTCCAGGCAGTCACGGTCTTACCAAGTGGCGCTGGCGTCTGTCATGGCAGCCGTGTTCTCCATCAGTGACTGACTCGACAGCATATCCATGAAGCTGGGACTTGAGCGAGTGATCAGCTCTCTTAACACGCCCTTGGCTGTGGCCGTGGTCACACTGGACCCTCATCGGGCAGGGGGTGGTACTGCTGGTCTGTTTCTGGCTTAATCAGGCCAGAAACAGACGTTCCCTGCGGAGGCGTGTTTATCTCTGACCTTGTGTGTGTGGGCTTGTGCTCTTCGCACAGCCTCTCCGTTTTTGTCTTCCTCCTGAGTCAACTGGGATCAGTTATGTACCTTATTAAACATTCACCTGGCGTCATGCTTTGTGGGCTTTGGATGGGCACACAGGGTCCATGAGCTCAGGTTGGCGAATCCCACGCTCAACACACTGCATTTTTTGGCAGCTTAGAAAATAGAAGATACTGCTCCTGATTTTGCCTTTTCCTTTGACAGTGTTCGTTCCAAGCTGATGTTCTGTGTTTGACCAAGTGGGCTGGTGGGCTTCTCTCTGCAGGGGGTTCGGTGCTGCACTTCTTTTGTCTAATGACTGAATCTAAGACAGTTCTCGCTTTGCTTTCATCTGAGACTGTGTGTGCTCAGTCTCAATTGCTGCTTAGAGAAGTGTATTCTCCAGAGTTTGTTTAGTTCTGGGACTCCTGTGGACTGTGCTCCTGCCCCACTCTTTTTCTTTTTCCTGATGGTTATTTTCTTTCACTTTGAGTGAATCATTTCCTCTTGTGTAGCTTCTGCTTTTAGTGTGAGTGTATGTAGAAAATGGGTCGGCCTCCAGCTCCAGTGAGTAGCCTGGACTGCTGAGTGTCACTTAGGCTGTAAAGGTGATCAGCACTGCCTGTTTCTGCTGCTTCTCCCCATCAGCACCGTCCTCCCCACTGTGACTTGGGAACACTTACCTGAGGTGGTGCTGACCGTGCTGCTGCCGGTGCCCAGGAAGCAGGGCTCCTGTATCGCGGATCCCTTACCAGGGAAGAGCTACAGCTTAGTTTCCTCTGAGACAAGGGCGTCTGTGATATGTGCCCCTTGAACCTCGCCTGTAAGGGGTGCAGGATCTCACAGCCGACCACAGACTGGGCCGTGTGGGTGGTTAGCGCGATCGTCCTCACCAGGTGGGGGAAGGCCTGGGGAGACATCGGTGCCCTGGTGGCTTAGTGCACTGAGCCTCGGGCTCTGCAGCAGTGACCTTGTTAGAAGCCGTGTGTGGGCCATGATGACACAGACACAGCAGGCACTGGGGCCCCTGCGTCACGCGGTGAACTCAGAATTTAACACTTAATGGCAGCTCACGGGCATTGGCCAGTGTGCTAGTGGGTGTCCTCGGCTCTGGGGGAGTGGAGGGCTGTGGCTCCTGACCCCTGGGCCCAGCGCAGACTCAGGGAGGGTTGTCTCCTAACCTTTGCCCACACCAGCTAAGAGTTTGAGAATTCAGTACTCGAATCCAGGGTGATTTACATATTTTTGTGTCCACTGTTTAAGAGATACTTAAGTCTCCGCGTCCTCCTAGGGAAGCCTTTAATGAGTATGTGGGTTTATTTCCTCTAATCTGCCAGAAGCAGGCTGTGAAAACGCCAAGTGGTTTGGGTTGGGAAGCTCTGCAGCCCATGGGCCTCTGTCCTGTGCTTTCCCCACCCCGTGGCCCCCTCCACCTGGCAGGTGGCCAGCTTCTGCTTCCGGAATGTGTCAGCCAGGGCTGTGAGGGTGCCTCCGGCCCCGGGAGGCAGACTTCCGGGGGAACTGACCATGCACATTAAAATAACTCAGGAGGAGAGTCTGAGGAGCCCAACTTCAGCTATAGGACAGTCAGGCAGCCTGAAAAAAAGCTTGAATGTTTTCCAGCCATCTTTTATAAAAGTTTTCAGTTCTGAAGGTCACCCATTCAACTTGAAAGTTAAAATTAAAGAAACATCAGTGGTATTAGGGAGAAAAAGCAGGTTACTTAGAAAAATATCTAATTTGTTATCTGATGAGTGACACCTGCTCAGTAGACATTTTGAGGGAGACAGGACACAACACAAAAGTCAAACACTCTCCACCCCACTGCCCAGAGGTGACTGCTTGGAACCTTGTGGCGTTTTTCCCCAAGTTTTTCTTTTTCAGTCTCCTATCACAAGATTGGGATCATTTTCAAAATTAGGATCAAATGTTTTAAAAGCTCTCATTCCACAGAAGCTTTTCAGTGCCCTTGTGTGCAGTGGAGGCAGGACCCAGAGGGGTGGGTTCCCCTTTCAGAATGTCCAAGATGGGGCGGCATTCACGGAGGCCACGTGTTTCAGGGAGAAATTGGCTGGAGATGCTAACATAAACCTGCTATTTAACTGTGAACCAGGAGTGGAGTGTGGTGTCTGTCTTGACAGTGCTGTGTTTTCCTTTTTCACTTTTTATTGTGGAGAATTTCAAACATGTAGAAGTGGGAGAGCAGCATATGGTGCTCTGTGTGGGGCCCTGACAGCCTCCGACCGTTTTCCAGAGCCCGTGCACATCCTCTTCCTGCAGTTGCTGAAGCAAATACTCGATATAGGCCATTTGTAGATGGTCTGTAACATGTCTTTAAAAGATAAGACTTTAAGAAAGCATGACACAATATCATCATTCCATAAGAAGCCCGTTCTTCTTATTATCAAACCACCATCTGTGTGAGTTTCCAACTGTCTCTTGTGTTTCCTAAGTGTTTGGCCAGTTTGTTTCCTTAGATCAAGATCCAGTTATGGGCCACAAACTGTGATTGGTCGGTGTCTTTTTGTTGTTGCAGTTTGTCTTCTTAATCTATATGGGGGTGCATGCTAATTCCCCTCAGTCATGTCTGACTCTTTGTGACCTCATGGATGGTAACCCACCAGGCTCCTGTCCATGGGATTCTCCAGGCCAGGATACTGGAGTGGGTTGCCATGCCCTCCTCCAGGGGATCTTCCTGACCCAGGGATCTAACCTCTGTCTCTTACGTCTCCTGCATTGGCAGGTGGGTTCTTTACGACTCGTGCCACCTGGGAAGCCCTTTTAATCTGTTCAGTTCGGTTCAGATCAGTCGCTCAGTCGTGTCCGACTCTTTGCGACCCCATGAATTGCAGCATGCCAGGCCTCCCTGTCCATCACCAACTCCCGGAGTTCACTCACACTCACGTCCATCGAGTCAGTGATGCCATCCAGCCATCTCATCCTCTGTAGTCCCCTTCTCCTCCTGCCCCCAATCCCTCCCAGCATCAGAGTTTTTTCCAATGAGTCAACTCTTCACATGAGGTGGCCAAAGTACTGGAGTTTCAGCTTTAGCATCATTCCTTCCAAAGAAATCCCAGGGCTGACCTCCTTCAGAATGGACTGGTTGGATCTCCTTGCAGTCCAAGGGACTCTCAAGAGTCTTCTCCAACACCACAGTTCAAAAGCATCAATTCTTTGGTGCTCAGCTTTCTTCACAGTCTAATTCTCACATCCATACATGACCACCGGAAAAACCATAGCTTGACTAGACGGACCTTTGTGGCAAAGTACTGTCTCTGCTTTTGAATATGCTATCTAGGTTGGTCATAACTTTCCTTCCAAGGAGTAAGCGTCTTTTAATTTCATGGCTGCAGTCACCATCTGCAGTGATTTTGGAGCCCAAAAAAATAAAGTCTGACACTGTTTCCACTGTTTCCCCATCTATTTCCCATGAAGTGATGATCTGTAGTTCTCCCTAAATCCCCTTTGTCCTTTGAACTTATCTGTTGTTTGTTCTACGTTGTGCGCTTTGTGCCCAGCATGGGGTCAGTGGACCGGCAGCAGCACTTGGAGCGACAGGGCTGCAGAATCTGCACAGAATCAGGCTGCTGAACCAGGGCTGTGTGGACTGCCCTGTGAAGAACATTCTGCAAGGTGATTCGATCCAGGTCCGCCCTTTAGATTCTGCAGGACTGTTGTGCGTTTCCTCCAGGAGGCACGCCTGGCAGCTGGCCTCTCTGGAGGGTGGCAGCCAGGGGGGCCCAGGGCCCAGACCCGACAGTGTGTCCCGGCCGCCCAGCACCCCACTCTACTGTCCCTGCCCCTCTAGAGGTACTTCCCCGTGAATGCTACTCAGCCTTTCAACAGTTTGATTTATAAAGGAGAGGCAGGTGAATGCTCACTTGTTGTTCAGTCACTAAGTCAGGTCCGACTCTGCGACCCCATGGACCGCAGCACAACAGGCTCTCCTGTCCTTCACTACCTCCCAGAGTTTGCTCAAAGTCATGTCCATTGAGTCGGTGATGCCATCCAACCATCTCTGTCATCCCCTTCTCCTGCCCTCAGTCTTTCTCAGCATCAAGGTCTTTTCTAACAAATTGGCTCTTCGCATCAGGTGGCCAAGTATTGGAGCTTCAGCATCAGTCCTTTCAATGAGTATTCAGGGGTGATTTCCATATTTATCTTTATTTACTTTTCAAAATCAGTTCCCAGTACCTTGCAGTGATGAGTGTGTTTGTTTTACTTTACCCCATGATTCACGTGACAGAAGTCCCATTGCTCCCTGTGGCCAGCTGCCCGCCTCCGACCCTCCGCTGCTGGCTCTTGCCTCTGGCATGGTGGTCCCCTGGAGTGCGGACCTTGCTGTGACAAGATGCTCTGAGCTCGCTGTCCAGTCTCCTGCCCCAGACCTGGTCTGGACATGGCCTTGGAGGCCCCAGTCCGGGCCCCTGGGACGGCTGTTGGATCGGGGTTCTTCGGGGCCCCAGTGGGTGGGGCAGGGAGGTTTCCAGCAGGCAGAGTGCCGTTCCCAGCTCGCTTCCCTCTCAGCTCCCAACGGGTGCCGTCTTGAGGTTGTGCCAACAGTGAGGCTGCTAAGTTGTTTAAATGCTGTCCTCAGGGTCACACGTCCCTCCTGCCAGATGCCTGTGTCGTGCAGTCACTAGAAACAGCGAGTGCCTCCCAGTGAGTGGGCCACCAGCCAGATACCCGAGTGAATTGTGTTGAGATTTGCCCCAAGTCTCAGCACTCTGGTGGAATTGGCTGGGAGGTAGACGGGGATGGGCTGACTGCAGAAGAGGACAGGGGTCCTTGTGAGCTGATGAAAGCCCTGGAGTTCTGTAGTAGTGGTGGCGGCAGGACTCTGGGAATGTACTAAACACACTCGAAGTGTGAATTTTTTATGGTATGTAGTTATAGCTTAGTGCAGCTGGAAGAAAATGTTGGGTGGGGAGAGTCGCATACTACCCCGAGAATGAAAGCTGAGGATCCCCTTCCCAGGAGGATGCTTATGCACAGACTGCTCTGCGTTTGCAGGGGCTCCTTTGTGTCCTTGGGCCTCAGGGCACGGTCCTGCCTCGGTCCAGCCCACTGCCCGGTGCTGACCTAGGGCCTTCTGTTCCTGTGTTGCTGGGCCACCGTGAACACACCTCCTCGTGGGCCCTGGGCCCCCTACCTCTCCGCTGCAGCCGTTGTCCACCTCCGCCCCCTCCCACACGTAGCCCCCATGTGCTCTCTCCCAGGCGCCCCCAGCAGTGAGTCTCAAACCGTGATGAGGACCAGAGTGCCCGGGGCGTTTGCAGATCTGCCTCTTGTCTGTCAAGCACCGTCCTGTCCTCTGGCCGCCCCAGGGCTGACTGTCCTGTCTCAGCCCTGCTGAAACTTCGGCTTAGTCGTCTCTGGCTCCTGTCTCTGTGGCTGCTCGACAGGTGGGCCCCAAATTTGGGGGCAGGAAAGGACATTTTCACCCCAGACTCTGCAGTTTGGGCTGTTTGCTCTCTCACTGTCTCTTGCCCCTGCTTGTCCTCCCCGTGTCTTCCTCTGTTTTTGGATCTCTCTGTCTCTCTCTGCCTCTCCCACCCTCTCTCCCCCTCTCTGTTTCTCTCTTTACTCCTCACTCTTGTGTCTACGTGGTGCTGGCCGTCGGTTGGACCTCAGCTGGGCTCTGCTGGAACGCTCCCACGTGGGCTCCTCATGAGAACTGGCCTTCCTCACACTGTGGAGCCATGGTTCAGCGGGAGTGTCTGGGAAGAACTGGGTGGACATTGCATCTTTTTAAAGATCTGGTCTTGGAAATCACACAGCATTGCTTCTGCCGACCTGCACCTCAGGCCCACCCTGAGTCAAGGGGACAGGGGCCCTCCTCCTAGTGGGGGGTGCAGGCTCTGAGGGCAGTGTGGTCTGGAAGTGTTGCAGTCATTTCTGCAGCTTGGTGCCTGGTGTGTCTTCAGTACAGATCTGTGGCGGCACGTGATCACAAAACATTGCCAGTGTCTCTCGGCTTCAGAGCGCCCTTTCCTCCATCTGTCCTACATGAAGGTGTTTTTCTAAAACGTAGATCTGATCATGTTGCTTTCCAGCCGAAAAACCTCAGGTAGCTGGATGCTGTGCACAGGATGTGACCTTCCCACCCAGCTTGCTGCTGGCCGCCCTGACCAGGGTGTGTGTCTGGCTGACCCCAAGCCCTGCACCTGGCCACGCCCGGTGGTTCTGCAGGGCAGGTGTGAAGCTCTGCTTGTCAGCTCAGCAGGATCAGGCCGGGAGAGAGAAGGGCAGCTTTGTGTCCAAGCCCATAAGTGGCTGAGTGGAACGCCCTGTCCTGTAGCCTACCCCCCTTCCCTCTTTTGGTACTTTGATCTTTAGAGGAGGTGCCCATTAATGGTGAACCTGATCTAAATCAAAGACAGAACCAAAAAGCTGGGAGAATCTGACCAGCTCTGGGGACTCAGAACCCAGAAGGTCCAGAAGGGGGTGTTGGAAGGGAGGCAGGGTAAGGAGAGGAGACAGTGGTTCCTGTTGGTTTATGAACCACCCCCTCCATCCCCCCAGCTCTTCCCTGAGCAGTATCAGCTGTCCCCGGGTCTAGGCAGAAAGGCTGGTATTTGCTTTTAGCTGATTACTTGAAACATCTCCAGTGTGGGGTAGTTTCCGTTGCCTGGTGCAGACCCATGACCTTTGCTCCTGCCTTTGCTTCTGACCTCAGTGACTGACCTCCGTCCCCAGCTCCACTTGCAGGTGGAAACCCCCTGGAGGAGCTCTGGTGGTCTTCAGGGCCTCTGGTCAGTCTGTTGTTTTCCTGGGGTGGCCCAGTCTAGGGAAGCCTCAGGTGGGGCGGGGGCGAGTGGGAAGGCAAGGTGGCTGGCAGTGGAATCTCACACTGGGTCCTTCCTGGGCCACCGCTGGGGGCAGCTGCCAGCCCTGCTCCCTGACTTGATGTGATGTCCAAGGGCGGGCAGGTTCACATGCTGAACTCGCTGTCTGCTCACGGTGGGTGTTGTGTTGAGTGCCTTCGGGAAACAGCTTTGTTCTGAAGAATCTGGACCCTGGGACAGCTGTCTTGTAGCCAGGGTTTGTGTCCAGGTGAGTTTCCGGGGGAAAGTGGAAGGTAGGGTCTGCTGTATCTCGTCAGCACCTCCGACTTTAGAAATTAAGTGAGATTTGGTGACGTTTCATTTTTTTCCTCTGTCCCAGGGACTTATTTTGAAAGAGGACAGGTTTGGAGAACAATGGTTCACAAAGTGGATTTCCTAATGCACAGAAACCAAAAGCTTGTCTTTCTGTTCCATTTTTTTTTTTTAAAGAAATGCAACAAGGACTTACCAGTGTTAAAATCGGTCTGTTTTTGTCTCTTCTTCCTTTCTGTTTTCTCTCTCTTTCTCTTTTTAAATGTAGCTGCAGATAATAAAGATGGAGAAGTCAGAGTCCCCCTTGGGCGGTCCTTTCTGGGTATGTACCACGCTGCATGTGCCACCCCTGGAGCACCGGGTCCGTTTCCTGCTCTGCAGCTCTGTCCGTCTCTTGTCTCCACTCACACCTGTGCCGCATCCTCTCCTTGCATGGGCATCACCCACCCCGCGTGGCTGCATCTCCAGCCAGCTAACCAACACAGCCTGCTGTTTTCAAGCATGAAGTAACCACTAGAAACCTACCCATTTTCTGTGTTGTGTTAAGGGGGAGGGATGCAGAGAGGTAAAAAGAAAGACATGAATTCTGTTTGTTAAGCTTATCCCAAAGTATTTTATTCTTTTTGATTCTGTGGTAAATGGAATTGTTTTCTTAATTTTCGCTTTGGATTGTTCATTGTTACTTTGTAGAAATAGAATTGATTCTCACATATCGATCTTGGGACCTGCAGCTTTGCTGAACTCGTTCATTCTAATAGCTTTTTAATGGATAGTTGAGGATTTTCTATATGCAAGATTATGTCATCCACAGATAGAGAGTTTTACTCCTTCTTCTCCAATCTGGAAACTTTTTATTTCTTTTCTTGACTAATTACTGTGGCCAGAAGTGGGAGAGTAGATGTAGATGTGCTTGTCTGGTTACTGGTCATAGTGAGAGAGCATTTCCTTCTTGATATTGAGTATGGTGTTGGCTACGGATTTTACAGAGATGCTTATATTAGGTTAAGCAAGTGCCCTTCTGTTCTGAGTTTGTTTTCATCATGAAAAGATATATGAGTTTGTCAAATGCTTTTTGTGTCTGTTAAGGTGATTATGTGGTTTTTGTCATTTATTCTACTCATTATAGTACATTATGTTCATGGAGTTTTGTATGTTGAACCAACCTTGCATTCTTGGGATGAATCTCATCTGATCATGATTTATAATCCTTTTTATAAGTTACTAGATTTTGTTTGCTACTGTTAGGTTGTTTAGGTTCCTTTTTTTTTTTCCCTTCTTCATATGATAACTGATTTTAATATCAGGATAGAACTGGTCTTATGAAATAAATTGGAAATGGGAAGCATTCCTTCCTCTTCTATTTTTAAAAAGAATTTGTGAAGAATTGCTATTAATTCTTTATTAATTAAAAGTGTTTTAATTGAAATATATTTGACAGGTAAATTAAAGGTACGTGTTGACACATTTATATACTGTGATATAATAGCCAAGTAGTGGTAATGAGTACCTATATCACATTACATATTTACCATTTTTTTTAATGGTTGGATGATCACGTTTAGTCTCCTAGCAAGTTTGATGGTTGGAACAATCACTTTTCATCTCCTGGCAAGTCTGATGGTTGGATGATCACTTTTAGTCTTCTGGCAAGTCTGATGGTTGGATGATCACTTTTAGTCTCCTGGCAAGTCTGATGGTTGGATGATCAATTTTAGTCTCCTGGCAAGTCTGATGGTTGGATGATCACTTTTAGTCTCCTGGCAAGTCTGATGGTTACGACTGTACTCACTGTGCAGTGCGTCAGATCCAGGGGCTTCTTCAGCACTTGCTTCAGGTTTATTGGTTCTTCTGAGTGTTTGGTAGGATCAGACAGTGAAACCAATCTGGGCTTGTGCTTTCTATGGAAAGTTTAAAAGGACTAATTCAGTCTTTTACTTGTAAATCTATTCTTACTTTCTATTTCTTTCTGAGTTAGTTTCAAGAGAAATTCTTTCTTGGAATTTGTCCAGTTAATCTGTTATTTGTTGGCATATATTGTTCTTATAATCTTTTTGATTTCTGTAAAGTTAGTGGTAATGATCTCTCTTTAATCCTTGACATCAGTAATTCGAGTCTCCTCTCTCTCTCTCCATCTTGTTTTGTTTCTTGCAGCTAAAGATTCATGCATTTAATTGATTTTTTTCAAAGAGCCAACTTTTGGTTTTGTTGATATTTCTCTATTGTTTTTCTAGTCCCTAGTTTATTTCCACTTTAGTGTTTATAATCTCTTTCCTTCTGCTTGTTTTGGGTTTAGTTCTTTTTTTTTTTTTTTTTTTTACTTGTTAAGCTATAAGGTTAATTTATGGATTTGAGATATTCCTTCTTTTTTTATTGACATATAGTTGATCATCTTTTTTAATATAACTTTTAGCCATAATTTCTTTGTAAGTAATGTATTCACTGCATCCTGTAAGTTTTGGTATGTTTTCATTGGCCTTAAAATATTTTTAAATTTCCTTCAGGATTTCTTCTTTGATTCCTTTGTTACTTATGAGTGTGTTGTTTAATTTCCACATATATTAATGAATCCCCAAGTTTCCTTCTGTTATTGATTTCTAGGGGTTTCCCAGGTGGCACTAGTGATAAAGAACACACCTGCCAATGAAGGAGACCTAAGAGATGCCAGTTTGGTCCCTGGGTCAGGAGGATCCCCTGGAGGAGAGCGTGGCAGCCCACTCCAGTATTCTTGCCTGGAGACTCCCATGGACAGAGGAGCCTGGAGGGCTGTAGTCCATAGAGTCGCAAAGAGCTGGACACCACTGAAACGATGTAGCCTGCATGCATAGCACACATGCCTTGATTTCTAATTTAATTCCATTGTAGTTGGAGAAAATATTTTGTATCATTCCAGTCATTTTAAATTGAGGCTTGTTTGATGGCTTGGCCAATGGTCTCTCCTGGAGAACGCTCCATGTGCACTTGTGAATGATGTATGTCCTACCCTTCAGGTGGGGTAGAGGAGCGTCTGGCTAGGTTTTGTAGTGTTGTCAGCTCTTCTCTTTCCTTATTCCTCTGTCTGGTTGTTACGTCAGTTACTAAAAATGTGTATTGAAATCTCCGACTGCCTTATTTGTGTCTCTTTTCACTTCTGTCAGTTTTTGCTCTTTATATTTTGGAGCACTGTTGTTAGGTGTGTATGTTTATAGTTTTATCTTACTGATAGATTGGCCCTTTTATCATCATAAAATTTTCCTTTATGTCTAGTAATCGTTTTGTTTTAAAGTCTGTTTTTTTCTGATAGTAGTATAGCCACTGTAGATCTCCTGTGATTGCTGTTTGTATGGTATATCTTTTTCCGTTGTGCTTTTGACTTCTTTTTTATATCTTTGAATCTAAAGTATGTCTCCTGTAGAAAGCATATGCTGCTGCTGCTAAGTCGCTTCAGTCGTGTCCGACTCTGTGCGACCCCATAGACGGCAGCCCACCAGGCTCCCCCGTCCTTGGGATTCCCCAGGCAAGAACACTGGAGTGGGTTGCCATTGCCTTCGTAGAAAGCATATAGTGGATCTTTAAAAAACTTCATCTTGCGGCTCTGGCCTTTGATTAGATATTCACTTCACTCACATTTCATGTCACTATGTCTGGATTTACCCTCGCCACTTCACTTTCTGCTCTCTGTCCTCCCATCTGCCCTAACCTCCCCCTGTTCCTTCTTTATTACTTTCTTTTGTATTAAGTAAACACTTTTAGGGTAATATTTTAATTCCTTTTGTAAGCCTTAAATATATATATACACACATATGTGTATATAATAGTATACTACATTGTATCACGTTATGTTATTTGCTTGGTGTTTGACTCGAACATCAAAGTTTATGATATGCATCTTACCAAAATCTACTTTAAATTTATACTAACTTGATTTTTAATCAATTAAAAGAGAAAAAGAGAAGAAATATGCACTTTTACTGCCTTTTACCTACATGATCACCATTACCTATACTTTTTGTTTTTCTCAAGTGGATTATAATTACTGCCTGAGGTCCCTTTATTTCAGAATGAATAATTTATTTTTAGTATTCCCTATAAGATGGGTCTGCTAACAAGAAATTCTCCCAGATCTTTTTTATATGGAAATGTCTTTGTTTTGCCCTTTTTTAAAAAATGTTTTGCGGGAATTCCCTGGTGGTCCAGTGGTTAGGACTCTGCTCTCACTGCCTAGGGTCTGGAACCTGGGTTCAGTTCTTAATCAAGGAGCTAAGATCTCATAAGCTGTATGGCCAGGAAAAAAAAAGTTTTGCTGAATGTAAGAATTTTGGTTGACAGGGCTTTTTTTTTTTGGCTGCATTTCAAATGTGTTTTTCATTTTCTCTTGCTAATTTCTCTTTCAGCCATGCCACGTGACTTAACAGGATCTTGGTTCCCTAATCAGGGATTAAACCTGAGCCCTCGGCAGTGAGAGTGTGGAGTCCTACTGGACTACCACTGGACTGCCAGGGAAGTCCTTCTCTTGCTGATTTCAAGAGTTTCTCCTTTGGCATTCAGCAGGTTGACTATGATATGTGAGGGTGTGGATCCCTTTGCGTTCTCCTTTTTGGAATTTGTTAAGCTGCTTGGGTGTGCAGATTGATATTTTCATCATATCTGGGGTTTTCAGTCATCATGTCTTTGGCTGTCTTCCTCTCCTTCTCCCCTCCTCTCCTCCTATGTACATGTCACATACTTGTGCACTGACTGCTGTCCCATGTGTCTCTGAGGTCTTGTTCAGTTTTCGGAATTCTGTTTTCTCGTTCTGATTGCATGATCTTTATCAATCTGCCCTCAAGTTTGCTGATTCTTCTGCCAGCTCAGTTCTGCTGTTGTGCACCAAGATTGTGTCTTTTGACCTCAGTTTCTGGACTTTGCAATTCCAGAATTTTCATTTGGTTCTTTTTAGTAATTTCTGCCTCTTTATTGATATTCTCTGTTTGATGAGACATTGTCAGTATACTTCCTTTAATTCTGATTTACAAAACATTTATTTATTTGTGGCTGCACAGGCTCTTCGTTGCTGTGTGCGGGCTTCACACTGCGGTGGCTTGTCTAGTTCTGAAGTGCAGACTCAGCAGTTGTGCATGGGCTTAGTTGCTTTGTGGCACGTGGGATCTTCCCTGATCAGGGATTGAACCCGTGTCCTGTGCATTGGCAGGCCAGTTCTTATTCACTGAACCACCAGGGAAGCCTTTCCTTCCATTCTTTATGTGTGGTTTCCTTTAATTTTTTTAAAAATCAAACGTTTTGAAGTTTTTTCTTCAGACCGAAACTTCAGAAGTTTCAGACTGCTTTGAAGTCTTTTCTGCCAAATCTAATGGTTCTTCTGTCTCTTAAAAAGTAATTTGTTTCCTTTTTTTCCTTCTCTGTATGGGCCACTTGCCATACTTTGTTGAAAACTGGCTATTTTAGATAAAATACTGTAGCAACTCCAGATACCGGCCCCACTGTGCTTAGGGGCTTGTTTTACTAGTCTCGGTGTTTAGTGACCTGGCCTAAGGGTACCAGGAGCTGACCTTGACTCTCCTTTGTCCCCCTGTTAAGCTTCTGGGGAGGGGTGGGGTCTGACACTCTGATCAGTAGCTGCTTGCTGTGTTGATTTTGACAACAGCCTCAGGCACGTGGGGACCCACCCCATCCCCGCTGCTGGAGTTCCTGCCCCCGGGCTCGCGCCACTGTGTCCGCGGTCGCTCGCGCGTTCCCGGAAGCGGCAGGGCGGGCCGGCCACACGGGGGCGCGCGGGCCACGTGGCCTGGATCTAGGGCCCCTTGCGCGGACCCGGGTGTCCGCAGTTAACTGGGTCTCGGCCTGATGGGCGGGGCGGGCGCGAGGATAGGCGGCGGCTGCGGCCCGGGGCGGCCGTACCCCACCCCCCGGAGGCGGGAGGCGTGCGGGTCTGACCTACAGCCTGCCCGGCGACAGCAACCAGGCCTCCGCATCCGCCCCGCCTCCGGCCGGCCCACGCCGACCCCAGACCCTTTCTCTTTGTGATGTGTCCTCACGATCTGAGAGCTGAAGCTGTCCACTGAGACTGGCCAAGGGGTTGTGAGTTTTTAAAAGTTGGCTCCGCGGAGCTGCGCTTTCCTGCAGCAGAGCCCACGTAGGGGAGCCCTCCGGGCCGTCCCTGGGGGCACAGGGGCCCAGGCCAGCCGCGCGCATCCTCACTGGACCCTGGGCCTGGGGCAGGTCACCGTCGCTGACCCGGGGTGCCCACTCATTCGCTGGTCCTGGTTTTCTCTGGCGAGGAAAGCGGCAGGCCGAGCGCAGCATCCCCAGGTGGCGGCGGCTGGAGCTGCTGCTGGAATTGCTCTGATCCAGGGCAGGAAGGGCAGTCACCCTCTCTTGAGGCCGCTGCTCTCTCCGGCATCATCGATGGCCGATCTATACCCTTTGAGACCAAATCTCTTACATAGTCGTTTGGAGAATAAAAATACAATTCGATAGGAAATCAAGTCCTTCTTGCCACTAGGACACAAGCTCCTGGTGCAGATTCTTCAGATAGCAAATGGCTTCTTAACTCAGAAGTGATTGGACTGAGCAGGGAAGGAATGGCTTTGTGGATCCAGGGAGCCTCAGACCTTCCGCCAGCCAGGTGGGGATTTCTCCACGTTTACATAATTGGGAAGCTTCAGGGATGTGTTGGTCACCACCAGGCATCTTTAGCGGCAGCTCAGGGGCAGGCGAGCTGGGTGGATTGGAGGCCCTGTGCTGATTGACTGGCCCCCATGTGGGCCTAGGACCTTCTTTCAGCTCTGAGTGCCTTGCCATCCAGACTTGCCCTTTGGGGCCACTGACTGGAAACCACATCCGGGGAGAAAGCACATCCCGCTTGAGCTGGGGGCTTGCCAGGGGAGTGAGGGGAGGTGATTTGTATTAACACCTCAGCTCTCGTGGGCATCCTCCTGTCGGCGTTCTGCCTGCGTCCCTGTTCTCCAAGCACCATCCGCTCACGCACAGAGTGGGATGCAGCGGCCCAGGAGGAAGGTGTCACCTGAGTGGCTCTGTTTCAGGAGTAGGGTGCCAGCCCGCCCCTGTGCCTGGTCTAGAATCAGTTTTGAGAGGGGGTCCAGACCATTCTTTCTTAGCTTATTTTAAAAATTATTAACAAAAAAATCTTTGACGTAGGAATCCCTAAAGAAGTATAAGAAATTCTTGATTCTTCTGATTACAGATCAGCGATCTATACATTTTATTAAGCATCTTCTGTGTTCTTCTAACTTTTTCTGACTAAACTCTGCAAGTCTCACTTCATGCTTTCTGTATCTACCCAGTGTTATCCTCAGCCGACATTTTTCTTTATGTAATTTCCTGCTTTTTTCTCCCTGCTGCTTGTTTTAACTCACCACATCAGTTACAGTTAATGGGTAGAAGGGTCATTAAATGTCTTTTAAATTGTCCAGGATTCAAATGACAGCACCTCAAACTTAAAGTTTGAAAGAACTTTTTTTATCTTCAGTATTAGAGAATATATTCTCTAAAGTGAATATGTATGTCTGTATACAATTTGAAAGTGCACAGTTCATTGGTTTTTAGTACTTTCACGGTGTTGTGCGGTGACCACCACCATCTCATTACAGAATATTTCCATCAGCCCAAAACAGACCCCACACTGCCCAGTTGCCTTACCCCAAGCCCTGGTAACCACTGATCTGCTTTCTGTCTCTGTTTTGCTTATTCTGGACACGTCATGTGAGGGAATAATACAGACTTTTGTGTCTGAATTCTTTCATTGAGCATGTATTTTCAAGATTCATCCAGGTGGTAGCCTGTGTTAGTACTTAATTCCTTTTTAAGGCTGAGTAATATTCCACTGTGTGGCTGGACCACATTTTGTTTATCCATGTGTCCAGTGATGGACATTTGGGTTGTTTCTTGTTTTGAATAGTCCTGCTGTGAATAATCATGGGAAGTTTTCACGTGAACAAGAAGGTTTTCAGTTCTCTGGGATATTTACATAGGAATAGAGTTGCTGGGCTGTGTGCTAACTCCACGTTTCATCATTTGAGGAACTGCGGGACTGCCTTTTAAAGTGGCTGCACCATTTTAAATTCCTATCAGCTGTGTGTGAAGTTCCCAGTTTCTCCACATCCTCATCAAGACTTTCTATTTTCCTTTTCACTTTTGCCATCGTAGTAACTGTGAAGTGATATCTCATTATGGTTTTGACTTGAGTTCCTTACAACTCGTGATGTTGAGCATCTTTTCATGTGCTTGTTGGCTATTTGTGTGTCTTTAGAGAAATATTTATTTGGGTCCTTATCATTTTTTAATTGTGTTGTTTGTCTTATTGTTGTGAATCATATATATTCAAAAGGAATGTGTACGTCTTCTCCCCCGGGAGTTGTAAGTGGTGCTCGTTTTGTAGACTGTCGGGCTTCGGTGTCCTGCGGAGCCTCTCTTGGCCCTGTCCTCTCCGAGGGACCGGGACCTGTGTGTCTTCCCCGTAGCAGCGCTCATGCTTCCTCTCCCAGCCTCTCTGTACCGGCCGTGGTTGGATGACTCAGGTCCTCAGGAGCCCGTGGGTGCGGCCCCCCAGGGTTGCCTGGTCCTTGGCCCGTGCACTGAGGATGTGTTGAGAGCATGTCCCTTGGGGGTGTCCTTAGCTACCTGCAAGTCCAGGAGGCAGAGAGGTGGACGGTCTCCAGCAGTGTTCCCTCCCGGCTCTGTGACCTGGAAGAAGCCCGTCCGGAGGCAGTGGGGGCTCTGTCGCGGGGTGTGGAGGCCCTCAAGGATGCTGGTGGTGGCCACTGCCCCGGGCTGTGACGGGGCAGGGTTGGGATGCTGGCAGTTCCCTCGTGTGAGGACACAGGGCCCGTCCTTGCACCTGAGGGAGCCCGAGTGGCAGAGATGGTCAGGGAGACCCGGGAGGGCCTTAACCAGGAAGCTGGCCCCTTCTTTGCCCCAGAGAACTGGCAGATAAAGCCGCGCCAGGTCTCATCCAGCCCACGTGCAGCTCTCGAGACTTAGCCATGAGGTGGGCTTCCCAAAGACAGAGGGCCTGTCCCCCTGCCCTTGCTCCTCAGGCCCCTCTGAACTCCCTGTCCACTCAAGCAGCTCTGTTTCCTTTTAGCAGCTTTACTGAGGTCTGATCAGCATGCAGTGAGTGCATCAAAGTGTGAAGCTCTGGTCAGTTTGGGCCTGTGTACAACCTTCGCCCAGACCAAGACAGTGAACATGCTGGTCATCCCACAGTTTTCCTCTTTGTGACTCCCCGCCTCCCCCAAATACTAATCTGCTTTCCGTCACCATTCATTTGCATTTACTCGAATTTGACACATTTACTGGAATTTTACCAGAATTTGGAACCATCCAGTATATACTGTTTTGTCTGGTTTCTTTCACTGAGCATAATTATTTTGAAATTTGTCCAAGGTGTAGAGTGTATCAACAGTTTGTTCCTTTTTATTGTTGAGTTATGTGGTTATATTACAAGTTTTCTGTTTATTAACTGGTTGATGGATATTTGGATCATTTCCAGTTTGTGACTGTTACAAATGAAACTGTGAATGAACTCTCGCGTTCAGGTCTTACATGAACATGTGCTTTCTTTTCTCTTGGGTATATACCTAGCAGTGGACTGGCTGGATCGTATGGTAAGTGTATATTTAATTTTTAACGAAATTGTTGCACTGTCTTCCCAAGTGCTGTACCATTTTGCATTCCCACCAGCAGTGTGTGAATTCCAGTTGCTTTGCATCCTCATCAATACTTTGTATAGACCTTTTTAAAAAAATTTTTTTTTTCCATTCAAATAGGCGTGTGGTAGCATTTCATTGTTGTCTTACTTTGCGTTTCACGAATGACGTCACATCTTTTCACGTGCTTGTTTGTCATCCTTAGAATCTTCATTGGTGAAGTATCCAGGTCTTCTGTCCCTTTAAAAGTTGTTCTTATTGAGTTGTGAGTTTTTAATGTTTTGGATACAGGTCCTTTCATCAGATACATGGTTTGCAGTATCTTCTCCCTGTCTGTGCTTTGTCTTTTCATTCTTTTAGTAATTTCTTCTGACAAGCCAAAGTTTTTAATTCTTTATGAAGCCCAGCTTATTAGTTTGTTCTGTTGTTGATTGTGCTTTTGGTGTCAGATCTGAGGCATCTTTGTCAAACGCAAGGCCACAAAGGTTTCTCCCTGTTTTTTTCCTGGTAGTTTTAGGTTTTACATTTAGATCTGTGATCTGATTACCTGTGAGTTACTTTTGTTTCTGGTGTGAGGTATGGATTCAGCTTTACTGCTTTTGTGTATGGATGTCCAAAGACTGTCTTTTTTCCCCACTAAATCACCTATGCATCTCTGTCAGAAGTCGGCTCTCTCTGTGTGGGTCCGTTTCTGGACTCTGTTCTGATGAATTGATTTATTTCTTGGTTCCTGTGCCAGCACCACACTGTCCTAATTACTGGCTTGGTACTGAGGCTGGGATCAGGTAGTGTTAGTCCTCCAGCTTTGTTCTCTGTTCTGTGTGCTTTGCCTTTCCATGTGGATCTTAGGGTCAATTTGTCACTTTCTACATTAAGCATGCTAGGACTTTGGTTGGAGTTATCTTGTATCTATAATCTGGGGAGACTAGTCATCATTATGCTTGTGCAGAGGGTGTTACCACAGCCACCCTGGGGCTGCTGTCCTTAGAAAGGCCTGCTTCCCCAGCAGGCCCCTGAGTGATGTCCGGGAACTCGGATTTTGGGAGACTTCCCATTGTTCCCAGAGTTGGCAAGAGGTGCTGTCTGTGCTTCAGTTGTCTGGACACCTGCTGTCCTTCTGGAAGTCTGGAATTTCACTGTGTTAAGCAGAGGGTGTCACGTGACCAGCCCCCGGTAAAAACTCTGGGCACTGAGGCCTTGATGAGCTCCCCTGGTCGCTGTCCGTTGCTGGAGGATCAAGCTCATCGGAGGGAGAGGCTCCTGGAAGCCACAGCTGGAGTCCTCTGGGCGCTGCCCACCTGCCTTTCCGTTCTTTGGCTTGGCTATGTGTCCTGTGGCCGTGTGTCACAGCTGGGACTACGCTGGCACGCTGGGTGAGTCCCCCTGAAGATCACCGGACCGGGGGCTGGTCTTGGAGGCTCCGACACGACAGCGTTGAGACTTCCAGCATAGGAGCTCCATAGGCTCTCTTCTTACTTGTGTCTTCTTTGGTTTCCCTCAGCAGTGTTTGTAGTTTTCAGTGTACCCATCTTGCACGTTGTCAGATTTGTCCCTAAGTATTTCGTATTTTTTATGGTATCGTGTAAGGTATTGCTTTTTAAACTTAGTTTCTGATTGTTCACTGCTAGTATGCAGAGATGCAATTTACTTTTATAAGTTGCTCTGACAGCCTGCAATCTTGCCATGCTCATTTGTTCGTTCTCGTTGGCTTTACTGGGTCCCTTATATATTTGATAAGAAGATCATGTCATCTGTGAATACGGATTGTTTTACTTCTTCCTCTCCCCCCTTTTCTTGCCTGATTGCTCTGGATGGCGCCTCTAGCACAGTGTTGATTAAAAGTGATGAGAGCAAACTTGCTTGATTTGGTCCTGATCTTAGCGAAACGCATATGTCTGTTTATACCCTGCCCACCTTAGAGTAATTGTTAGACGGTTAACTTACATGTGCTAAAACCCCTGCTACATTGTCCTTCTTTGTTTAAGTAGTCCCTGGTCTTGTGTGTGTGTGCGTGTGTGTATGTGTGCTAGTTGCTCAGTCATGTTCGACTTTTTGCAACCCCATTGACTGTAGCCCACCAGGCTCCTCTGTCCATGGGATTTCCCAGGCCAGAATACTGGAGTGGGTTGCCATTCCCTTCTTCTCTATGCAGGGGATCTTCTCTACGCAGGGATCAAACCCAGGTCTCCTGTATTGCAGGAGGATTCTTTACCACCTGAGCCACCAGGGGAGCCTTATCTATTAATAAGATTTAAATGATAAGAAAAAAGTCACATATATTCACCCACTTAGTTACCATTTACAATGGTCAGTTTTGATCAGATGTCAGACATTGTGAATTTAGTTTACTGGATATTTTTGTGGGCTTTAGACCTTCTTGAGATTAGTTCTGGGAAATGCAGCTGGTCATCTGTGGGGCTCTTGGTCTTCTTGATCTCATCACACTTTGCCATCCTCTCTTGTCTCGGATATGTGATAAATATTGTTAAAATGCATGTGAAGGTTCTTTCTCCTTCCTCCCATGTTTCACTGATGTATCCTTTCGGAAGGGGCCAGACGCTCCCAGGTGCTGGTATGTTTTTCTGGAACGTCAGAAACAGTGGTCCACAGTGGAGCTCCTGAAAGAGACGTTTCTCTGCCTGAGATACGGCAGGGATAGGCTTTGGAAAGTGGGAGTCGACTGTGACTTGTCCTCTTTCCCCCTGACCAACTCTGATCCTGCCTCCTCATGCCCTTTCCTGCCCTCAGGGAGCTCTGTCTGCACCTCTGGAGGGCACGCAGCGGTCACCAAGTGATGCCGGCCTTGGAGGCACAAACCGGCCTCCTGAATCTTGTTTTTTGAGTGCTGTTTGTCAAACGAGTGTTGAATTGGGCAGGTTTACTCCTTTACTGGAATTCATGCGATGCTTATTGATGATGATGTCTCATTACAATCATTAGGACCCTTTGAGAAAATACCCTTGAGTTATTCATTCAAACCGTGTCTATTTGGTCCCTTGGGACCTAACCGTAGACCTGTAGGCAGGTTGCATAACTGTTTCTAGGCCCCCTGCCCCCACTCAGAGGCGGGGCCTGGTGATGCTGTGGGACCACACCCATGTCCCCTCCTGGCCCCTCCTGCCTCCCCCTGCTCCTCCTGCCCTCTCGCCTGGGCTGCCAGCTGGTTCCTGGGTGTGGTCCTCCAGCAGGCCTGTGCTTAAGCTGCAGAAGGCGAATGATGGTTCCGCGTTGGAGTCGGGTTTACTGCTGGTGGTTGAGGTGACCACACCGTCGTCACAGCTGCAGCAGTGGGTGCTCAGGTGGTCGGACTGTTGGGTGATCATCTGAGAGCTGTGATGCCTGAGTATCGTCTGGAGTGTGGATTCTGACCCACATGGTTGAAGGTCTATAAACCTGAACGGCAGGAATTAGGCTCATTACTGCAGCTCATCACAATTAGTCACCGTAAAAAGATCCATGTTCTTGTCGCTTAGGTTCTTGCATTGTGTGTGCCTATTTACTCATGTCTAACTCTTTGCCACCCCATGGACTGTAGCCCACCAGGCTCCTCTGTCCATGGGATTCTCCAGGCAAGAACACTGGAGTGGGTTGCCATGCCCTTCTCCAGGGGATCGTCCCATCGAACCCGAGTCTCCTGCATTGTAGGCAGGTTCTTAGCCACTGAGCCACTGGGGTTGCCCCTCTTGAAGTGAATTATTTGGCTCTAATCTTTTGGAGGAGGCAGGTCCCTGAGCATTGAGTCCTGGGAGGCTGGCACGTGCAGTGCATCCTGCCAGCACTAGGTTCCTCCTGCGTGGCCTGGCTTACCCGCTCAGGGCCCTCGCGGGTGCCAGGCTGATGGAAGGAAGCTGCTCCGTCTGTCGTGCTGGGGGCAGAAAGTGGGTGAGGGTTCATCTGACTATATGTTTCAGAAGGAATTCTTTAAATTTATCTGAGGCTGTGTTTTTTGTCACAAATGAGTTTAGTTACATAAAACACAATTTTGTATCTTCTTTGTGTAAACATAGA
This sequence comes from Bos indicus x Bos taurus, assembly GCF_003369695.1. Taxonomy (NCBI): domain Eukaryota; kingdom Metazoa; phylum Chordata; class Mammalia; order Artiodactyla; family Bovidae; genus Bos; species Bos indicus x Bos taurus. The sequence goes on from NC_040099.1 coordinate 796,264, forward strand.
TCTTTTTGCACACTTGGCAAATGGCAGCCATGTAACTGAGCTCTTTGGCAGGTGGCGGCCAAGGTCTGGGCACCTCGTGCTCCCAGGGACGCCCTCTCCCCACTCCCCCGTCTTAACCCCACTATTTGGTTTCCGTGTTCCCCTGCGTGTCTGTCACGGTGGACTCAGGGAGGGGTCCTGTCCTCGGTGTTCATTGAGGGGAGGGGCTCGACAGGGCGCTGGTGCCGCTGAGCACCACGGGGTGACCTCTGACCTTTGCTGGGCCCGTTTCTGGCATTTGTGTGGATGAATATTTTTGGCTAAAACAGCTTTGCTGAACCTGCCTGTGACACAGTGGGACAGGGACCAGCAGACTGGAGACAGTGACGGCCTGAAGGGAACCAGCAAGAGAGGGGACGTGGTCACGTGGGCCCCGCAGCCTGCCGGAGCTGTGGTGAAGCCCCGGGGCCCTCCCTGGAGAGCAGGTGGACATGTGTGACGCGAGGCTCTTCTCTGGGCGCTGTTCACCGTCCAGGCTTGCGCCGACGTCCTGGACTGGGGGCAGATATTTGTTCAAGTACCTGAGTATTCTCAGTCACATCCTCCTCACGCTGGCCTCGCCATCCTCACTCGCATCCTCCTCATGCTGACCTCGCCCTCCTCACTCGTATCCTCCTCACGCTGGCCTCGCCCTCGACCCCGCCCCCGGTTCACGTCTGTTTCTTTTGCCCTAGACTTCGACCCCCACCACTTCTGGCACTGGAGCAGCTTTGCGGACTACGTGCAGTGTGTCCTGGCCTTCACTGGCGTGGCGGGCTACATCACCTACCTGTCCATTGACTCGGCCCTCTTTGTGGAGACCCTGGGCTTCCTGGCCGTGCTGACCGAGGCTATGCTGGGTGTGCCGCAGCTCTACCGCAACCACCGCCACCAGTCCACGGAGGGCATGAGGTAGGGGCAGAAATCAGATGTTCAGGTATGGCTGCTCGGTGGTCAGTTCTGCTAGGAAAGCTGCCTTCATGAGCAGTTTCGGTTTGCTCACTGGTCTCCTGATCTCTTGCTGTGCAAGCAGGTGAGTCTGTGTTCAGCAGGTGAGGGGAGGCCAAGAGCCTCCTGTGAAGCAGCTCACCGCCAGCCATGGATGGGGTGGGGGTCCACGGATGTTTCCAGAAGGCGGAAGGTTCAAGCCCTTTGATGCAGGAGATAACACAGCAGCTCCTTCCACTTGGCACCACCAGGAACAGGTCCAGGCACTCCCCGGTGAAGCAAAAACAGTTTATTTGCAATAACATCAGAAAGTGTAAAGTGCTTAGGAATTAACTTAACCAAGGAGGAGAAAGACCCATACAGTGAAAACTGCAGAGACACTGCCTCTCACTCATTCAAATGGTGACCGTCAGAAGAACAGCAAGCGTTGGTGAGGATGTGCAAAAATTGGAATTCTTGTGTTCTGTTCGTGGAAAGCAAAATGGTGCAGCTTCTGTGGCAAACAGTGTAGAATTTCCTCAAAATATTAAAATAGAACTACTATGTGCTAAGTCGTTTCAGTCATGTCTGACTCTTTGTGACCCCATGGACAGTAGCCCACCAGGCTCCTCTGTCCTTGGGATTCTCAAGGCAAGAATACTGGAGTGGGTTGCTATGCCCTCCTCCAGGGGATCTTCCCGACCAGGAATTGAACTGGAGTTTCTTATGTCTCCTGCGTGTGACCCAGCAATTCTGCTTCTGGCTGTATAACCAAGAGAATTGAAAGCATGGTCTTAAACAGATATTGTAAGCCCATGTTCATAACAGAGCAACAACCCAAGTGTCCATCAGTGGTTGAATGGATAAGCAAAACGTGGTCCGTCCGTACAGTGGAAAATTAATCAGTCTTAACAGGAAGGACATTCTGACACGGGTTCCAGTAGGGAAATTTGAGGACATGATGCTCAGTGGAATAAGCCAATCACAAAAGACAAATACTATGTGATTCCACTTATATGAGCTTAGAGTCGTTAGGTTCATAGAAGATACTACGACAAAAAGTGAAGAGGAACTCAAAAGCCTCTCGATGAAAGTGAAAGAGGAGGGTGAAAAAGTTGGCTTAAAGCTCAACATTCAGAAAACGAAGATCATGGCATCTGGTCCCATCACTTCATGGGAACTAGATGGGGAAACAGTGGAAACAGTGTCAGACTTTATTTTGGGGGGCTCCAAAATCACTGCAGGTGGTGACTGCAGCCATGAAATTAAAAGACGCTTACTCCTTGGGAGAAAAGTTATGACCAACCTAGATAGCATATTCAAAAGCAGAGACATTACTTTGCCAACAAAGGTCCGTCTAATCAAGGCTATGGTTTTTCCAGTAGTCAGGTATGGATGTGAGAGTTGGACTGTGAAGAAAGCTGAGCCCCGAAGAATTGATGCTTTTGAACTGTGGTGTTGGAGAAAACTCTTGAGAATCCCTTGAACTGCAAGGAGATCCAACCAGTCCATTCTGAAGGAGATCAGCCCTGGGATTTCTTTGGAAGGAATGATGCTAAAGCTGAAACTCCAGTACTTTGGCCACCTCATGCGAAGAGTTGACTCATTGGAAAAGACTCTGATGCTGGGAGGGATTGGGGGCAGGAGGACAAGAGGACGACAGAGGATGAGATGGCTGGATGGCATCACTGACTCAATGGACGTGAGTTTGAGTGAACTCCGGGAGTTGGTGATGGACAGGGAGGCTTGGCGTGCTGTGATTCGTGGGGTTGCAAAGAGTCTGACACGACTGAGCAACTGAACTGAACTGAACCATGGTGGTTGCCAGGGGCTGGAGGAGGGGAGAAGGGGGAGTTAATATTTAGTGGTTATTTATCTATAGTGCTTTTGAGTGAGTGTCTCTCTGTACAGATTTTTTAGTGACTTGTCTAAGTAGTATATTATGCGTATAGAACTTATCACATAATTGTGTCATCATTTTAGCACTTTGGATGCAGGGTAGAAACTTTACCTCCCTTGATGATATATTTAATACATTATATATTATATACATAAAATGTTCCTCTCCACTTATAATTTTCTTAACTATTTCTCTATTCATATTTAGAACATCAGATAATGTTATAATTTTTGCTTCAATCAGCATAATACACAAAATTGAAGAGGAATAGGAAAGTGTATTATATTTACCTTTATTTTTGCTTATGATATTCTGTCTTCCTTCCTACTCCAATATTCCTTTTCTTGTTTTTTTTTCCCCCTTGTTTTGAGAAATTTCTGAAACCAGCCTTTAAGGGTATCAGGTGGTGGCCGTTTTTTTCACTTTTCCCTCACCTGAGAATGTCTCGATACCCTTTCATCTGAAGGATGTTTCTGCTGATGTAGGATCTGGTTTGATAGTTCTTTTCTTTTAGACCTTGAAAAATCTGCCATTTCCTTCTGGTCTCCATGGCTTCTGATGAGAAAGCCATTGTCGTTTTATTGTTTTTCCCTATTGTTGTTTAGTCACTAAGTCGGGTCCAACTCTGCGACCCCATGGACTGCAGCACGCCAGGCTTCCCTGCTCTTCATTGTCTCCTGGACTTTGCTCAAAGTCATGTCCATCGAATCAGTGATGCCATCCAACCATCTCATCCTCTGTCGTCCCCTTCTCCTCCTGCCTTCACTCTTTCCCAGCATCAGGGTCTTTTCCAGTGAGTCAGCTCTTCACGTCAGGTGTCCAAAGTATTGGAACTTCAGCTTCAGCATCAGTCCTTTAAGTGAATATTCAGGGTTGATTTCCTTTAGGATTGACTGGTTGGTTCTCCTTGCAGTCCAAGGGACTCTCAAGAGTCTTCTCCAACACCACAGTTCAAAAGCATCAATTCTTTGGCGCTCAGTCTTCTGTATGGTCCACCTCTCACATCTGTACATGACTACTGGAAAACCACAGCTTAACCATGTTTCAACTTGCCAGCTCATCCGCTTGACTGATGACCTTGAGGACATGGACTGCATCCCATTGATTTCTTTCCCCAACATCTGACACAGTGTTTGGAAAATTACAGCAGTTCAGTAAATATTTGTTGAATGAACTAATGAAGGATTAAAATAGTTGATTCTCTAAGTCACTCTTGGGAAATAGGAGAACCCTTGGGGATGCATTTATGAACATGGAAAATTTACCACTGTGGGTACCTAGCCAATTGGGCTAATTCTTAGAGAATTTGTACACAGTGGCGAAAGTTGCAGAAGGCCCCAATGGGTACCACATTCCTGGTGGGTACCACGTCCCTAGTGGGGCTGCAGTGACTCATCCAGCTAAGGTGATGTTGGAAAGTTGCCTGGCCGGACCTCGGAGGTTGGGGCTGCTCTATGGAAGTGCAGCTACAGGCGTGGCCATCCCACTTCTGGCCTCAGTGGGGTGGGGGGCGACCACGGGAGTGACAGGACAAGCAGAAGTTCCTGGCACTTGGAGGGGAGCCTGGGGAGCTGTGTGGGGGCAGGCAGTGCTGTCTGAGGAGGTCCTGACCTTAGGACGTGAGGGATGCGTGTGGTCTTGTGCTCTGTGACTGCAAGCCCCTCTCCCCTGGTGCCCGCTCATTTGACTCCGCCCACCTACCTCCTGAGGGTGCTGGTGTGAGGGGTCGGGGTGCTGGTGTGAGGGGAGGGGTGCTGGTGTGACGGGTCGGGGTGCTGGTGTGAGGGGAGGGGGTGCTGGTGTGAGGGGGTTGAGGTGCTGGTGTGAGAGGAGGGGTGCTGGTGTGAGGGGTCAGGGTGCTGGTGTGAGGGGGTTGGGGTGCTGGTGTGAGGGGGTTGGGGTGCTGGTGTGGGGAGGGGTGCTGGTGTGAGGGGTCGGGGTGCTGGTGTGAGGGGGTTGGGTGCTGGTGTGAGGGGGTTGGGGTGCTGGTGTGAGGGGAGGGGTGCTGGTGTGAGGGGGTTGGGGTGCAGGCTGTGAGGGGTCGGGGTGTTGGTGTAAGGAGGGGTCAGGGTGCTGGTGTGAGGGGGTTGGGGTGCAGGCTGTGAGGAGGTTGAGGTGCTGGTGTGAGGGGGTCAGGGTGTGGGGTATGAGGGGGTCAGGGTGCTGGTGTGAGGGGGTTGGGGTGCTGATGTGAAGGGCCAGGGTACTGGTGTGAAGGGATCAGGGTGTGGGGTGTGATGGGGTTGGGGTGTGGGATGTGAGGGGTCAGGGTGCTGGAGTGTGAGGGGTCAGTGTGTGGGATGTGAGGGGTCGGCGGCTGGGATGAGGGGTCGGGGTTCTGGTGTGAGGGGTCGGGGTGTGGGATATGAGGGGTCGGGGTGTGGGTGTGAGGGATCGGGGTGCTGGGGTATGAGGGGTCGGGGTGCTGGGATGAGGTGTCAGGGTGCTGGGGTGAGATGTCAGGATGCAGGTGTGAGGGGTCGGTGTGGGTGTAATGGGTCGGGTTGGTGGGGTGAGGGGTCGGGGTGCTGGGGTGAGGGGTTGGGGTGCGGGTGTGAGGGCGCAGAGGCAGAGGAGTTTCCCCGGGGCGGCAGGCAGCAGGAGCCCGCCCTCTGGCTGAGCGGGTAGGAGAAGGCCTGGAGGTGCTGCAGCGCCAGCCCCGAGTGGGATAGAGGCCCGGCCGTCAGCCAGCGGATCCTGAGCAGGCCCCGAGCCCGCGGAGGAGGCCGGCGTCGCTGCTGCAGTTGGCTGTGTGTGCAGGGTCCTCTCCAGACTGCGCTCGTCCTCATTAAGGAGACTGACCTGATTACAGGCAGCTGCCGGCCCAAGAGCAGGCTCTGGGGCCAGCGTGGTGAGGATGGATGGTTCTGCGAGCCCAGGACAGCCGGGCTCTGGGGGGTCTGCAGGGCCAGTCCTGGGGCAATCCTGCGCTGCTGCCCGCGCCCCCTGCCAGCTGATGGTGCAGGCGACGCAGGGCTGTGCCAGCAACGGGTGGCAACGGGGCCTCGGGCTCAGGGCAGGGCTGTGCTCCTTGCTCCTGGGCATCGAGCTGGGGTCTGTGCAGGGTGACCTTGCTCTGTGTGCTTTTAAAGGCCCAGCACCCGGGGACAGAGGAGCCTGGCGGGCTACAGTCCACAGGGTCACAAGAGAGTCAGAAATGACAACTGAACAACAACTCTCTTTCTTAGTGAGTGAGCAAGCTGAGTGCTTGGAGAGAAAGTGCAGGCGTGGAGCCTCATGCAGTTTTGTTTCCTGTAAAATTAGTTCTTCTTCACAGAAGTCTGTGTAAGAGAACCTCTAAGATGAAGGGATGTTCACACGACAGTGGATTAAATCTAAATCCGCTGTGTAAACAGGCCGCCCCAGCCTCTCCTTCTCTCAGCCCAGCTCACGGGCACCTGGGCTCTGCATGTCCTCTCAGGGGTCTTCCCTCCGCCCCAGCCCGGTCTCTGCTCTGTCCCTGATAAAGTCCGTCAGTCTGGTTGTCGCACTGTCCCCAGGGCAGGGGCCTTCTTTCCTTGCAGTGTCCATAGTACCCAGAATGGCCTGGCTGTCAAAGGTCAGTGAGTCTGACTCCATGATCCTGAGAAGGAGACGCCAGGTGTCCCTGTGCAGCTGGGGCTGGTCTGACCTGTGCCCCCGGGGCCAGCGCCCTCTGCCTGTGGGTTCAGGGAGCCTGAGCCGTGGCGGCCGGGGTGCCCTGAGTGTCCAGCCCGACACGTTGCAGCCGGATTCCCGGGGGGCAGATGGCTGGCTCCCAGGTAGAAGCAAGGAGGGTGGGGTCGTGAGGGAAGTGCCCCTCGCCTGTCCACACCCCAGCCTGGAGGAGAGAAGGTGGCGTGCCAGGTATGCATGTGGTGGCCCAGTTCAGCCTGAAACCAGAACCTGCCCCAGCCCGTGACACCCTGGCCGGTGGACAGCCCCACTGGTGAGGACACAGGAGCCCCCTGAGGTTGGCTCCTCCCATCCAGAGTCAGGACTAGAGCCCTCCCGCCCGCTCCCGTGTCCACGCCTGGACTCAGGACTCGGGCTCAGGGCTGCCCCTGGCCCCTGGCCCCCATCCCCAGTGCCCAGCAGCTGCACCGCATGGGCTGACCTGAGCATCCTCAGGTGTCCCCCAGGGAGGTTTCTGTTTCACCCCCAAGACGGAGCAGTCCTGGACCTGCTGGGACTCGGGACTCTCGAAGCCCTGCGGTCAGGGCCAGCTCAGATCTGCTGCGGGACACAGCCTCAGACCATCAGGAGGTGCGAGGCAGGACGGGCTGTGAGGTCCTGCTCAAAGACCAGCTTCACCCATCTCCCAGGGGACCTGCTCAGAGGGTATGCGCCCACACACACAGGTGTGCACACACACTCATGCACACAGACACATTCACACATGTGCACACATATTCATACACACACACTCACATGCATGCTTTTGCTGCCTCTGCCTTGGAGGAAATGCAGGAGGTACTTTTGAATGATTTCCCTTTACAGAATGTTAAGCGATTGTTGGAATGGTGCTTCTGAACCAGTAATAGAAAGTCATGCAGCTTTGAAATAAGGTCACTAATTAGCACTGCAGCCCTGAAAGGCAACTTGTGAGCCAAGTTCCCTCCTCCTTCCTCCGCGTTTTGCTGCATTAGAAGATGTTCCCCAACAAGTAATTACTGGAGAGCCTGGGGGCGGGTGGAGGGGGCCAACGTGGGGAAAACCAGTGGTGGATCCAGTTATGACCGAGGAGAGGGAGGGGCGGGCGGGAGGCCGGCGGATGGAGGGGTGTTCAGAGACAACGCTGGCCCTGGCCATGGGGGCCCCAGGAGGAGGTCATGTGTGTGGTATTGCGAGGCGGGGACGCTTCTGGGCGCAGCAGTTCTGGCCGGCTGCTGGCTCGTCCCAGCCGGGACACTCCTGGCTTTGACAGCAGCGTCCAGCATCTGGGAAGTGCTCACACGGTCCAGCTCCAGACCTGCCCTCGAGCCTGGGGCCTCAGCTGCTTGGGAATCAGGGGCGGCGTCTCCCCGGGGCCACATGCGCGTCACTCCCAGCCCCCCACCCATCGTCCTCTGTGTCGTCCTTGACCCGTGGTGAGCCTGCCATCATGAGTGGAGGTGCCGTGCACAGTGCCCATTAGAGTGCATGTGTGGGTGTGCACACGCAGGCACACCTCCACCACAGCACACACCACACTTGCACACCCAGGGGCCAGTCAGGAGACGAGGAGGGCTGGAATTAGAGTTCAACCAAAGCCCTGGAACTTACAAAGATAACTTCATGGAGCGGTAGCTTGTCACACCATCACCCATTTAAAGTACCCCATGCAGTGGATTTTAGTGCATTCACAGAGCTGTGCAGCCATCACCAGTCTAATTTTAGGACGTTTCATCACCTGAAAAGCAGTCTCGTGCCCGCTGGTGATCACTCTCCACTGCCCCCACCTCGGCCAGGCCTCAGAACCACTGATCTGCTTTCTGTCTCCACGGCTCTGTCTGTTCTGGACGCGTTAGAGAACTGGAATGACATGGCACATGGTCCTCTCTGCTGCTTTCTCTCTCCGTCATGCTCCCAAGGCCAAACACAGTGAGCGGCCAGCATCTATCCTTCCTGAGTGACAGTCACTGTGCTCACAGGTCAAGCTCTGCTGGTCTCCTCTTCAGTTGGTGGACATCTGGGCAGTTTGGCATCTTCTTGGCGACCATAAGTGGTGTTTATGTGAACAGCAGTGTTGTCTGTGTGCCAGTTTCTGCGCGGATGTGTGTTCCTCTGTTTTGGACACACTTAGGAGTGGAGCTGGTGAGTCGCGGCCGCACCATTTTACGTTCCCGCTGGAGGTGCGGGATTCTGGCCTTTGCACAGCCTCACCAGCACTTGTTACCTTCTCATCATAGCCGTCCGTGTGGGTGTGAAGTCGGGTCTCCTGTGGCTTTGATTTGCATTTTCCTGATGACTGATGACGTCAAACACCTTTTCCTGTGATTATTGGCCATTTGTGTATCTTCTTTAGAGAAATGTCTGTTCAGATTTTTGCCCATGTAAAAATTTGATTGCTTGTCTTTTCTTATTGACTTGTAGAGATCTTTAAATATTCTTATTGGTTTGCATACATCTCCGTTGCAGGCCATCTTTTCACACTGCAGCACAAAAGATTTGAATTTTGGTGAAGTGTATCTTTTTAAAAAAAAAAAAATTGCTATGCTTTTGGTGTCACATCCAAGAAATCTTGTGACCCATGGTCACAAAGACCTACTCCTGTGTTCTGGGTAGGTTTTGAATTTTGGGAGAGCTTTGGATGGGCGGGAAGGAGGGGAGGTGTGGGCGCGGGCTCGGAGGTGGGAGTGAGGAGCGGCAGGGACGCATGTGGGCTCAGCGAGGCTGGTGCAGGGGTGAGGCTCCTGCTGTGTGGGCGCTTGCTGGGGAGAGGCATTCTGCATGGCTGGATGGGGCAAGGGTAGGTGAGAAGTATTTTAGGAATAGTCGTCGGGCTGCTCGGTTTGGGAGGAAAAATGCTGGCGCCAAGAATGAAGTAACGGGAGCCTGGATTAAACTCATGGGGAGGATCAGGCACAGGACACAGCAGCTGGAGTTGGGGCCAGGGTGAGGAGGAACCTAGAGAAAGGAATCAGCTCCCAGGCCACCCACCCTGCCCACCCCCAGCTGAAGAATGCAGCCTGGGGACAGTCCCTGCCTGCCCAGACCAGCTCCCACAGCTTCTCCGTGCCCTGAGCTCCCTGTGCTGTCCGAACCCCGGGCTGGCGGCCCTCAGTCAAGGAGGGGTCTTCCTAGAGACCCCGCCATGTGCAGCGGGCACGCTCCGGCCTTGGTACACACGAGGACATCCCTGGCCTGCTGGACGGTGGTAACTGGGCCTCAGGGCTCGCCCACCTGATAGCTGTTGAGGGTAACGGGTGACCTGACCCCGTGGGGGAGATGGGGTCTGGGCCTGTGCACATGCCCACAGCGTGCAGGGTCTAGGGTGACCAGGGGGTTCGGAACATGAGCTTGTGTGTCAAGAGTGTTCACACCTGGCACACGGGCTCCCGCAGCTCAGGGTGGCGCTTGGACTGGCAGGAACAGTTTGATTAAACATTTGCCCTGAGCCCTCAACACGTGGGGCTGGTCGTGGGGCCTCGGAAGGCTGTCAGATTCCTGCTTCTGGGGCCAGAGCCAACTGAGGGCCAAGGCCAGGAGAGGCGTCTGGGCAGCTAAAAATGTCTGTGTGTGTCAGGCAGAGCCCAGCTCTCGGCGTTGACTGCACGTCTCCACTTGCTAGGGTGAAGGTGCACCTGTGCCTTCAGGCCCAGAGGGACACCAGCTGGGACGGGCTCAGCTGTGCCTTCTGCCACCCCTCTGCAGCCCTTCCTGCCCTGCGAGGCATTTGCATGTGTCCTTGGGTGAGTCACCCAACCTCTCTGTGCCTCAGCATCTCCTCTCTAAAAGGGGCACTGCACAGGCCACCATGTGGTGTCTGTTTTTGGAGGGAGGGTCCTTGGGTCTCCTGCTACGTTCTGCTATCTCTGGGGGAGACCGTGCCTTAGCTCTTAATTTCATAGAATGGAACTAGACTCATTTATGACATTAGTTCTCTTCCCATCTTCACAGCTGTTTGCAGAAATTGTGGTTGCTTGTCAGAGCTTCTCCTGGAAATGCTTGCTCTGTGGGGGTGGGTTTCCTTTGAAATGGAAGTGCTCTGAGCTGGAGAGCTGGGAGCAGCCTCACTGGCAGGCCGGCATCTCTGCAGCTCTGGTCTGCCGTGATGCCCGCAGCCTCCTGGGGCCACCCGGCCATACCAGTGCCTAGTCCCTTGTACTTGATGCTCCCGCTGCTGCTGTGGACGTGGTCTCATCCCAGCGGTCACTCTGGTGCGTTCGCCCACCACGTTGTATTCGTCCCCCTGCCTCTGCGCTCCCCCCAGGGTTTGACGTGTGCAGGCTGACCCCAGCCGCTGCCAGGCAGCCCCTGTGCCCCCACCTGCTGTTCCTTCCAAACACCGCTGTGGGTGGTCCCATCCATTCCCCTCCGTGTCCATGATGTAGTCACCTGGCACACTACTACTTCACTCTCAAATTCTGAGTTGGTGCTCCAGAGCAGGACAGAATTCAGATGGAGAGAGGGGCACAAGTTTGTGGGGGAAGATGCCACATAGAAGAGAGGACAGCAACAAAACACCTTCCCTCCCAGTCCTCAGCCTCTGGCCAGGGCCCAGTAGGTCTCATCCACAGGGACCAGTCAGCAGAGGCCAGTACACTCAGGATGGATGCTCCCCAGACTACCAGTCTCAGGTCTTTTCATGCCGGGCCCATGTCTGCCTTGGGTGCACCTACAGACAGGACTGGATGGACGGAGCAGCCCTGGGCACAGGAGTGGGCGGACTGTGGGAGGACGTAGTGCATGGACGACAGGACGCGTCTTGTTTCCCCACATCTGTCATTCTGGACTCCTGCACAGCCCCAAGCCCAGAAAGGTGCACAGGGCAGAAAGCTTTCTGTCTAGGGCATGGAAAGGTGTTCCCCCGGGACCTTTGGGGCAGACCGCCACCCAAGTCCCATCCTGGCCACTGACTGCTGGCCGTGCTGTGCAGATCCGAGTGGTTTTGAAAACTGAACTGAATTCAGCCATAGTCCCCAAATACGAGCCACAACTTGCAGCTTGAACTTAACCATGTCAGTTTCCTGCTGGAACAACAACAACAAAAAAAACCAACATTCTCCACGGGATTTCAGCAAGACAGAGTCTCCTTACGTAGTGTTAAAGATCTCCAGGACATAAACCAAAATTACTCACCATGAAGACTAGGAAAATCTCAACAACTCTCAAAAGAAAAGACAACAGACAACAAAGAATCGACACAGAGACTGGAATTACCAGATTTTAAAGGCACTGCTGTAACTGTTCTCTAAGGAACAATAGCAGATAGTCCTGAAAGCAACGCAAAGATAGACCATCACAGGGGAGAAATAAAAGCTATGAGAGAAATAACTAGAAATTTTAAAATTGAAAAATATAGTAGCTGAACAGAAAACATACTTCATTAGTTCATTAGTAGAATGGAGACGACAGAGGACAAATCAATGAACTTGAAGATTGATACAAATCATCTATTTTGAACAGGAAAAAAAAAATGGGGGAAAAAAAAAAGAACAGACTCAGGGACAGCAGCAAGATGTCTAACGTTAGTGTCACCTGAGACCCAGGAGAGGCGAGAGTGGTACAGAAGAATTAAAGAAATGATGTCTGAAAACTTCCCAAATTTGGTGCAAGATCCATGTACAGATTTTAAGATACTCAGCAAGTCCCAAATGTACATTCTGTCACAGACTGTGAAACCAAAGTCAAATGGCGAAAGCAGCCAGAAAAAAAGGACTGATGATGTATAGTGATCCTGCTGTTTAAATGCAGAGTTATATCCGCTAACTAAGAACCAAAGTCTTTAAACTCCGTGTGAGCCCACACGATAAACCAGCAAGCGTCGCAGGGCTGTTTGGACGCAGACGCCGGGCCGCAGGGTGGGTGGGGGCCGGCTAGGAGCCTGAACCATTCTCCTGAGTAAGGGTCCTAGAAGTCCAGCTTTCGAGAGTGCAGGTTGGGGGAACTGTCCACTTCCTGCCCTGCTTCTGTGTGGTCCGTCTGATGCTCCAGTGGACAGAGCTGGGGATGTGGGGATCACTGCCCTGGACACGGGTCACAGCCCCTTGCCTGGCTTTACTGGTGAGAACCGGCCTGGAGTCAGAGGCCTCCCAGCCCCAGGTGGATGGGGCCACCTCAGGAGCGCAGAGTGCCTGGCCTGCCCTTGGCACAGATGGCTCAGACCTTCATACTGTCCCTGGGGTCCTCCCAGCCGACAGGCAGCTGCCCCCACAAACTGTGGCCTGGCTTAATCAGCCACGTAAGGTTCGCCTGCTGTGGAAATGGGTCTGATTTAAACATTTTATGCAGGAAAACAATGTGCTGGTGCGTGTTACCTGGCCAGCCAGGCGTTAGACGTGGAGAGGTGTGTGCAGACGTGAGCGGTCTGTGACGCGGGACCCTTCTCTGCTCCAAGGACTGGTCTGAGACTCTGGGCGTGACGTCGATGACTAGAAGGGGGTTACCCTCAGGCTGTCCTTGGAGCGAGCCTGGCTGAGCCGGGAGTTCCCAAGAGAGGCTCCTGGTTTCCTGCTCAGTGCCCTGGGTGCAGGTGTCGGGGGCAGAGGGCTGCCTCCCAGGCCAGTTCTCGTGCTGCGAGCTTGGCTCGTGGGACATGGTGTGATGGGCCTCTCCCGCCTGAGGCCATAGCATGTCACCTGAGGGCCACACACCTGCTGTGCCTGCAGCCAGGACGGGACATTTGTGAGCCCACGTGGGCTTGACCCTGAGGCGCCCTTCTCTGCCCCACAGACCTGAGGCTTCTCCTGCCCAAGGGCCTTCCTATCCCTGCGGCCATGCATGTGGTGGCTTCACAGCCAGGACAGGAGGGTGGGCCGGGGTCTGGCACGTCCCCTGACTGACCCCTGGGTTAAGTCCCCTGACCCTGACCTGTGACCCCTGACCCCGGTCTGTGACCCCTGACTGCTTCTATGTCTCTGCAGCATCAAGATGGTCCTCATGTGGACGAGTGGCGACACCTTCAAGACGGCCTACTTCCTGCTGAATGGGGCGCCCCTGCAGTTCTCGGTGTGCGGGCTGCTGCAGGTGCTGGTGGACCTGGCCATTCTGGGGCAGGCCTACGTGTTCACCCGCTACCCTCTGAAGCCAGCCCCCCACGCGGCCCACCCTGCCAGCGCCAAGGCCCTCTGAGGCAGCCAGAGGATGAGGACGCGGGACCAGGGCTTCCGGCCTGGCTACCTGTGCCCCACGTGGGCAGTGGGCACCACAGCCCCAAGACGGGCCTGGCCGTGGGGGCCTCGCCCAGCCTCTGGCTCTTGGGCATGGTGGGGCCCAGGGGCCAACGCTGCGCTCTGCTGCCCAGGACTCCGTGAGCAGGTCTCCCCAGGCGGGGCTGCCGCACTCTCAAGCTGATGGAAAGCAGGCCTCTTTTCCACTTCAGCTCAGGATACCACTGGGGAACCTGGGGCAAGCTCGCAGCCCCAGGGTGCAGTCCTGCGCCCCGCGGGACCCGGGACCTCCAGGAACCTCCGTGTCTCGGGCCCCGGGGCCCTGATGTGGCGGGTGGGGGGGCCTGCAGCCAGGCCAGGGGGTCTCAGGATGGGCGAGACGGGGCGGGAGTGAGAAACAGCACCAGGGAGCCTGGGTCCCTGCCCGAGGGGCCCGCAGTCTCAGGCCGGCCGGGGTGATGCACTGCAGGGTCGGGCTGGGCCACGTGGGATGCAGGGCTCCGGCTTCCTCACTCCGGGTTGGCACCCTGGTGGCCTCACCGCTGCACCAGGCCCTCCTGGTGAGGCTGCTGTGGACTCAATCGCGTCCGGCCAGGCTGTGGTGACGGGGTGTGGCCGGGGTGTTGGGAGGGGGCCTGGGTGCTGGTGGGCCCAGGGCGCACCCAGGATGGGTGGGGGCCCGGGTCTGGGTCTGGGTTGCCCCAGGCATCCCTTCCCTCTGGGAATTGTGCCCTTGCAGACACAGTCCGAGGCGTCTGTCTTCCAGGCCTGGAGGCACCTGCAGGTCAGGGCAGGGGGGTGGCGGGGCAGGCTTCCCAACGCTGTGCAGAGGCCCCGCTGCTGTCCCACATTGTGCATGACCCTCCGCGTCCGCTGTGTCTGACGTTGGCCCTCTTCAGTCTACACGGGCATCTCAGCCTCCCAGGCGAGTGTTCTAGACGCTTCTGCAGGCTTCCCGCAGGCACTTCCCCTCCTGCTGGGCGGAGGGCCTGTGGCGTCCACATTCCCCGGGCCGCTGCCAGAGTACTCGCGTTCGTGTGGTCGGTGGAGGGCGTGCGAAGCCGTCTCCTCCTCCTGACTTTTCCTCAAAAGCTCCTGAATGTTTGAGGATCCCATGCAGCTCTCTGGCCTGCAAGATGCTCTGAAAATGTTTATTTTTTAAAATGAAGGGAGATGTTTGTCTCTGGGTGCAGCGGTGCCCTGCGTGCCCCTTGTGGGAGCCCCGCGGTCCTGTCAGGGTGACTTTAATTCAATAAACTGCTGCGGATCCAGTGTGGCCTCGTGAGTGGAATCGGAGCACGGCCCAGGGCAAATTTAAGGGCCCGTCTGTCCTTCACCTCAGGGGATCCCAGGGAAGTGCTGGGCCAGCGCCCCGCCCTGGGGGACAGCGCTGCCTGTGACACCAGGGTCGCCCCTCAGATCCCTGGGGGACAGCGCTGCCTGTGACACCGCGGTCGCCCCTCAGATCCCTGGGGACAGCGCTGCCTGTGACACCAGAGTCGGCCCTCAGATCCCTGGGGGACAGCACTGCCTGTGACACCAGGGTCGCCCCTCAGATCCCTGGGGACAGCGCTGGCCTGTGACACAGGGGTCACCCCTCAGATCCCTGGGGACAGCGCTGCCTGTGACACCGGGGTCGCCCCTCAGATCCCTGGGGACAGCGCTGCCTGTGACACCGGGGTCGCCCCTCAGATCCCTGGGGACAGCGCTGCCTGTGACACCGGGGTCGCCCCTCAGATCCCTGGGGGACAGCGCTGCCTGTGACACCGGGGTCGCCCCTCAGATCCCTGGGGACAGCGCTGCCTGTGACACCGGGGTCGCCCCTCAGATCCCTGGGGGACAGCGCTGCCTGTGACACCGGGGTCGCCCCTCAGATCCCTGGGGACAGCGCTGCCTGTGACACCGGGGTCGCCCCTCAGATCCCTGGGGACAGCGCTGCCTGTGACTCGGGTCACCCCTCAGGTCCTTGGGGGACAGCGCTTACCTGTGACACTGGGGTCGCCCCTCAGGTCCCTCGGACAGTGACCGCCCTGTGCCAGCGGGACCAGGCTGAAGGAGGCAGCCCCCTGGTCTCCACCAGTTCACACAGTTCCCTTGAGAACGGAATGTCTCAAGAGGTTGGGGAGTGTCTCCTATAAAGGCCAGAAGAGGTATTTCAAGGAAAACGCACAGTTCTGTATAGAAAGTTGAGTTGGAGCTGTTTCTACTAAGCAGCTTGTTTTAGAGCATTTACAGTGGGGGCAAGGCCAAAAAAATCCACCAAGTCAAGATACATGAAAGGGAATTAAGTTTTTTCGATGAGTCACGCCAGCCCTGGAGGGTGAGGTCGGCCACTGGAGCTGACCCGAGCTGGTGACAGTCGACACGGCCACCCCGGGCAGCACAGAGCCTCAGTGTGGACCCCGGATTCCCTGTACTGAGTGGTGCAGGGCAGGGGTGCTGCTCTGGCATGGATGTTTATTTTCCATCTGATAATGTGTTAATTCAGAATAACTTTTAATTAAAAATTATTCAGTAAAAGTTTAAATACTTTAAAAAAAAGAGCAAAAAAACATATGGGGTGCCTTTTTGGGAAACCCATCTTTGTTCCTGAGAACTTACCTGTAGCCTCCTCTGTGATTTGACCGATGAGCAGAGAACCAGCTTGGAAGCAGCTCCCATGTTCCTCTGAGGAGCTGTCCTTTCGAGACTGAGCAGAGTGGG
Organism: Bos indicus x Bos taurus; assembly: GCF_003369695.1. Lineage (NCBI taxonomy): Eukaryota > Metazoa > Chordata > Mammalia > Artiodactyla > Bovidae > Bos > Bos indicus x Bos taurus. Next base: position 812,605 of record NC_040099.1, read on the forward strand.
CAGCTTCCCAGGCCTGGTGCCACACTGGCCAAGAGGGCTCTGTGTCCGGGCCCTGGACAAGCCATCCACTAGGACAAGGCAGGTATTTTTAATAGTAACTCCACTTGGAGTTATATTTTCCAGTGAGAAAAATATATGAGGGTCACTTTCATAGCTCTTCTTCTCAACAAGGGGGACACTTTGGAAATGGGAACAGGACGGTGCTGCTGCCCCGGCTCCTGGGTGAGTGGCCGCGTCCACTCAGAGTGAGAGCAGGTGAACGGCTCAGAGAGCCGCCCGCCCGCCCACAGCCCGCGCGCTGCCCGTCCTGGATTCTAGCTGGCTGGGAGGAAACTGGGGGGGGGGGGGGCAGTGGGCATTTTCCTCTGAAATAAGAGGCACCAGAGTTGGGCCTATTTTGGCAGCAGACATGGGGGTTTCAGACCCGCATCACTGACGGTGGAGCACGTTCAGCCCTGGAGTGGCCCTGTGGATCTGAGTAGATCCCCGAGCCCCCAGGGGTCAGCTGGGACAGTGGGGGGGCCAGTCGGGGCCCAGGGAGGTTACAGCATGTGCAGGAGCAGCCTGAGGGTAGGGGGCTGTTTGCTGAAGGTCCCTGGAACGTCACCGACACAGACCACCCCCTTTAAACATGTACAGGTGTGTTCGGATGAACCAGAGAGCTCTGGCAGGAAGCAGCTGTGGCGCACTGTGTCTTGTAGGACTCACAGAGACTGTCCCAAGGAGCGTCTCCGTGTGGGCTTCCTGGGTGGGTGTGGGGCCACAGGCTGGCAGGGACCCGGCCCGTTCCTGCCCCCAGCCTAGGTGGGCAATAGAGGCCACGGCCAGCAGAGGCCCACTGGCCCCCAGCCCGAGGGGCCGTGTGGGAGGGTCACAGCGGGGATGCGGGGAGGAGCAGGAAAGCCAGGGTGGGCGGCTCGCCCGGGTGCAGGGGAGCAGCGTGCCCCCGTTCCCACACGGTTCTCTGCAGGACGGCCCACAGCACCCGTCCTGTGACCCACGGTGGCTTCGGTTCTGCAGGGCTCCTGGGGGCCCTCAGGGCCACTGCAGCGAAGAGGGGGTGTCCCACGACCCTCAGAGGGACAGTCAGTGAGCCCCCCTGCCCAGGAGGAATCTTTTCCTCCAGAGGAGCAGGCATTTGACTGAAGAGCCGCATCGGCACAGACCCTCCCCTCCCCAGAGAAGCAGCAGCTCAGTCATGACCAGCTTCCAGCAGCTGCACGCCCGGGAGGGGGCCAGGCGCCCGGGGAGGCCGTGGGGCCCCCGGCTGACATGCAGGCCTGCAGCGTTGCTGGGCATTCCGAGGGGAGAGCAGGTGAGGGGTAGGGAAGGGAGGTCAGAGGTCAGGGCTGGCACATGCCCCCCCCAAAGGAACTGGGTCTGTAAGCGCCCCTGTCACTTGGTGGGTATGTGGCTTCTACAGAGGCGACGGGAATGCCCCCCTCTGAGGGGGCATACCCCCGGGGGGTGACAGCAGGAGCAGGAAGGCACTGCCCCTTCCCCACAGCTCCCCAAGGCTGCCCCCCAACCCCACTGAGCCCCACAGTGACCAGCGGGGCAAGGTCAGGGTGAGGCTGAAGGACAAGTGTGGCCTTCTGGCATTTGCTACAGGCTTGGAACTTCTGGGATTGTGGAATTTATTTTTAGTTGGCCATGGAGTCAAAACTCTGGAGACAAAAAAGGAAAGCGCAGAACAGGCTGGTGGTGCTCCTAGGGTGAAACTCTTTACTCCAAGCACAGGATGGCTTTGACCCCCGAGTCAGGCCTGGTCAGGCCCGGGCCAAGCTCCGGTGTGCGCGCGTCGAGCAACATGCAGGCTGACGACAGGAGCCGGGCCCCAAAGCCGTCCCGCCCCTCCGAGCGGAGCGGGGCGAGGACGCGGTGCCGCCCCCAGGCCCCCGACTGCCCCCGCAGGTCAGGTCGGCCCCGCTGGTGCCCACGGCCCCTCCGCGGAGGCCCCGGCCGAGCCGGCGCCGTCCGGGCTCTGCGAGCCGTCGTCCTCTGTGGCGGTGGCGGAGGCGGAGGCGGAGCGCGTGCTGTCCTCGCGCAGGGCGGGTTCGGGGCTGGCGGCGCGCTGCTGCTGCTCCTTGAGCTCCGAGTAGGAGCGCGAGAAGGTGTGGAAGATGGAGGTGACCGGGAAGGCCATGAGCAGGATACCGCTGAGGATGCTGCTCAGCGCCACCACCTGCCCGGGCAGGCTGCGCGGCACCATGTCGCCGTAGCCCACGGTGGTCATGGAGATGACGGCCCACCAGTAGCTGGCCGGCACGCTGGAGAAGTCGCGGCGCGCGCCCAGCTCGCGCTCGGCCAGGTGCACGAGCGGCGCAAAGAGGGCCATGGCCACGCAGAGGAAGAGCAGCAGCAGCCCGAACTCGCGCGCGCAGCGCCGCACGGTCAGGCCGAGCGAGCGCAGCCCCAGCGAGTGGCGCGCCAGGCGCATCACGTAGAGCACGCGCAGCGCCCGCAGAAGCCGCAGCACCAGCCCCGCGCGCTCCAGCAGCTTGTTGCCTCCCGCGCCGGGTCGGGCCGCGAGGCCCACGAGCAGCGACACGTAGAAGGGCAGGATGGCCAGGATGTCGATGATGTTGAGCGGGGTCCGCAGGAAGGCGCACTTGCTCTCGGCCTGCAGCGAGCGCAGCAGGAACTCGAAGGAGAACCAGGCCACGCACACCGTCTCCAGCACGAACAGGTTGCGACACTTAGGGGAGCACTCGCCCTGCAGGGAGAGGGGGACTCCTGTTGAGGGCACGGAGGCCTATCCCTCCTGGGCTGCCCTTCCTCCAGATGACTGCACTGCAGGGCAAGGGTTGTGGACAAAAAACCAATTACTGTTTTTTTAAAAAAAGAAGTACTAGGAGGTGGGCTTCCTGCGAGAGAGTGAGCAGAGCTCAGGTGACCAGCTCCCCAGCAAAGTAGGGGAATTTGTTTACAAAAAAAAAAAAAAAAAAAACACTTAAAGCTCCGGAAGCCATTCCAAGGACAACAGCGAATGAAACATTTGTTCAGGAAAATCTATGGAAATTCATTTTAAAAAGAGCCTTTGGTATTTGAATCAAGACCCCCCCCAAAAAAAAAGTCCCAGATCATGGAGGAGGCTGCTCAGGGAGATACCAAAAAGAAAATAAAATAGTTCACTAAAATAATCCAACCAATCATTAAACACTCAGCAGAGAACAGTAACATGAAGTGGGGAGGGCGATATCCAGTGTTCCTGGATATTTTATCACCTAAAATGCCCAGTTTTCAATAAATAATCATAGGGCAGGCAAAGAAACAGTAAAGTATGACCCATACAATCAGAAAAAAGAAAAAAATCAGGCAACAGAAACTGCCTATGAGAATGACCAAATGTCAGATTAACAAAAAGCTTCAAAACTGCCATTATAAATATGGTCACAAAACTAAAGAAAATTTGATTGCCGGTTCATAGCATCAGATGGAGAATATCAATAAAGAAAAATGTTTAAAGAGTCAAATGGAAAATTTGAAGTTGAAGCATACAGTAACAGAAAATTCACTACGGGAGCTCAGCAGTGGATGTAAACTGTCAGAAGAAAGGGTTGGAGAACTAGGAGACTGCCGGTGGCGATTACGCAGGCTGAGAACAGCGAGCACCTGGGACACACCAGTTGGGCCACCACCGTGGCATCAGGTACCAGGGGGAGGGGGAAGAGCAAGGAGGAGAGTGTTTGAGAAACAGTGGCTGCAAACCCCCCAGATCTGCTGAAAATCAATGACCCACACACCCTGGAGGCTTGCTGAGTTCTGCCAGGGAAGAGGCATCACAGGAAAGATACTGAAGGCCACAGATAAGGAGAAAATCTTGAGAACAGCAGAGACGGCGACGATCACCTGAGAGGTCACTCAGGTGAGATTAACAACCTAACATCTCAGCAGGAAGCTGTGGATAACTGTGTTCACATCACTCAGAAAACACCCGCCTACCTGAGGCTCCTATATCCAGCAACACTGTCATCAAAGCATGAAGGTGAAATGAAGACTAGCCCAGAAGAACAGACACTGAGAACTACCTTACGGAACTCTAAAGGAAGGTCTTCAGACTGAAAACCAGTGGTTCCAGCCTCTTCTCAGATGTGATACCAAAATCAGGAGCAAACAAGATAAAACAGATAGATTAAACTTGCCAACCAAAGTCTGTCTAGTCAAAGCTATGGTTTTTCCAGTAGTCATGTACCTATGTGAGAGTTGGACCAAAAAGAAGGCTGAGTGCTGAAGAATTGATGCTTTCGAACTGTGATGCTGGAGAAGACTCTTGAGAACCCTTGGATAGCAAGGAGATCAAACCAGTCAATCCTAAAGGAAATCAACCCTGATTATTCATTGGAAGGACTGATGCTTAAGCTGAAGCGCCAATATTTTGGCCTGGTGTGCTGCAGTCCGTGGAGTTGCAAAGAGTCAGACATGACTTAGCAATTGAACAACAAGGCTACAATGAGGTTGTGTGTGGGCCTTGGTCCAACAACAGGACTGGTGTCCTTTTGAGAAGAGGAGGTAAGGAGACACACACATGCAGAGGCAGGACCACGTGAGGATATAGGAGAAGACCATCGTCCACTTGCCAAGGGGAGAGGTCTCAGGAGAAAGCAACCTGTCAACACCAGGATCTCAGACTTCAGCCTCTGAGATTATGAGAAAACAGGTTTCTGTTCAGTAACATGGTCAGTGATACTTAGTTACAGCAGCCCTAGAAGACTAGTAGCCAAGAGGAGCTATGCCACATCCAAGGTAAGGAGCAGCAGCTGCACCTACAGCCATGAAGAGATACCCCACGTCCAAGGTAAGAGAACCCAAGTAAGACGGTAGGCGCTGAGAGAGGGCATCAGAGGGCAGACAGACTGAAACCATAATCACAGACAACTAGCCAATCTGATCACATGGACCACAGCTTGTCTAACTCAATGAAACTAAGCCATGCAGTGTGGGGTCACCCAAGACGGACAGGTCATGGTGGAGAGGTCTGACAGAATGTGGTCCACTGGAGAAGGGAATGGCAAACCACTTCAGTATTCTTGCCTTGAGAACCCCATGAACAGTATGAAAAGGCAAAAAGATAGGATATTGAAAGATGAACTCCCCAGGTCGGTAAGTGCACAATATGCTACTGGAGATCAGTGGAGAAATAACTCCAGAAAGAATGAAGGGATGGAGCCAAAGCAAAAACCACATCCAGTTGTGGATGGGACTGGTGATAGAAGCAAGGTCCGATGCTGTAAAGAGCAGTATTGCATAGGAACCTGGAATGTCAGGTCCATGAATCAAGGCAAATTGGAAGTGGTGAAACAGGAGATGGCAAGAGTGAATGTCAACATTCTAGGAATCAGCAGACTAAGATGGACTGGAATGGGTGAATTTAACTCAGATGACCATTATACCTACTACTGTGGACAGGAATCCCTTAGAAAAAATGGAATAGCCATCATGGTCAACAAAAAGAGTCCGAAATGCAGTACTTGGATGCAATCTCGAAAACGACAGAATCATCTCTGTTCGTTTCCAAGGCAAACCATTCAATATCACGGTAATACAAGCCTATGCCCCGAGCAGTAATGCTGAAGAAGCTGAAGTTGAACGGTTCTATGAAGACCTACAAGACCTTTTAGAACTAACACCCCAAAAAGATGTCCTTTTCATTATAGGGCACCGGAATGCAAAAGTAGGAAGTCAAGAAACACCTGGAGCAACAGGCAAATTTGGCCTTGGTGTACAGAATGAAGCAGGGCAAAGACTAATAGAGTTCTGCCAAGAGAACGCATTGGTCGTAGCAAACACCCTCTTCCAACAACACAAGTGAAGGCTCTACACACGGACATCACCAGATGATCAACACCGAAATCAGACTGATTATATTCTTTGCAGCCAAAGATGGAGAAGCTCTATAGAGTCAGCAAATACAAGGCTGGGAGCTGGCTGTGGCTCAGATCATGAGCTGCTTATTGCCAAATTCAGACTTAAATTGAAGAAAGTGGGGGAAACCATTAGACAATTCAGGTATGACCTAAATCAAATCCCTTATGATTATACAGTGGAAGTGAGAAATAGATTTAAGGGACTAGACCTGATAGACGGAGTGCCTGATGAACTATGGACGGAGGTTTGTGACATTGTACAGGAGACAGGGATCAAGACCATCCCCAAGAAAAAGAAATGCAAAAAAGCAAAATGGCTCTCTGAGGAGGCCTTACAAATAGCTGTGAAAAGATGGGAAGCGAAAAGCAAAGGAAAAAAGGAAAGATATACCCATTTGAATGCAGAGTTCCAAAGAATAGCAAGGAGAGATAAGAAAGCCTTCCTCAGCAATCAATGCAAAGAAATAGAGGAAAACAATAGAATGGGAAAAACTAGAGATCTCTTCAAGAAAATTAGAGATACCAAGGGAACATTTCATGCAAAGATGAGCTCAATAAAGGACAGAAATGGTATGGACCTAACAAGCAGAAGATATTAAGAAGAGGTGGCAAGAATACACAGAAGAACTGTACAAAAAAGATCTTCACGACCCAGATAATCACGATGGTGTGATCACTGACCTAGAGCCAGACATCCTGGAATGTGAAGTCAAGTGGGCCTGAGAAAGCATCACTATGAACAAAGCTCGTGGAGGTGATGGAATTCCAGTTGAGCTATTTCAAATCCTGAAAGATGATGCTGTGAAAGTACTGCACTCAATATGCCAGCAAAGTTGGAAAACTCAGCAGTGGCCACAGGACTGGAAAAGGTCAGTTTTCATTCCAATCCCAAAGAAAGGCAATGCCAAAGAATGCTCAAACTACTGCACAATTGCATTCATCTCACATGCTAGTGGCTCCCTGGTGGCTCAGAGGTTAAAGCGTCTGCCTCCAATGCGGGAGACCCGGGTTCAATCCTTGGGTCAGGAAGATCCCCTGGAGAAGGAAATGGTAACCCACTCCAGTATTCTTGCCTGGAAAATCCCGTGGACGGAGAAGCCTGGTAGGCTACAGTCCACGGGGTCGCAAAGAGTCGGACACGACTGAGCAAGTTCTCTCTCACTCACATTCTAGTAAAGTAATGCTCAAAATTCTCCAAGCCAGGCTTTAGCAATATGTGAACCATGAACTTCCAGATGTTCAAGCTGGTTTTACAAAAGGCAGAGGAACCAGAGATCAAATTGCCAACATCCACTGGATCATCAAAAAAGCAAGAGGGTTCCAGAAAAACATCTATTTCTGCTTTATTGATTATGCCAAAGCATTTGACTGTGTGGATCACAATAAACTGTGGAAAATTCTGAAAGAGATTGGAAGAGCAGACCACCTGACCTGCCTCTTGAGAAACCTATATGCAGGTCAGGAAGCAACAGTTAGAACTGGACATGGAACAACAGACTGGTTCCAAATAAGAAAAAGAGTACATCAAGGCTGTATATTGTTACCCTCCTTATTTAACTTATATGCAGAGTACATCATGAGAAACACTGGACTGGATGAAGTACAAGCTGGAATCAAGATTGCTGGGAGAAATATCAATAACCTCAGATATGCAGATGACACCACCCTTGTGGCAGAAAGTGAAGAACTAAAGAGCTTCTTGATGAAAATGAAAGAGAGCAGTGAAAAAGTTGGCTTAAAGCTCAACATTCAGAAAACTAAGATCATGGCATCCGGTCCCATCACTTCATGGGCAATAGATGGGGAAACAGTGGGAACAGTGGCTGACTTTATTTTTCTGGGCTCCAAAATCACTGCAGATGGTGACTGCAGCCATGAAATTAAAAGACACTTACTCCTTGGAAGGAAAGTTATGACCAACCTAGATAGCATATTTAAAAGCAGAGACATTACTTTGTCAACAAAGGTCTGTCTAGTCAAGGCGATAGTTCTCCAGTGGTCATGTATGGATGTGAGAGTAGGACTATAAAGAAAGCTGAGCGCCGAAGAATTGATGCTTTTGAACTGTGGTGTTGGAGAAGACTCTTGAGAGTCCCTTGGACTGCAAGGAGATCCAACCAGTCTATCCTAAAGGAGATCAGTCCTGAGTGTTCATTGGAAGGACTGATGTTGAAGCTGAAACTCCAATACTGATGCGAAGAGCTGACTCATTTGAAAAGATCCTCATGCTGGGAAAGATTGAGGGCAGGAGGAGAGAGTGACGACAGAGGATAAGATGGTTGGATGGCATCACCGACTCAATGGACATGGGTTTGGGTGGACTCCGGGAGTTGGTGATGGACAGGGAGGCTCGGTGTGCTGCAGTTCACGGGGTCATAAAGAGTCGGACAGGACTGGGCGACTGAACTGAACTGAGCAGACTAATACAGACACTAACACAGAGTGTCTGGGAAGTATAAGACGAGCCGCAGAATGGAAGGACATATGTACACATCATATGTGATAAGGGACTTGCATCGAGAACACAGAATTCCTCCAATTCAATGATTAAAAAAAAAGACAACCCAATTTAAAACATAGGCAAGGAATCTAAATAGACCTTTGTCCAAAGAAGATACACAAGTGACTGAGAAGCACATGAAAAGGGGCTCAACACCATTCATCACCAGGGAAATGTTGGGCAAACCCACCCTCAGCTCCCACTTTACCCCCACCGGGGCAGCCAGAGTGCAAGAGCCGACAACAAGTACAGGAGAAACCAGGCCTCGTGCACTGCTGATGGGAGCGTGCCACAGTCTAGTCACCTTGGAAAGAGCCTGGCTGTGCCCCCAAACCTTCCTCATGGAGTGGCCACACAGCCCAACCATCCCACTCCTAGGTGTGTGCCTGGAGAAGTCAACACGCACGTGCACACAGAAACCTATACATGGATGTTCATGGTCGAGTAAGTCACAACAGCCAAGAGCTGGACACAACCCCGATGTCCACCTGCTGACGGATGGACTAAAAATCTGGAAGCCGCACACACACTGGGATACTATTGGGCCATGGAAGAAATGAAGCGCTGACTCCTGCTACAACATGGATGAACCTTGAAGACAGCTCAGGGTGAGAGGGTCCAGTCATGCCAGACATGCTGGGTGGTTCTGTTCTCAGGATCCAGAACAAGGAAATATTTAAGACACAGCCTTGGTAGCTCAGGGCTGGCAGGAGCAGGGAGGGGCTGAGGAGTGTGTGAACCAGCCACCAGGGTCTTCTGGGAGATGGAGATTCTCTAAAATCAGACGGAAGTGGTGGCTCCAGAATTTGTGCACACTGCAGAAACAGCGGAATCATACACTCAAGAGGGGCGAACTGTACAGTATGAGTCAAATAGCAGCAGAGCTGTTGCTAAGAAATAACTATTAGGGCTTCCCTGGTGGCTCAGGGAATCTAGAATCTGCCTGGCAACGCAGGAGACGCGGGTTCCATCCCTGGTCCAGGAAGATCCCACATGTGGTGGAGCAACGGAGCCAAACTGCTGAGCTTGCGCTCTTGAGCCCGCGCGCCACAGCCTCCGAAGCCTGAGTGCCCGGAGCCCTGCTCCACGAGAGCAGCCACCTCAATGAGAAGCCCGAGCACACAACTAGAGAAAAGCCGGTCCAGCAACCAAGACCCAGCACAGCCACAGATAAATACACAAAATGATATGAAAGGCTTCTACCCTGGCAGCCCCATGGCCCCTGAGGCCTCGTTCTGCCTCAGCTCTTCTGGGCAGCCTGGGCATCGCTGGGGCCAGGCTCTGAGAGGCCAAAGCTCCTCCGGGCAGCCCTGACACCCCGGGCCTCTGCCCTCCTTGCCAGGCCTGGGGGCCTCAGGACACAGAGGGAGTTAGGCGGGAAGGGGCCGTGGGGCTGACGGGGCAGAAGCCCTGGCAGCGGGAAGGGGGACTCACCATCCTCACCTGGAGTCTGATGACCTCAGCCCACAAAGTGCTTGGGGCTCCCATGACCCACACCCCAAGAACACCCGCGTATGACGTCCCCTCGTCCGGGCTGAACTTGGGCTCCTGGCCCCCCCATCATCTCTTGGCCACGTCCAGCCGCAAGCCCCCATCGGGTAGGCGGTGACCCTGAGTGCAGGAGGACGAGGGACGAAGACCCTAGGCCCCCCTGGGGTGGGCGGGAGGCAACCCCTTGGCCCCCACACCTGCCCAGAGGCAGGTCAATCCAGTGGATTCGGCCTGCGAACCCCTGCGCCCCACCACTCTCTTAAATTCAGGAGGATAAGTGGAGGGAACTATTTTGGGAACTTTTAGAAAATGACCCTAATTCATCATAATTTGACACATCTGGCCTATTTGGCCAAAATCGGGTCAGCAGTAAATCTACACACCCGAGGTCCTTCCCTCCCCTACGTCTCCATCATCTCCAAGCGCCCCCAGAGCAGCGCCAGCCTGCCCCACACAGCCGCGCACTCATGGGCCTGCCCTGCGGGCCCTGGGGCTCCTGGCTCCTTCAGGCTCCGCTTTCACCCTTTCCTGACAGGCCTCCCCCTCAGTGGCCGAGCCCCTGGGCTTCGCAGGTGAGAAGGTCAGGTGGGGCCTAGGTGGGGTCCCCTCACCAGCAGGCGGCAGTCTCCCCGTCCGGGTGCCCGCGGGTGCATGGGGGCTGGCTCAGCCCACGGCCGGTTCTCCCACACCTTCTGTGGCTGCACCCCAAACCCACTCCCAGGCTCGGGGCTCCTGCGGGGGAGGGCAGGTGGCCAGAAGTGTCACCATGGGTGGGGTGGAGCCCAGGGGACAGGCCAGGGCGGTCCCCACCAGGCCCCTCTGCAAATAAAGTGGTTTTTTTATTTTGAATTAATTACTTTATTTTAATTGGAGGCTAATTACAATATTGTAGTGGTTTTGCCAAACACTGACATGAATCAGCCACGGGTGTACATGTATCCCCCACCCTGAACCCCCTCCCACCTCTCTCACCATTCCATCCCTCAGGGTCATCCCAGTGCACTGGGCCTGAGTGCCCTGTCTCATGCATTGAACCTGGACTGGCGATCTATTTCACATATGATAATATACATGTTTTAATGCCATTCTCCCAAATCATCCCACCCTCGCCCTCTCCCACAGAGTCCAACAGACTGTTCTTTACATCTGTGTCTCTTCTGCTCTCTCGCATATAGGGTCATTGTTACCATCTTTCTAAACTCTATATACGTGTGTTAATATACTGTATTGGTGTTTTTCTTTCTGACTTACTTCACTCTGTGTAATAGGCTCCAGGTTCATCCACCTCATTAGAACTGATTCAAATGCATTCTTTTTAATAGCTTAGTAATATTCCATTGTGCATATGTACCACAGCTTTCTTATACATTCATCTGCCGATGCACATCTAGGTTGCTTCCATGTCCTAGCTAACAAAGTGGCTTTTGAACCGTTTTCGCAAACTGCAGCCTCCACGGCCCGGCACTCCCATGGCACCAACGCTGCCTCAGTTTTCTAGCAGAATAAGCAGGCACCCCGACTAGCTTCCTCAGTAACGCGGGCCGTGGGGCAGCCAGCATCCTGGGTGCAGTCAGGAGAGGCCTGGCCTGGCCGCGCTCCCAATCCCGGCTTTGTTCTCTTTTCAGAGCATCGAAGATTGTGGTGTCTGTTCTGCTAAGGAGCCTGCTGACGCCCGAGTACCATTGCTCCTTGAGGATAAACCCAGGTGTGAGGGTGACGAGACGGTCAGGAGGTCAGGGTGGACTGCTCACCACAAGGACAGCACCGAGCTCGGCCAACGCCTGCCGCCCAGCCTGAGGCCCCCAATGCCAGGAGCACTTCATCGCAGACTCCGAGGCAGGCAGACTCTGCCTGTGTTTATCCAGGGTAATCAGATTCTGAAAACACGTGTCCCCTTGATGCCTGCGTGTGTTCTGGACACCAATTCGCACCCCTCTGTTGATCCAGCGTGGACCCTGTGTCCAGCAGAGGAGCCGGTCCGAGCTACTGTCTGCAGCTGGGAACAGGCCGGCGTGTGGCAGGATGTTGAGAAGGGTGAATGCTCTGTCCTTACTAATGTATCCACTCATAACAGCTTTGTGTGAGATTTTCTCTCTGCCTCCCATGAGCACTTAAAGGAAAATATTTATTAACTCAATTTACTGACATTCATAATAACTTGCCTTTGAACTTAGTTGAAGTTTATTTTTTTCCAATTATCTGTGATAAAAGACTCTCATAGTACAAATAGATAATCAGGAGAAGGAATATTAAATCCACTTAGGAGAACAAATTGTATAAAAAGATCAAGCAGTCATTTACATATAAGTCATGAATGCGCTCACTTGAAATTACCTGCACTGAAGCAGAGCTGTCAGTTCACTTTCACATCAACATCCTGTGGACTAGTTTTATGGGCTAACACAGAAAGAAAGGAAGATACCTTGCTGTGAAGTCCTCCACCCTCTGCCTGCCCTGGATGGAAGGAGCTTATCTTCCAGTTGGCCCTCTCGACCTCCATGGACCCTCCTGAGCGTGATGTGCCGGCCTGAACCCAGCGGGGGTTCTGGAATCAGACAGAACTGCAGTCACCAGCATCTCACACTTTGGTGCCCTGAGGAGCAGACCCCCAGGGCCCCAACATCCCCGCGGAAGTGACCAGCGTGAGCCGAGATGGACACAGACAGCAAGCTGGTGACAGACAGCAGCGCCGCCCACGGATCAGCAAGCGGGGCGTCCATCTCGGGGGAGAACGGTTCCCCACCACTAGTCTGAATGCTTCCTGCGTCACAGACAAGGACACAAATCTGAAGCCACTGCTCCTCATTTGTTCCCCAATCTTAGTCCCTGGTCCTGGGGTGCATCCACAGCAGTGGCTGTGCTCTTGCCAAGGGCACAGATGCGCTTTCTCCTCTCTTCTGTGCTGGGTTTGGCCCCACCCGTCCATGCACACGCCCCCGACGCACAGCTGCACGAGTTTCCCTGAGAACCTTTGGTAGCATCGACTTAACCGCACCTTCCTGGCTGCCTGGGTTCAGACATGGCTCCTCCACGAGGGCAGAGACGCCCAAGCTGGACAGTTGGTCCTGCGACGCTTCCCAGCTCCCACGACCCAGGCAGGAGGGGCCCCAGCTCCTGCGCCCAGTGCCGACTGGGTTCATCGGGAGGCGATATTTTCCAGGAAGGCGGCCCTCCCCGCTGACTGTGTCTGCACATCCACCCCGCGGCCAAGAGTAGAGACACGTGGGCAGGGCACAGCTCCTCACGGGTGGGACCGGGGCCGTGGCCAGCACTGAACGGACATCCTGGGGGCGAAGGACGGAGGGACAGGCGGGCAGGGAAGGCTGCATGGGGAGGATGTGGTGAGGGGCCCCCTGAGGCCGCCTGCTTGTCTCCCACTGAGAAATCCCAAGATGCTCACAGGGAACTGAGAACAGACCACACAGGCAGGTAGACGAAGACGATGGGACTGTGGGAAGTATAAATGGAGGTGAAGACGTGAGGTGTCGGCTTCCAGGGGTGAGCAAACAGAAGTTTAAAAAGCAGAAGGTAAATTTTTTTTTTTAAAGAACTAGGCAAACTGTTACCAGGCCACCCAGCACTGGTAGGCCAGGGTCCGGGGACTCGAGCTCACAAAGGCATGGCAAGGCATCCTCGGGGCAGCATGTGGGGCGTGGGTTTGCAGGCCCCAGATGGTACAGCCCCCGAGATGGGCACAGCTGAGGACCCAATCAGGTGAGCGTTTGAGTGGTGGAAGCTGGGTGAGCAAAGTGTTCATCCCAGCAGGGCTGGTGACAGGAAGGGCTGGAAGCAGGAGGGGACGCGTAAAACTACAGAACAGGACTGCCTGGCTGCTACTGTTAGGGGACCAAGTGGCTCCAAGACGCTGCCTGCGCGCTTCTCCTCCAGTCTCACGAGAGGCTCCGGAGCAGAGGCAGGGAGGCGCACTCAGGCTTCAGTAATTACCTCGCAGTTTATTTTCACTTTGTTCTCCATATGGCTTTGTACCTGCCCAGCCTCCGCGAAGAGCAAGCATCGTGTTTACAACCAGGACACTCTCTGAGGGGTATGTTCTTTGGGCCGCTGGGGGAGCAGAGGGACAGGCCATCCGGGCAGGTGGGGGGCCTGGCTGACCATCCAGGCAGGATCTGAGCTTTGGTGGCTGGTTTCTCCCCGCTCTGCACCCAGCTGTGCCCAAAGGGTGGTTCCCGCGGGCGTGCTGGGTTTACTCCTCTAGATGCTCACTTCTAGGTTGTATCAGGAAGAGCCAGTCTTCCAGGCGCCCCTCACCGTGCTCCTCAGAGCACCGCCCCCTCCCCAGGAACTTCCAATGCGGGGGTGTCCCACGCATACCCAGACCCTGACCCTCACCAAACTTCTGACGGGTGTCAGTGAGTTACTATTTGTGGTAAAATAAACAGCACGAGCTCTTCGTTTGGGAACAGCCAATTTGCTGAATTACAGCAGGCAGTGTCTTCTCATTAAAAATGTACAGTCATGTTATAATTAACATCTAGGGCTTGAAAAGTCACTCGATCATGTCTGAGTCTGTGATCCCATGGACTGAAGCCTGCCAGGCTCCTCTGTCCAAGGGATTCTCCAGGCCAGAATACTGGAGTGGGTAGCCGTTCCCTTCTCCAGGTGATCTTCCCGACCTGGGGATTGAACCCAGGTCTCCAGCATTGCAGGTGGATCCTTTACCAGCTGAGTCACCAGGGCAGCCCCATCTAGGGCTTCAGTGGAGCCTAGCATCACCTGAATGCTCAGGTCTGTTCCCGCCACTGCCTGGCACCATATAATCTCCCTGCCTTAAATGCGTGGCTTTTAAAGAAAACGCTGCAGGCCTGGGAGGGAAGAGTGGAGGTCAGGGCTCGGGTGCACCTGAGAGGCCCTGGGAACCCCAGCCACATCCGCTCCACGCTCAGCGTTCTCACAGCGGCTCCCGTGCTGCCAGCACAGGGCAGGGGACCCCAGGTCCTCCTGCAACACAAGGTGACTCCTGGCCCTCCCCCTCAGGCCCCAGCTGCCCAGCACGTCCTCGTCACCACACATCAGGGCCACCCAGGAGGCGGGGTGCAGCTGCCTGGGGGACCCTGGGGGCCGGCCGGGTGGGTGCCGGCTGCAGGGACCCACAGGCCCCACCGCCTCCTCCTCAGGCCGCGTCCACCCGCCTGCCCGCCCTCCTGAATCTGGAGCAAGTGACCGTCCCTCCTGATTTAGGCAGTTGTACGGAGAACAGGACCCTAGCCTCCCCAGTGAGGCAGCTGAGACGGGAAGGTTCTTGAAGCCGAGGGCAGTGGCCAGAGGGGGTCAGCGCAGACTTGGATGCAGGGAACCCCGCGGGGACTCCTCGTGGCTGCAGGAGGGCGGGCGGGAGGTGGCCAGGGGGTTGCCCCGCCCCTGCCTCCCAGCCACCCCGCCAGCCACCTCCACCACCAGGGAGGCAGAGGCTTCGCCACAGGCTCCGCTCGTACCCTGGGTGCGGCGAGGTGCCTGCAGACAGCCACGCAGCACGGGTCGGCTGCCTCTCCAGCTGCGCCTGTGGACGCTTCCCCCATCCGACTCCTGCCCTCCGCGGACCAGCAGCTCCCACTGTGTCCCCCACAGAAGCCGGCGCCTGGACACGGCCTCCTCACCTCCACCTGCCCTGTGGCCCATGTGTGCTGCAGCACCTTGTGTGCAAAAGGGTAATTGTCTGTGCAAAGCACTGTCAAAAGCCGTTTCACAAGCATTATTCAATTTAATCTCAACAACTCTGAAGTATCCTCATTTTATAGATGAGAAAACAGGCTCAGAAAGAAGACCACGTGTTTTTGGGTCTTCAACAGTCTGTACAGGGGCTGGGGTGGGAGCCCTGGTCTGCGTTTAAGTCTGAGAACTTGACCAGCACCTGTTTGCCTCTTGTGTGACAGAGAAGGTGAACCCACAGCCTTGGCTAGGTCATGGCAGAGTCTTGGGACCGGTCTCCAGTTCTGCACGTCAGGGGCTTGGCAGCTGCCACTCCCTCCGAACAACAACTAAAAATCTGAACAGACTGAAAAACACACTCTTCTCACGTCTGTAAGAGAAGGGAGGGCACAGGGCAAACCACTACCGCCAAGACTGGAGTGACAGCCGGGTGAACGCAGGGAGCCAGGCTTCCAGGGGCAAGACTCACAGCCGCCTGGAACCAGCGCTGGTAGGAAAACCTGAACTGTGGTTTTCAATTGCTAGAGGCTCAGTGTGAATAATGAATAAGTCTGAGAGTCCTAAGCTCCAGGGTACCTGTTGAGATTTACTGGGAGATTTGCTGCCAGGGCCCGCCAAGGTTCTCAGTAAATATGGGAGAAAAGAAGATACGCAGATGGCAACCAGCACATGAAAAGACGCCCCACTCATATGTCATCAGGGAGATGCAAGGGAAAACAACATGGAGACGCCACGCCTGTCAGAAAGGCCCACGTCCAGAGCGCCGGCAGCACAGATGCTGGCGGCAGGGGAGCAGCGGGGCTCTCAGTCAGTGTCGCTGGGGAGGCAAGGCGGGGCAGGCACTTTGGGAGGCAGTTTGGTGCTTTTGTAAAAAACTGAGTATATTTTACCTAGTGATATAGCAGCCACACTCCTTGGTATTTACCCAAAGGAATAAAAAACATGTTCACATGAAAACCTGCACAGGGGTGCTTATAGCAGCTCTGTTCATAACTGTCAAACCTGAAGCAGCCAAGAGGTCCTTCAGTCAGTGGTGGGTAAACCAACCCCAGAACGTCCAAACAATGGGGTATTATTAAAGGCCAAAAAGAAACAAGCTATCAAGTCATGAAAAAATGGATAAAACTTAAATGCATATTACTAACTGAAAGAGGTTAATCTGCAAAGGATTTCAACTATAGGACATTCTGAACAAGGCAAAACTACAGATAAAGTGAAAGGATCAGCGGTGCCAGGGCCTGGGGAAGGGGAGGGGGTCAGGGGAGGCACAGAGGGTTTTCAGGGCAGGAGAATGGTTCTGAGCGACACTGTTATGGTGGATACAGGTCATCGTACTTGTGTCCAAACCCACAGAATGGGGTGGAGCCCTAATGTAAACCGTAGGCTTTGGGCAGTTGCCAACGGAGGTTCGTCACTCTCAGGGAGGCTAATGATGGGCGATGCTGTGTAAGGGTGGGGCGGGGGCGCACAGGAACTCTCTGCACCTTCCTCTCAATTTTGCTGTGAATTTAAAACTGCTCGAAAAACTTGTCTTAAAAAAAAAAAAAAAGAACCTTGTAGTTTCTATTCTAGGCATTTGAGCATAAGTTTTTTTTCCCCTCAGACTAAAGCACAAATCCAAAACAGAAATCCCCTATTTTTTCTGCCAAATTTATGTGGAAAGTAGAGGAAAATGCCCCGAGCTCCATGTTTATCCCCTGGCACGTGTGGCTCTGTTTCCAGAGCCTTTCAGAGTCTGGCAGGAGGGTCCCCCGTGAAAACAGCCAGTGTTCCCTCCAACGCAGTGGCCGATGACTGCTGGGGCTTGGCCTGCAGTTTTGGGGGCTGGCAGGGGCTCCAGGCCAGAGTGTGGGCTGCAGACGAGACTCCCTGTGGGGAGGGGCTGCCGCTTCGCCTTCCTCGCAGTCCTGGGGCCCCCCTCATTTCACAGAAGAGCACGATGATCAGGGCTGGACCTGTACCAGACCCAGCTTCGCCTGCAGCGGAGTATCTGCCAGCAGGTCGTGTCGGTTCCTGGATCAGACCTTTGCAAATAAGAAACCCAACCAGCCAGACCCATGGTCCAGCCCAGGGCCCTGGGAGCCTCTGTCCCCAGCTCGGTCCTGGGACTTGGGGGCAGGGCCCTCTCTGGAGTTGGTGGCTGCACCAGCAGCTGGCTGGGGTCCATCCTCCTTTCCTCCTTTCAGCTTCTTGGGCCTGACCGCGTCAGGGAGCACCACAGCCCGTTGGCACGGTGTGATGACGGGACGCAGACGGCCCCTGCTGGGTGGGACTGGAGCCTCCTGGATGCGGGGCCTGGAGTCCGGCTGACGCGCGTGGGAGGGCCCTGAGGTCCTGTCCTGCTGCAGCGGCTCCAGTACAGCATTCTTAGCCCTCGTGGACAGGAAACGAGCCATCAGGGGCTGGACTGAAGCCCAGGTCCCTGTGCTCAGGGGCTCCTTTGCCACTGGCTCGAGCCCTGCTGCTGTCGGCGCTGAAAGAGCAGCTCATTGCTCGCGGCTCTCAAGTTGGACGTCCGCGGTCCGGGCACCGACACACTTGGTGTCTAGTGGGTCCCTGCCTCCTGCTTCTCACTGTGTCCGCTCCAGACGAATGGGTGGGCAGCTCTGGGTGGGCACTGTTGTAGGAGACTAATCCCATCACGAGGCTCGACTTTTATGACTCTGTCACCCCCAGAAGCCCCCTCCTGACATACTGAGCTTGGGATTCAGCCTGCGAATTCTGGGAACGTGACATTCAGATGGCAGCATTCTTCCCCCAGCACCCCAAATTCATGTCCTTCTCGCCTATATATTCCATCCTGCAGCCCCCCAAGTCTAAGAAACTTCGCTATCAACTCTAAGGCCTGACGTCGTCCAAGTCGGGGGTTGGGGGGACTCCAGGTCGAGTCATCAGAGGCAAAGCCCCTGAGCCTGTGCACAGACGGTGACGTGCTTTCTCACACCGCAGCAGGCCGTGCCCTGTGCCCCACGGAGCAGGCTGCAAGCCCGCTGCACCGGTTCTGTCTGTGCGCTGGGGAGCCCTGACTGACAGCTTGGAGCAGTGAAGCCCTCAGCCCGGCTCAGGCTGTTAAGCTCGACGAGCGTGTCTGTGCCCACACACAGCAGCAGCTCTGTCGCCAGCTTCCGATGCCGTTGCCAAGTGTCTTTGTGAATTTGGTGCTCGAAGTCGCACTCATGAAATCCATAACTAATTATGTGGGTCTTGATTTAATCATATGAGCTTAGAGTTAAAAATCGACTTGCAAGCCAAACACCAGCCTCCGTGAAAAGGAAGTGATGGGTTGAGCACAGCCTCTGAGGACGCGCTGTTCCCCAGGCCGGCGTGTGCACCCGGGCCTCACTACTCGCAGGCCCGGCACCGTCTCCAGGCAACACCCCGCAGGGAGGAATCCAAGAGCCAACTGCCAGAACAAAGGCCTCTCTGGTTCCGAAGGCCTGTCCTTAGCATCTGATCGCTGCGACATCCAGCGGGGTGGGCGCCAGTGTGTATGCCCGTTCCCGGGGTCGCCTAACCACGCTGAACACACCTCTCACAGAACCGAGTATCCAGCAGGGACGGGGTGCTCTGGGCGCACCTGATGTCTGCATGTTACCCGACAGCAAGGTGTTGGGGGAGTGGCTAGAAACATGCTCTGTCTCCTTCACTGAGACCCCAACACCCTAGGAGTGAGGCCAGAGGCGCTGTAGACCCCAAGGCAGCAGAATGGGGGGCTCGCCTCCCTCTGGCTTGGGGCTCTTATGGTGACATGCAGGAAGGAGGTCAGGGGTCAGCCCTGGAGCTGGAGCCTCCTGGCCACAGGGAGGGGACCGCAGCAGGAGAGGAGAACCAGCTGAGGGGCCCTGGAATGAGGGAGGGAGTCCCCTGGAGGAACCAGCTCTGCAGGAGGCCCGGTCCCAGCAGGACCATGAGGCACAGACTGGCAGTTTGAGGAGGCCATTGGTGGTGGTTTCTTTCGCAGCAGCAGGGACACACGCAGGTCTACGACAGAGCCGGAATCAAGGCCCGACCCCAAACGAGTCCCCAAGAAGCAGGCCTCAGTGCTTGCTGAGCCAGCTTCAGATGGCGGGGGCCAGAGAAGGGGTCTGGGGGTCGCGCAGGGCGGGCACCCAGGCGGAGCCCAGCCCTCAGCTGCCCCGTGGCCTTCACCTGCTCTGACTTGGACCACGAGGTGAGGACCATGGAGTTGGGGACCCCCCACCCCCTGCATCTCAATGGGCGGAGCAGGAAGTAGCAAGGGCTGGGGCTGCGTGCCCCTCGGCCCGGGGCCCCCCTCGGCCTGGCGCCCCTCTAAGCCTGGGGCCCCCCTCGGCCCGGGGCCCACTGCTCTCTCGCTGAGCGTGAGGGCTGAGGGTCCTTGGTACCTTGTGAGGCGCCGGATGCAGTGGAACCCTGGCTGCTTCCCCCTGGTGGTCTGCGCCCCGCCCGCCCCGCCCAGCCCGTCCACCTCTGTCTCCAGGAGTCTGCTGACTCCAAAAGCCTCAGGTGGGTGGAGTCACACAGGCTCTGTCCTGACAGTTGGCTTGTTTCCCTTAGCACAGCGTCCTCAAGGTTCGTCCCACAAGTATGCTTTTCCCATCATCCATCCTATAAACAACGAAAAGCAGAGACCAGCTCTCATTCAGTTACGACATGTGAAAGCAGATTCCTGACAGAGCCACCACTGGCCACAGGGGCTTCCCGGGCATCGAGGAGACTCGGGGATGACCACAGCCTGGACTCTGGTGGGGCAGACTGCCCAGAAGCCCCCAACAAGCACACAGGCCCTGCACAGCCTCAGGCAGCACCAGGGCCTCTGCCCACTGCTCTCAGCCGCCCTGAGCAGTCTGGCTGCAGAGTCCTCCCTGGGGCGGGGAAGGCACCCTGAAGCAACACGAGAGACTCCAACAGTGAGACCCGCCCAGGGCCAAGGCAGAAGAAGACATCCCTGTGCCCAAAAGCCACGCCCCAGCTGCCCCAAAGCCGGGGTCTCTGTGCACTGGGGGCTTCCTTCAGCCCCATGGGGGTCTCACTCACTCAAGGGGGCATTTCATGGGCTTGCAGCAGGAACCACGGAACTGTTTTCCTATGATTCCCTGAATAATGGAGGATACTAATCTTTCCTCTCCCTCCATGCTTTTCTTTACCAACACATAAAAATAACCACCAAACACTAACACTGCCAGAGATGACGAGCGACATCCCCAGACTGATGATAACGGAGCCGCACCAGCCACGTCTGATTCCTGAGGACTCTTCCTGCTCCCCAAGATCCTTTTCCAGGAGGAAGTTGAGTGCATTGATCTGGACCATCCACTAGAGTGTGGGTGCCCCGCGGAAGCATCCTTGCTAGTGCAAGACAGGACCTCAGGCTCAAGGGACGGTCGGTGCTGAGCCCCCCAGAGGACGCTTTCTGGAGCCTTCAAGAGAAGACTTGAACTTTTAAAAAGAAATTACTTAGCTACTTAATTAAAATCAGAGATCACATACAGATAATATTTTAGCCCAGGCTAAACTCTACTGGGGAAAAAACCCAACAATCAAGAAAATAATGAAGGGTTTCACGTTCTTCTCTGCCCTACATCTCCAACACCTTGTGCCTGGAAACTTCCCTGGTAAGTCAAGGCTGCAGCAGCAGGGGAGACAGCAGAAGCTCCCCAGAAACATAAACACAGAATCATCACAGATGCCAGCTGGCCCACTGCTGGGACAAGCCCCAGACCCGAGGGCAGGACTCACCAGACACACGCACATGTGTCCACAGCAACGCGTGTCACAACAGCAAGAGAGGGAAGCAGCCCAGGGGCCACGGATGGACATCGGGCGAGTAAGGAGAGGAGACACATGCCAGGGGACGCTACTCAGCCCTAAGAAGGAAGGAGTGTGACACCTGCCACAACGCCGTGAACCTGAAGAACGCGGTGCCTGCCTGATTCCTCTTAAATGAGTCCCTAAAGTTGTCAGATCCACAGAGGCAGAAGGTCCAAGGCAGGTTCTGGGGGCTGCAGAGTCAGTGTTTAATGGGAAGAGTTTCAGTCTGGGAAGATGAGAGATTTCTAGCAACGGATGGTGCACGTGTGACTGTAGTTAATGCCACTGAACTGCGCATAAAAACAGCTCAGCTGGTGAATTTCATGTGTATTTTGCCTCACACACTCAGTGTTGATGAAACATAAAACCTTTTCCTTCCTGTGGCAGTGACACCACCTACTGTGACTTGGCACCTACTGTGTGCAGTGTGCCGGGAGTCCGGCACAGCACACAGGTAAGTCCATGGATTCACCAACACATGGACACAGCACGTGCTCACCCACACTGGGGTCCTTACTTCCTAACCTGAGGACTCATTTGGTGAGACAGTGTCGGGTGGCAGGAAGTGATGTTTTTGGAAATGAGGAAGAGGTGGGTGATGGATATGAATGGTGGCTGACATGGGGCCAGCAAGGAGACTCAAAGCCAGCTCAGTCTCTGTGACACAGCCCTGACTTCTGTTCCCTGATTCTTGCGTAAATGGTTTCCTCCTCGGATTGTATGGAGTTATTGCTGCTTAGAAAGTCCAAACACGTCTTTAGAAGCAGAATCCAAAACCTGGGTCTAGTTAAGACAACTGGAAATGACAGCCCAGGAATCAGACACCCAAACAATGAAGGAAGCAAAACCAATTTCCTAAAATTTACATTTAAATTTGATCTGCAGTCAGGGTCACCAGGCTCCCAGTGGAGCCCACTCACAGCTGTTACCAGAGGACTGGACTCTGCATCGCTGAATAATGAGCTGACCATATCAGGTGAACTTGGACATGACCCCGGACAGCGAGGGGCTCTCAGGGAGGGGTTATGGGAGCTCTGACCTGCTCCACCTGGACGGGGGTGGGGGTGTTCAAGTCCAATGCTCACCCCTGGAAGCTGGAGCTGGAGAGCAGGCAGGCAGGGAACCCCCTGCCGCTCCATGAGGAAACGCAGGTGGCACTGTGCAGGGCGACACAGTCACATCATCAGACACGCAGCAGCTCCTCCCTCCTGACCCCAGCCCCGACGCCATCCCCTCCGGCCTCCCAGAATGTGCCTGAGACCTTCTGGGGCGCGTGCAGCACACAAACACCTGTGAGCTCTGGGTGACACCTTAACCCGTGGGGACACTTCCACCTGTACCTCTCAGGTCAACAAGGGAGCACGAAGTCCACCAACTGCTCAGACACCAGCCCCAGCACCTCCACAGAGCCAGTGCAGGAGCTGGGCGCCTGGAAGAATTCCCAGGTCCCCTTTTTCTGGTCCAGGATGACGGGACTTGAGTTTACAGCACAGCACTCTCTAGAGCAGGCATTTTAGCTCCGAATTGTCCAAGCTTCTGGGCCCGGCCGGCAGACAGGATGGGTGAGAAGGCCGCGGACCAGCGGACTCACTGAGTTCTCAGAACTAGCAGAAATTTGGAGCCTCTGCCAGCAGTGGACAGCCTGGTGCCCCCGCGGTGCCAGCGGCTCTCTCCCCCGAACCGGAGCTGGTGCGGTGGTTCCAGGGCCCATGGTTTCAACCAACGGGGCAGGGGTGCCTAAGGCCACCAGGCCGTGGGCGCCCCTCCATCCCCTGGCCCAGCTGCCTCCAGGCCGCAACTCGAGTCCAGCCCTAGGTCCCCGCTGACCCGCACCACCCCGGCCGGTTCCGTCTCCGCCACCTCCAGCCCTGCCCAGCCCGGCCGCCTGTCCCAGCCCCAGTCCAACCCGGGTGCCCTGCCAGCTGCCCTGGCCCGCGCTTACCCTCTCCTCTTCGGCGCGGATGTCCGGCATGGTGCTGAGGCAGAGGCCGACCGCCGTGACGGCCACGAAGGCCACGGACACGCAGGCGAAGAGCTTGCCGGCCGGGCCCGAGCGCGGGTCGTCCACCACGTCGCGCAGGCGCCGCCGGCCGCGCGCCAGCCGCCCGCCAGGTCGCGGGGTGCAGGCCGGGCTCCCTGGTGCCCCGCGCTCCGCCGGCCCCGCGCGCGCCTCGGCCGCCTCCTCCTCGCGGCGGCGCAGGCGGCGCAGGCAGCAACGCTCCAGGCGCGCCTCGTCAATGCCCCAGTAGGCCAGCTCGTCGCGGAAGGCCAGGGCGCACGGGCCGCGCAGCAGCCGCAGCTTCCCGGCGCGCAGCAGCGCCACGATGGCGCGGAAGGCGCAGGGGCTGCGGTCGAAGAAGAACTCGTCGCGGCTCACGTCGTAGTCGTCGCACACGCGCAGCAGCTCGTCGTGGCCGCGGCAGGTGCGCAGGCGCTCGAGGCGCGCGAGGGGACAGCGAGCCAGCGCGGCCCAGGCCAGGCGCACGCGGCAGCCGCCCACGTTGATGATGACGTGCCGGGCGCGGGCCCCGCCGCCACCGCCCCGCCGCTCCGCGGGCCCGGGCAGCAGGGCCATGGCCCCATGCGCCGCGCCGGGGTCGGGAGGCTGGGCCTGCAAAGGAACGGAGAGCATGTTAGGCCGCAGGCAGGATGGAGCTGGGGGCACCCTGCCTGCGCGCGACCCAGGGGCCTGGGACCAAACGGAACCCAGGGCTCCCCCGGCTCCGGCGCTGCATACCTGAGGCCCCCCCTTTACATCTGCGTATCTGTTTGGAAACAGAGTCCCTGAGTCAGGAACCACATCACAGAAGTTGCATGGACTCCTGTGGGTTCTTTTCCACACTACTGAAGGGAGGTTCCAGTCCTCCCCGAATCCTGCCAGGATGGTCTCCCTCAGTGCTTGTTAACATGATGGGGCCGCGCTCGGGCACCAGACGCTTCCCTGCACTGTGGCCACAGGGACGGAACACAGGAAACAAGCAAGTACCAGCCCGGAGCCTCTTTACCCGGGAGTATGAGCGAGGACATGGGCCGGGCAGTCCTCTGGAGGGGAGAGGGATGGTTCTCAGAGTGTGGACTGAGGGCTGACAGCACTGAAATTATCAGGAGAACCTGCAAAATATATATATTCCTGGCTCTCCACTTAAAATTCAGAGTGACTGGAAAACTGCATAGCAAGGACCTCCAAATATCCTCCCGTTAAAGCAAAGATGGGGAAAAAAACCCCATCAGAATTGACTTTTTTGGAACTCCAGACACTAACCAAAGGGTAGCAGCAGCCGGGGGAACACTTGAGAAAGAACCCCTGAATCTCGGTAACAATGTTAACTCAGCATTTTAACCTGCCCCTAGCTTCGTGATAGCCTTGAAGGTGACACCCTGCGTTCCTGGCACCACGACTGGCACTGGGAGGGGGAGAGTGCACCCCATTCAGGGGGAACCGTAACTGTTGGGACCTTTCTGGTGGCGCCCCTGAAAGACCCATCAGAGGGCCTGCCTGTACCTCCCCCGACTCAGGGCTCTCCCAGGGCAGAGGTGGCCACCCGAGCAGCTTGTGGAAATCACTTACATGAAAACGTTTGCCGAGACAAGGGATGAACTTTGTGTCACGGCAAACAACAGGCTAACCAGAAGGCTAGGGAGAAGAGGCTGGGGAACGAGATGCTTTGAAAAGCTCTGAGGAATTCCTGGAAACCTAGAATGCGGCTCACATGCCTGGGGCCGTGGGCATGCTCTGGAAAGACCTGAGAAGCCGCCACCTTCCCCTGTACCCCCCTGCAGGCTCTGCACCAGCAAGACGTGAAGGTGGGGGGCGTGCGGTGAGGGACAGCCTGCTGGTGTTGAAGTGCCCGGACACACACAACTAATCTGCAGAAACTGGTTTTTGTTTCTGTTCCAGGCATTTGAGATGCTCTGTCCAATCACTTTCTGACCATTAAGCTAATGCAACAGAGACATCTGCAAGACAAAGACAAAAAATATAGACTTTGCATAATTTATTCAGGAAACAAGAGCCCTGAAATGCTTCCCCATCCACCGTGTGGGTTATAGGAGGCATTTAAGCACTGTAGATTTTTTTTTTTTTTTAATGACTTAATAGAAAAAAATGGGCAAACTATCACCGAGTTTATAGTAAAGTGGAAAAAATAGACTTTAAATATACGAAAAGACGTTCCAGTTCATTCCTAACAGCAAAATTAAACATCTCAAGTTGCCACGGGTATTGCGTTGTAGGGTGGGAGAGGTTGAGGACACAGTTTATTGCATCCGCTTCTGACAGGTGGTAACTGGTAAGCCCTCATGACAGGAGGTGGAAGGTGTGAACTCACCCTGTAGGAAGCAGGGATGTTTGTCCCTCCACACTAGGGAAAGGGTCCCTATACCCTAGTGAAAGAAATCTGCCCTGGGGAGAGGATTAAAAGATTTCTCTGCCTGGCTCTTTGAGAATGCATGTCTAAAAATCCTACCTGCACAGTAGGTATGAGGTTGAAACTTCTGTCTCAATGACAGAAACCTAAGAAATGATCACCTGTGAGAGGAGGTCTCATGTTGACCACATCCAGAGACTCTGGTTAGACCACACACAGAATCACCTGAGGCAACTCTGCCCCCAGGGGCATCAGGGAGGCCTGGGATGATTTTGGGTGTCATGACCAGATACGACAGTTCCCCGCTGGCGTCCGGTGGGAAGAAGGCGAGCGTGCCATGAGACCACACAGTGCACGCGCACGATACCCAGCCCAACGCCGACAGCACCGCGGGTCTGCAGGGACGGGCTTGCCACTGAAGCCTCAGAGGCTCCCACTGGGGAAGCCCTCACAGATGGACTTACAAACTGAAATTATAAAATACACAGGGCAGAATCCCACCTAAGCAAACACCGGCAGGCACAGGAGTAATAGGGTCGGGCTCCGGTGGTAAAATTATCAAAAATAATTCAATGCATCAAAGAAGGAATTAACCCCAGAGGATGAAAGACATTATTAAAAAGACTAGGAGAATCTCATAATGAAACCCAGTTTCCAGAAGTGAATAGATAAGACTGAAAATAGAGATGGTCAGTTTGGGGTCAGGCTGGGTCAGGTTGAGCTCAGGCTGAGTCAGGTGAGGCCAGGTTGGGGGGTCACACTGGGGTCAGGTTGAGGGCAGCTTGGGTCTGGTTGAGGTCAGGTTGGGGTCAGGTTTGGTCAGGTTGAGGTCATCTTGGGTCTGGTTGAGGTCAGGCACGCTGGGTCTGGTTGAGGTCAGGTTGGGTCAGGTAGGGGTCAGGTTGAGGTCGGCTGGGTCAAGTTCTCTCCCAGGAACCCTCCAAAAGGAGTCAACAGAAGACAGACAGCACAGACAAGAACACATATGGAAGATAAAGTGAAGTTATCAATACTGTTTAGTAGGAATCCCAAGGGAAGGCAACGGAAGATAGGTGGCATCCGGCCGCAGCTTGGAGTGACCACAGGATGGCGAACACCCCCACTGGGCACTTTTCGGGGAGACCTGGGGACCTCAGTCGAGAGGACCTGACTTTGCGGTACTTCGGGTGAGACGTCACCCCATTCCTGGATCCTGGGAGCTGCAGGTGGGGTGGTGCCAGTTAGGGATGCTGCCTCTGGGGGGTCTGTGAGGGGGGCATCAGAGGGGTGTGTGTGTGTGAAAATGAAAAAGGGGAAAAACACACAAGATTAGACAGGGGTCTCAAATACCAGAAGACCAACCCACAGTTGAAGAAATATTTATTCTGTAGCTGAATTTACCAATTTCTATTTAGGCTTAGAAACATGAACTGAAACAGATTAAAACCTGTTTAGTGGAGGTAAACCTTTGGATCTCACAAGAGAACTGAAGTATTCCTCTCTAGGAAAAATGTCTTTCCTTGTGCAAAACAGATAACTTCCTATTTGGAGGAGGTGACCTTTAAAATGAGCAAATTTGGAAAACTCAGCAGTGGCCACAGGACTAGAAAAGGTCAGTTTTCATTCCAATCCCTAAGAAAGGCAATGCCAAAGAATGCTCAAACTACCACACAATTGCACTCATCTCACACACTAGCAAAGTAATGCTCAAGATTCTCCAAGCCAGGCTTCAACAATACATGAACTGTGAACTTCCAGATGTTCAAGGTGGTTTTAGAAAAGGCAGAAGAACCAGAGATCAAATTGCCAACATCCGCTGGATCATGGAAAAAGCAAGAGAGTTCCAGAAAAACATCTATTTCTGCTTTATTGACTATGCCAATGCCTTTGACTGTGTGGATCACAATAAACTGTGGAAAATTCTGAAAGAGATGAGAATACCAGACCACCTAACATGCCTCTTGAGAAATCTGTATGCAAGTCAGGAAGCAACAGTTAGAACTGGACATGGAACAACAGACTGGTTCTAAATAGGAAAAGGAGTACATGAAGGCTGTATATTGTCACCGTGCTTATTTAACTTATATGCAGAGTACATCATGAGAAGTGCTGGGCTGGAGGAAGCATAAGCTGGAATCAAGATTGCCGGGAGAAATATCAATAACCTTAGATATGCAGATGACACCACCTTTATGGCAGAAAGTGAAGAGGAACTCAAAAGCCTCTGGGTGAAAGTGAAAGAGGAGAGTGAAAAAGTTGGCTTAAAGCTCAACATTCAGAAAACGAAGATCATGGCACCTGGTCCCATTAATTCATGGGAAATAGATGGGGAAACAGTGGAAACAGTGTCAGACTTTATTTTTTTGGGCTCCAAAATCACTGCAGATGGTGACTGCAACCATGAAATTAAAAGACGCTTACTCCTTGGAAGGAAAGTTATGACCAACCTAGATAGCATATTGAAAAGCAGAGACATTACTTTGCCAACAAAGGTCCATCTAGTCAAGGTTATGGTTTTTCCAGTGATCATGTATGGCTGTAAGAGTTGGACTGTGAAGAAAGCTGAGCGCCGAAGAATTGATGCTTTTGAACTGTGGTGTTGGAGAAGACTCTTGAGAGTCCCTTGGACTGCAAGGACATCCAACCAGTCTATTGTAAAGGAGATCAGTCCTGGGTGTTCTTTGGAAGGAATGATGCTAAAGCTGAAAGTCCAGTACTTTGGCCACCTCATGCGAAGAGTTGACTCATTGGGAAAGACTCTGATGCTGGGAGGGATTGAGGGCAGGAGGAGACGGGGACGACAGAGGATGAGATGGCTGGATGGCATCACCGAGTTAATGGACATGAGTTTGAGTGAACTCCGGGAGTTGGTGATGGACAGGGAGGCCTGGCCTGCTGCAATTCATGGGGTCGCAAAGAGTCAGACACGACTGAGCGACTGAACTGAACTGAAATGTACCTGGGCGGGGAGCCACGCTGCTGAGCCCCCAGGGCCCCACGTCCTCCCGTGGGTGCATGTACTGATGGACTCCCAGGTGTTAGCACCTGCGCCTTTCGTGGGGATGTTCTCGGGCTCCGGGGTCCACCTGCCTGCCCAGCACAGGCCAAGCAGGAGTGAATGGTGAGGGAGGCTCCTGCCCTAGGAAGAGCAGGACAGGGTAGAGGGGAGCTCTCAGTGGGGACAGCACGCCCCAGAGACGGGCCACTGCAGAGCGCCTCCAGCCCGCCCACCGCTGTGGGCTTGGAGAGGGCTTTGTCTCCTCGCTTGAGAGTCAAGCTCAGTCAGGGAAGCATAGCAGGGGGCACTCAGGAGATGAAGTGCAGAGCCCCTTCCCACACTGCTTCTGCTGTCAGCCCCCAGGTCTGCGGGGAGGGGGCTGTGCTCACCCCCCCACCGAGGCCACTCTGGTCCTCAACTGGCCTGGTGCCCCTCCAGATGCTCACTTTCATTACAGCCGAAATGCTTCACCTCTGAGTTGACACCGGTTAACAAGAACGAACACATGAGACCAGCCACGTGACAATCGAAAAACGTGATCTAAATGAGAAATGCTTTTCTCCAATCAATCAACTAGCACATGACTGTGGCTGAGCTAGTTTCAACTAAAAATGCGTCCAACCTCCTGACAATAAGGAGGACACAGGTTAATATTTGGTGAGACACTGCATTGTTTTTCAATTCTTATTGTCCTATCGAGACAAACATCACATGAATTAGGATAAAAATCATCCATGTGTTAAGTACAAAGACCCAAAGGTAAAGAACTAATTTTAAATAAAACATGATTGTTAGGAAATTTCAGTCTTAAAGTACTATTAGAATCATTCCTATAATTTCTGTCCAATTGTTAACCTCCAATGTGTTCAACCATTTTTTTCCTGGAATGTATTTCTCTTCTATATGTCAAAGTTACACAAATTGCAAATTACACTTCTAAAGTGTATATATGAACAGAACCAAAAACACGCTAATTAGATCTATTTTTAGCCATGCTGTTGACAGAAAGATTGATGATTATTTTTCAGTTATGATTTATGATAACTTCATATGGTCTCCAAATCTATAAGGCATATAGAAATTTGATAACTAATAACTCTTATCCACAAAGCATGATGCATATAGCAGAACTGCATATCATTGCCCCAACGTTTTTTAAAAATTAAACTTTCAATTTTGAGACTGTAGAGATCCTTTTACCCAAATCATGCAGTGGTGGCATCTCGCAAACCTACAGGGTGCCACCTCGGACGCAGTCCAGACACGGAGCGTCCATCACACCAGGCCCCCAGCACCTCCATCCCTCCCAGCCCCACCCCAGCCTAACGTGGCCCCAGCGGTCCGTGCTATGTCCCAGTGCTCCCGTCATCCCAAGCAGGGTGTACGAGAGGACCCACGCTGGCAGGTAGCCTGTGAGGACCGGGTCTTTTCGCTCAGCGTAACTCTGAAGATTCGCCAGATTGTGGCTGGTGCAGCTGGCTCATTTCCAGGATTTGGCTATTAAGAGCAAAGCTGTTACAAACATTTCCATAAACGTCTCCCCATCATGTGGTTAAAAGCCCAGTGGAGCAAAAGTTTTTACTTTTTGATAAAGTCTAATTTACATTTTTTTCCTGACTGTGCTTTTGGTATCAAGAATAATGTGCTTGATCCAGCATCCCAAAGATATTCCAGTGTTGTTTTCCCAAAGTTAATAGTTTACATTTTACACTTAAGTCTGTGATGCACTTTGACATAATTTTTGTACAAGGTGTGACCCTCACAGGAAATGCATGTCAACCCCATTCTTGGAGGTGGGCATCCGCAAAGATTTTGAAAGCAAGCCATAAAATGTTTGTTAATCTTGTGATTTATAATAGAGTCATTTTAGATAAATTCCGCTTGCTCTGGAAACAAGCTACAGCAAAATAAAACCAATGTAATTTTTTCCTCTAGAAATGTTACCCCTTTTACATATTGAGTGTCTAATGCGTCTTCACGTTCTCAATACTCTGTATCTTCCACATTTTTTGTAAACTGTGTACAAGTATAAACATGTAAACAGTCAGATGTTTTGGGTACCCATTGACTCTGATTTCTAAACAAATGCTGTTTCTAAAATTATTCTTAGAATAGCAGCCACTGAAAATGCTTCTAGTCTCTCCAGGATGACTCAGAATTTTCATACATTCTACCCATGGTAGGCACATCCAGCTGGGAGTCCAGCAGCCTGGGGATGTACTATACTCACAGCTGAGAGGCTGCTGCACACCCGGTGTGGGTACCTGGAGCCCTCTGTTCAACCTCTGCCCTTCGGGAGTTTGAATTCAACAAGCCTCGATGGCAGCGAATCCACCTGTAAGCGTTTGTGAAGCTCCGATAGTGGTACTGAATAAAGAGGAAAGAAACGCCTGATCTGCTCAGAGAGTGGACGTGAGCACTCAGGGCAGCTCGTAGGTTCCTGAGGCCAGACGAGCTCTCTTCCTACGTGATCGCACCTCATCCCCCAGGACCGCTTCTCCCCAGAGCAGCTCACTTCTGATGGGAAGCAGGACAGGCCCCAGGTGAGCAGACAAGAGAAAGCAGAGCTCCCGTGTGAGAGCACATGTGTCGGTGGTCATCAAAGACGGGCTCCCCCGGGCAGACTTGGAAAGTGTGAGTACATAGTGACTGGACTGGAAACCTAAGTCAAGCCCTGAGTCTGTGGTGCATACACTCTACACGGCAACAGAGGAGGGAGGAGAGAAAGACCACGCACCACCACGGGGAAACAAGACGTCCGCAGGGTCCGGTGAGCGGGTGCGGACCATGTCCAGCCTTTGACCCTGTGGTCACACCTGGCACCCGGGTGGCAATGGAGGGCAGTGGTCAGTCTCAGCAGCATCCGGCTCTGCCCTGGGCAAGACGAGCTCCAGTCCGATGCCCAGACCCAGGTCCCTGCGTCCAGAGAAAACAGGAGGCCTGGGGTCTTCAGAGTCAAGGACAAGGAAAGGAACAGGTGGGAGGGACGTCACAGGAGGTGGAGTGAGAGGCTGCGAGACGTAACCACACGAAATGCATAGACCTTGGTTAGAGTCTACCAGAAAGCCTGCAAAACACAGCTTGGGGACAGCTGGGAAAACCTGAAATATTCGTTATTGCTAATTTTCTTAGGTGTTATAATGGAATTGGTTATGGAAGAGAATGGCCTTATTTTTAGGAGATGCACACTCAACTACTCAGGGATAACTGTCTTGGCTTCTGTAAACTACTTCCACATGGTTCATTCATCTCACATATATATGGATACACACACATATACACAAAATCTCATATATATATTATATATACACTTCCACACAGATGGCTAGGTTTTCACTGTACTACTCTTTGGACTTTAATGTATGTTTGAAAATTTTTACTTGAAAAGAGCGACAAAGAAGCAGCGCCCCCACCACCCAACCCAACAAAACACAATTCTGGTGATGTTCCTTTCCTCCCTACGTAGTAAGATGTAAAATAATGTACGACGTCCGTTTTTATTTATGGACCTACTAATAATGATTATGTTGTGTGACAGGTAATTTTATGTGTCAACTTGCCTGGGTCATGGGTGCCGCAGATATTTGTCAAATATGTTTCTGGGTGTTACCAGTAAGGTGTTTTTGAATGGGATTAACATTTAATCTGTAGAGTGAAGCCAACTGCCCTCCCAGACATGGGTGTCGTATATGAAGGTTTTTTGAGATAAAAGCCCCAGACGTGGGTGTCGTACGTGAAGGTGGTCAAGATAAAAGCCCACTAGGCAGCCAAGCCCGGCCGCCCCCTTAGCCTCCTCGGCCACACAAGGTGCCCCCCACTGCCCACGCTAGCTTCTTGGTGCTGCTGCTCCTGGCGTTTCTGTGCAGGTCGCTCACATCCTGACTGGGCAGAGGGTCACCCCACCTTCCCTTCCTGGGCTCTAGGACAGAGCCTGGCCCAGCCTCGGGCCCTGGAGCCCAGGCCGAGGACTCTGATCTGCCTTTGTGCTTTTCCTGGTCACGAGGTCACTCGGACCCAGCACACTGGTCGTGACCACGTGGACCACACGACGTGACGCACGTCGTTCGTTCACGTACACAGCATGCCTTGACCCCCTTGGCAATGGTCCGTCTGTGCACGTACACAGCATGCCTTGACCCCCTTGGCAATGGGCCGTCTGTGGGGAGTTCTGCGAAAGTTTGTTTCTTTTAAAGAACCAGTCCCAGATTTGGGTTTTTCTTCTAAAAACTTATAGTTACTAATTTCTCACTTTGCAAACATCACTCACACGTGGGCGTCGAAAGGAAAACAACTAGAGTCACAACGGAAGTTCCTAGCGACCGTAACATCACATCCAGCTGCACAGGAGAGACTTAGGCCCAGCGGCAAGGGGGCCTCCGTTCACTGTGAGGCTGAGACACAGAACAGCCCATCCCGGCCGCTGCAGGGGGAGTGAGGCCTCTGTCTTGCCCGCCGACAGCAGGTGCTGGCTGGCGGCAGGCGGGCAGGTGAGGGGGACGTCCCAGATCTTGGCAGGTCAGCATGTGTGGTGCTGAGGGGACGAGGCCAAGACGCTGTTTCTCTGAAAACAGTGCGTGACTTGTGCCAGGCGCTGTGGAGGTTGGGTTCCCACACGTAGGTGTGAAAGTCTCGGATGGAGCCAAAGCTGGGAACCTTGGTGCTGCTGCTCCGGCCAGCTCCTTGAAAGCTGCTGAAACCTCTCCAGATCTCAGGGTCCAGCTGGTGAATCAAGGGAGTGGATAAGATGATCCTAAGGCCTCCTCCAGACTCAAGGTTCATAAATAGCAGGTAAGAGTGGAGAATACAGAAGGCCTGGTCTCTTGGAAAAAAGCCAGAGAGAGCAGGAGGATGGAGGAGGAAATAAGCAGCAAGAGCTGAAGAGAAAAGAGACCTGGGCAGGGGGGACAGCTGGGGATAGGGGCACAGTTGGGGATGGGGGGACACCCGGGGGAAGGAGGGGACACCCGGGGTCAGGAGAGGACACCCAGGGAAAGGGGGGTTCACCTGGGTGCGGGGGGGACACCCGGGTCAGGTGGGGTCACCTGGGGGCAGGCAGGAAACCCAGGGACAGGTGGACGCAGTTCCACTAGGAAAATTAGCACTCTCGATCACCGGCTGACCCTTCATTCTGGGTTCTGGGACACAGCCTTTAAGAATAAAGGCCTCCCTGAGGTTTCCTCAATGACCCTGGTGCTCCTGGGGTGAGACGTCCTGAGGAGGATGAGGCTGGACCCTGGCACCCAGGGCACAGGACGGGAGGGCACAGCGCCACAGGCTCTGCAGGGCCCAAGCTCACCGTCTTGCCAGAAGTCCCCTCCCGCCCCAGAGCTCCTCACGGCTGTCTCTCTCTCTCCCCACACTCTGTCTGTCTCAGTCTCTCCTGCCCTCCTCCCCAGTGAGGCCTCACGCTCCAGGGGGGCTGTCCTGTGGGGACAGGCGTCCAAGTGGCCAGTCCATCTGGCCGGTTCTTGCCCCAAAGCTCTCTCCGCCTCTCGTTGGGCATGAACCTCTGAGGAAATCGTTGTTTTCTCAGGCCCCCTCATGTTGAGATTTCCTGGGCCATGGTTTAGTTCAACAACTCTGTTTTCCCCGTGGGAGGCGGGGCCGCATGCAGGACCCCTCACCTCCGGCTGGCTTCCCCGCATCGGGCTCATCCTTGGTTGGGGGGGGGTCCCCCGCCTCTGTTGGGGCTCCTCTGGCCCTGAGATGACAAGTCTCCCTCCTGCAGGCACTGCGTCTAGACCCTGGTCAGCCACGGGCTTCTTGGAGAGTCCAGGACACGTGACTCATCGCCTCACAGACACATGGTGGGTCTGGGGTCCTGAGTACTCTGAGGTTGGCTGTGGTCACAGGACCCCTGGGAAGAACCTGTATTTCAGGGGACGTTTATGTTTACTCCAAGCACCCACTTGGTCATTGTATTTTCCTCAAACACTGTTCTCACTCCAGTCTACACGGTGCTGGACGCTCTGAGGACAGGGTTTTGAGTGGAAACGTAGTAGCTTCTCAGAACCTGCTCCTTGCCTCAGCTCCTCTGTCTCCATCAGTGAACCAGACAGACAGCCATGGTGTCGCACGATAAACGTACAACTGTCACCGTTAGGCTCAAATGCGAGGCCCTGACCACGTCTCCCCTGCTTCAGGGGAGATTTCTTTCTTCATGGAGGCCAATCTGTGTCCCGTGTCCTCACCCCACCTCCCAGAGTATTCCCTATTCCAGCCCCCAGCCCCAGCTGTGGGGGTTCTTCGTAATCAGCAAATGAGCAACTCAGGGATGGACGCGCCCTCCAGCCCCAGGCAGCCCCCAGCACAGCCCACTCCTCGCCCTCCCTCCTGGACAAGGGTCTCCACGGTGCTCCATTGTCCCCCCCACCTCCCTGCACAGGGCGCCCTCCTGGACGAGGGTCTTCACAGTGCCCGCGGCCCCCTCACAGGGCGCCCTCCTGGACGAGGTCTCCACGGTGCTCCATCCCCCCTCACCCCACCCCGCACAGGGCGCCCTCCTGGACGAGGTCTCCACGGTGCTCCATCCCCCCTCACCCCACCCCGCACATGGCGCCCTCCTGGACGAGGTCTCCACGGTGCTCCATCCCCCCTCACCCCACCCCGCACAGGGCGCCCTCCTGGACGAGGGTCTCCACGGTGCTCCATCCCCCCCTCACCCCACCCCGCACACGGCGCCCTCCTGGACGAGGGTCTTCACAGTGCCCGCAGCCCCCGCACAGGGTGCCCTCCTGGACGAGGTCTCCACGGTGCTCCATCCCCCATCCACTTCACGGGGCTCCCAGGGGACCAACAGCACGTCCCTCTAGCGCCCTCCCCTCTCTGGCCCACCTGGGGCTCCTCTGCTCCCCCACCAGCTCCCCCAAAGGCCTGATACACTCCTGGATGTCTCCGAGCTGCCCCAGAGCCTGGGAGTTACTGGGGCTTAGGCCACTGCCCACCCAGCTCAGGGCCCTGCTGACCCCATGTGAGCCCCGCAGCCCCTCCAAGAACAATTGTCTCCGAGGCGGCTTGGGCCCCCTCACCCTCGGCCGAGTTCGCGTCCCTAGACTTGGAGCATGAACCTCCTCTTGGATTTAAGGACGTCTCCCGGTGACTGAGCGCCTACGGGTTAGAAAAAGCAATTATGTTCCAGAACGATCATAACTGCTAAGTCTGTTTCAATGTACAGGTTGAGGACTATAATTAGCACATCTGTATGCAAACGTCTGCTGCATCAGTTTTCTCTGAAATCTCTGTTCACATGGTGCTTCTGCTCCTGCACCCAGAGGAGCGAGGCTGCCCTAGAGCCTGGGCTCTGCGAGAGGCTTCGGAGCTGCCAGGGCCTAGGGGGGCGGCTCACGGCCGACAGTTGGACTGTCGTCCAACAGTGTGGACAGGCGTCACTGGGGGGCTTCCACTGGAGTGTGTCCCTCTGCAGCGTCTTGCAAATCCCCCCAGAGCGTCTCTTGGGGACAGGGGACAGACCCTCAATGTGTCAGGGGCCCCACACTTGGGCCCCCAGTCATCTTGTCCCCCAAGTCAGCTTCTAAGCCTACACAATAGAAGCTCTCTGATGCCTAAGAAAGACGGAGAAGTTACAGAGCCACTGTCCAGAGCTCATCCCCCGCCCCTCTGGACGGGGCCCCACGGGGCTTCCTGAGCTAAGAGGCCGAGGCTCTGGTCCAGCCTGGCCCTGGATGCTGACCTTGGAGCACACCTTGGTACGGGACAGAGTGACAGACACTTCAGCGAACGGAAAGGGGAAGGAGTCACGGCCACCACCTCTCCCGCCCTCTGCCGTCTCTGGTGGGGTGGTGGGGGCGGGTGTTGTGTGGACCAGCGTGTCCCCTCCTGAGACAAAGGGCTGCAGCCTGAGGGCACAGGGCTGGCCGAGACCCGCCCGCAGACCCTCTGTGCTCCGGGGCCTGAAGTGCGGGTCCCTGGGCTGGTCCCCAGGAGGCCTGAGGCCCCCCTGCCTCCCTGTGAAGACCAAGAGACCCCCGTGACCTGGGGAGGGCAGCAGCCTCCTCGTGGCCTGGACTCCCTTAGCTCCCTGAGCAGGAAACGGACAGTTTCCAGATCACTGAATTTTTACTTTACAGTCAGGACAGTTCTTAATTGGTAATTTCTTTCTTAAATCAATTTTATTAAGCAAGTGATGAATCATTCCCACACTGTCTGCTGCAGAATGTGATGTACATAAGCCGCTTCCATGCGACCCCCGTGGCACTGCGGGTCCCAGCCGGCTGTTGCCACGGGGACACAGGGACAAGGGGGACCCTGGCTCCAGGGACGAGGAGGAGGCCTGCCCAAGCTCTGCCAACGGCCAGACCCAGGTCGGAAGGAAAGCAGGAAGGGCTGGAAGAGGACAAACCAGCCTGAGAAGCCGTGGGAAGCAGCTCTGACGGCTGTGGGGCGACAGATTGACTGACTGACTGACTGACTGAAATATGAGCGGAGTCTGTCAAGTCGGCAAATTCTCACAGGCTGAAAACATCCTTCTGAAGTGTCAGCAACTCGAGAGGCAAAGCAAGCCTGGAGAGACGTGCCACCTCAGAGACAGAGGAGAAACACGACCCAGACGTGGGCCTGAGAGGCTGGGCGTCAGGGGGTTGGGGGTGGGGAGCCGCTGGACTGGCTGCAGCTTGGTCCCCCTGCAGGACAGGGTTCATTTCACGGAGCTTTCTGTTAAGATCTTAACATGAGGGGAAGCTGGGGGCAGATACAGGAAAAGTCTGTGCTAATTTTGCAGCTTTTCCATAAGTTTAAAATAGTTCAAATAAAAAGTTTCTTTATATTTAACTTTTTCCATTTCAACCCTGAGGCACTGGAACGAAAAACACCTTGGATCTGAATTTGATGAGTTTCAGTGACGCCTTCACACCCCTCTCCCCAAATATTAGCTCTAGGATTTCGTCAAAGGCAAAAGCTGCTGGCATGCTCAGACCACTTCTATCTCTGTGTGTGTTAATCGCTTAGTCGTGTCTGACTCTGCAACTTTATGGACTGTAGCCTGCCAGGTTCCTCTGTCCATGCAATTCTCCAGGCAAGAATACCAGAGTGGGTTGCCATTCCCTTCTCCAGGGGATCTTCCTGACTCAGGGATCGAACCCATATCTCCTGCATTGCAAGCAGATTCTTTACCATTGCCTTCTCCGTTTGAACCACCAGTATGACACAAAAAACATACACAACAAAATTTAAAAATAGATCAATTGGACTTGATTAAAATTAGACTTCTGTGCATTGAAAAACTATCAACAGATAGAAAAAACAATCCACAGAACAGGAAGAAATATTTGCAAATCATATACCTGATCAGAATTTAGTATCAAGAAGATACAAAGACCTCCTACAGCTAAATAAAAAGAGAAACAACTCAGCTTAAAAATGGGATAAAGACTTGAATAGACATTTCTCCAAAGAAGACAAACAGCCAACAAGCACCTGAAAAGATGCCCCACAGCACTGGTGTCTCGGGAAACACAATCAAACCACAGTCCTGCCCAGCATCCCTCCAGAGGCTTCTCCGATGCTTGCTGTCCTGTGGGCATTCAGCCTTCTCTGCTGGCCTCCTCATGTGGCCGCACCCCCTCACCGGCCTCGGAGTCAAGGGGATCCGACCATGCCTCTCCTCTGCCAGCACTGTGACTTCTGGGCTCTTCTTATTTTTCTCCTCTCATCTCTTGATTTGCAGAT
Organism: Bos indicus x Bos taurus; assembly: GCF_003369695.1. Taxonomy (NCBI): domain Eukaryota; kingdom Metazoa; phylum Chordata; class Mammalia; order Artiodactyla; family Bovidae; genus Bos; species Bos indicus x Bos taurus. The sequence goes on from NC_040099.1 coordinate 850,948, forward strand.
GCCTCAGTTTTTCATTGAACTTCCCTGGTGACTCAGTGGTAAAGCATCTGTCTGCCAGTGCAGGAGACACAGGTTCGATCCCTGGGTCAGGAAGATCCCCTGGAGGAGGAAATGGCAACCCACTCCAGTATTCTTGCCTGAGAAATCCCATGGACAGAGGAGCCTGGCGGGCTACAGACCATGGGGTGGCAAAGAGTCAAACACAACTTAGCAACTGAACAACAAGTTTCATTCTGGCTTCCCCAGTGGCTCAGCAGTAAAAGAATTCACGTGCAATGCAGGAGACACGGCAGGAACCTTGGGTTCGATCCTTGGGTCAAGAAGATTCCCTAGAGAAGGAAATGGCAACCCACTCCAATATTCTTGCCTGGAGAATCCCATGGACAGAGGAGCCTGGCGGGTTATGGTTCATGGGGTAGCAAAGAGGCTAAGCAACTAAACAACAAATGAAAACCCAACAATTTCTCATTCAACACACGTGTTCACCGAGCTGCTAGCCCAGCCAGGCAACAGGCTAGACCCTGGGCTCTGAGGGGCTGGACTGAGGGTCACCGGGATCCTGGCAGCCTGGTCAGACCTCGGGCTGCCGGACACCCAGCTCTGCCACCCGGGGCAGGTCACCCTGGCTCCAGGACGAGGTTCTGCCTGGGGCACTGGGGCCCCTGCAGGTCTGGGCTGGGCCAGCACCGCGGGTCTCCAGGGCGACGCCGCAGTTGCTCTGACAGCAGCTCCACAGGCTCCGTAATTACGACCTCTGAGGAGACGCCTTGGCAGCCCCTAAGTGATGGGGGGGAGCTGTGACTTCAGCAAACAGCATTTTTAGAAGCAATGCTGCTTCCTGTTGGTCGGTGGGAAGCCTTCTCCCCTTCTCCTTTTATCCACAGGTCAAAATAAGTAAAAACACATCCTGTTCCTGCAGAGTCTCAGGGCCCCCTGCCATGTGAGTCCCCGAGGCCCCCTTCAAAGGGGCACAGCTGTGCGGCTCCTGCAGGGACCAGGCGTGAGTCAGTGACGGGAGACCCTTCCTGGGAAGCACCTGTGTCAGCTACACTCTCCTCCGGGAGGCTGGTCCCTCAGAGGCAGGGTGTGTCTCAGCCACGGTCCTGCCTCGCTGGACAGGCTCGCTGGGGCAGGGCTGGACCAGCAGTGGAGGGGCTCCATCCGTGAAGCCGGGAGGACTCCAGGCAGAAGCAGTGGGAGGTTTGGCAGCAGGCCCCGGGTGGGAAGCTGGGGGGTCGGTGGCGGGGCAGAGCCTGCAAGGGCTGCTGGTGTCGTCCCTGCTGCCCAGCTGGGCTGATGAAAGACGATCCCACAGACAAGGTGTCTCGCTTCCCGATTTCATCACTCACCACGGGAGTCCCGTGGGCGTCTCGTAGTTACTGGTTTGGACTCGGCGCTCTCAAGGCTGTGGCCCAGTTCAATCCCTGGTTGGGGACCTGAGATTGCACAAGCCACACAGCACAGCCAGAAAAATAAAATGAAATAAGAAGACCTTACAAAACTGTAGCAAACAAAAGTGTCACTGGCATAAAGATGGCTTTATGACCAATGGAATGGAACTGAGAGCCAGGAAATAAACCCTCAAATACATGGGTAAATGGTGCCAAGACCATTCAAGGTGGAAAACCATCTTTTCAACAGATGGTGTTGGGAAAACTGCGTATCTGTATGCAAAAAAGGAAGCGGGATCCTTCTACCCTTACATAGGATACAGGATACAAGCTTAGATCCTATATCTTACACTATATAAAAAAAATTAACTCAAAACAGATCAAAGACTTAAACATATGAGCTAAAGCCACAAAACTCTTAGAAGAAAAAATAGGACCAAAGTTTCATGACACTGGATTTGGTAGTGATTTCTTGGATATGACACCAAGTATGTGCTGAGTCCCTCAGTCATGTCCGACTCTTTGCAACCCCATGGACTGTAGCCCACCAGGATCCTCTGTCCATGAGGATTCTCCAGGCAAGAATACTGGAGTGGGTTACCACACAGGGTGGTAACCTCAAGGGGATTTTCCCAATCTAAGTATTGAACCCAGGCCTCCCATATTACAGGCGGATTCTTTACCATCTGAGCCACTCGGGAAGTCCAAGAATACTGGAGTGAGTAGCCTATCCCTTCTCCAGGGGATCTTCCTGGCCCAGAAATCGAACTGGGGTCTCCTGCACTGCAGGCGGATTCGTAACCAGCTGAGCTACAAAAGCAGAAGTAAAATAAGGAAAAGTAGATTAACTGGATTTTATCAACATTAAATAATTGTGTTCATGAAAGAACACTATCCACAGAGTGGAAAGATAGCCCACAGATCAGAATATAAGGAGAAAATATTTTCAAGTCATATCAAGGATTGGTATCTAGAACACATGGAGAAGTCCTGAAACTCAAAAACAACAACAACAACAAAACGATTTTAAAAATGGACAAAGGGCTTGAATAGATATTTCTCAAAAAAAAAAAAATCTAAGCACGTGAAATGATGCTCTAATAACACTGGTCATTAGAGAAATGAAAATCAAAACCACAATAAGATACCACTTCACATCCATTAGGGTGGCTATTATAAAGAAAAACAAACAGAAAAAGAGGATTGGTGAAGATGTAGAGAAATTTGAACACTTGGGCAGTGGTTGCTGTTGTTCAGTCGCTAAGTTGTGCCCGACTCTTTGTGACCCCATGGACTGCAGCCCACCAGGCTTCCCTGTCCTTCACCATCTCCCTGAGTTTGCTCAAACTCACGTCCATGAGTCAGTGATGCCATCCAACCATCTCGTCCTCTGTTCCCTTGGAGGTGGGAATATAGAATGGTACGGTCACTATGGAGAACAGTATGGTGGTCCCGCAAAAAATTAAGGACAGAATCACCGTGTGGTCCAGTGATTCCAGCCTGTGTGTTCACCCAGAACTGAAAGCACCCGCGCTCACACCAGTGAAAGTGGGAGCGACCCGAGTGTCCCCGAAGAGTGGGCGGGTCAGCGACACGTGTGAAAGACACGGGGAACGTTATGTGTCATAGAAAGGGAAGAAGTTCCGACACACGCCGCAGCGTGGGTCCGCCTTGAGAACACCGAGCTGAGTGAGAGAAGCCAGCCACAAAAGGGCACATGCCGTGTGAAGTCCCTGGAGGAGTCAAGTTCACAGACAGGAAGCAGGGTGGGCGGGGTTGGGGAGGGGAGCGAGGGCCTCATCAGGACAGAGTTTCAGCAGGAAAATGAGAAAGTTCTGGAGACGGAGGATGGGGGTGTGGGTAGGAACTCAGATGCTTCTGATGCCACTAAGCTGCACACTTAAAAATGGTTAAAATGGTAACTTCTATGTTATGTATTGTCGATTTACTTGCTAAGTCGTGTCCGACTCTTTGTGACCCTATGGACTGTAGCCCACCAGGCTCCTGTGTCTGTGGGTTCTCTAGGCAAGAATGCAGAAGTGGGTTGCCCTGCCCTTGTCCGGGGGATCTTCCCGACCCAAGGATCGAACCTGCACCTCTTAATGTCTCCTGCGTTGGCAGGCATGCTCTTTACTACTGAGCCACTAGGGAAGCCACATATTATGCATAGTTTATTGCAATTAAAGAAAACAACAACTCTCCAAAACCACGCAGCTGCTTAGACCTTATTGCTGATCAGTTTTCAGATTACAGGGATCGCGAAGAAAGCACTGTTTTTATGTCTGAAACAGGAAACTTGGGTCCCTTAAGGAACTCGGCCTCTGCCTGGTGCACTTTCCTCCCGGCACACGCAGTGGCTCCTCAGGGCTCCCATTTCTGTTCTTTCCTCTCGGCTACAATGTCCCTCTCAGAAAGCCATTGAGAGGGTACAGAGCAGACCGTGCAGAGCTCGCACTAGACTAGACATGCACTAGGCTTGCTGGAAACACCCGCTGTGTTTTGTGTTGTGAGTTCAGAAGCAGAGACTCTGTGGCTTCTCAGAAACTGACAGCTGCACACCCCCAGGGGCTCCTCCTGCCTGCCCTCCTGGGGCATCACAAGTGTGCGGCCTCCGGGGCACGGGGATGCTCCCTCAGGCCATGGCTGGCGGCTCTGGGTTCTCCCCAGAGGAGGCAGGACAGGCTGCAGTCTGACCCAGACTGAGCGTCACGGAGGCGATTCTGCAAGGACCGGCCTGCAAGGGTCTCAGCTCCAGCCCCGGGCCCCCTCCTCGGCATGCCCCTGTGACCCCCTCCTTCCACTCCCGGCTGCGTCCCCTCCGCAGGTCACAGTCCTGCCCCAGAGAGGCCAGCTCAGGGGTGCATGGTGGGCGGGCAGGCTCAGGCCCCTGCCCAGGACCAAGCTTTAGCCTGCTGGATCAGCCACCGATGGACACGTCAGCCACTTCTCCACGGTCCCTGACATCTAAGCAGTGACAAGACCACACATGCCCTACTCTTTTGAAATTATTCAGGATAAACAATAAAGGAACCACAGAAACCGGAGGCCTCTTGTCCGCTCCCTGAGCCGGGTTTTTCCAGCTCTGCAGGGACCGTACCCAGGGCCCCGCACATCGTTAGCACCTGCTGCCCAGCCCAGAAACCCCGCCAGGAGGGGCTTGTGGGCTTCTCCTCAAGCCGGTGGCCCAGGGCCAGGCCTGCCCCCAAGAGCCGTGTGACGTTCGCCCGTCGGCCTGCTGGCCGCCTCCCCATTTCTCTGCCAAGACGGCCAAAGAGATGGGATCACGGAGAGGAGCTGGTGCAGTGGCGGGTGGAGCACGGCTGTCACCTGAGTGCAGGCCAGACGTGACCATTTCTATGATGACAATACACACGTGCGTGCCGCGGGGCTGGAGGCAGGGCCAGGGCCCGAGGTGCACAGGCATCCGAGCCGGTCCAGGTCCGCGGGGCTCGTGTGGGGCTCGGTGGACCGGGAGGGCCTGCCATGGCTATCGAGTTGGGATGAATTGGTGTCATTTAATTTATCTACACCTTGACGTTAACAGTGAGAGTTCCAAAAATAAACAGTTGTGCCACTTACTTCAGGAACACTTCTCTTCAGGTCAAATAGTTTCCTAACTTACGAATGCACAACGTGCTGTCAGAGGGTGGGAGAGCTGGCCGGGTGTGATGAGGAGCAGAGAGGGTTGGCCAGGCCCAGGGCGGGGAAGCCGTGCCCCTGGGGGCCTCTCCTGCAGGTTCCGCCCCGCGGGTTCTGTCGGTGCCTTCAGATGGCGGTCCAAGCGCCCCGGGGCGGGAAAGAGAACGAGGACCCACTCACGTTCCTGCCTGGACCGGCAGCCAAGTAGGGCCAAGTCTTCCCGGGGGCGAGAAGGGGCAAGCAGCCTGCTGTGGGTGGCAGGAGGGGGCAGGCAGGGCAGGGGTCAGGGAGCGCCCTCAGCCACCCCCAGGGGCACTCATGGTGCCAGACCCCACCTGGGGTACATGACCCCCTGAGTGTCCCAGGGTCCTAAGGAGGTTTTCACGGGAAGATGTAAGTGCACGTGGTTGCCAGCAGCCTGGGTCACCAGAGGACACGCCCCAAGCCCTGGCTCCGCCCGATGGTCCGCACTCAGCTCTCTCACTCCTCCCACTCATGCGGTCAAGCTGCTTTGACGCGACTAGAGGATCAACTTAGCCCCAAAGGGCCCTCTGTTATCCCGCTAAGGTCCAGCTCCCAGCACTGTGCCCTGTCCATTCTGCTAGTGCCTAGGTGTCCCTGGCCAGCTGCCGATGCGGAGGAGGTGGTTGTGAAGGTGTGGGAGGAGGCTTCCCACATGGACGCAACACTTCCCTCTGAGTCATAAGAGGATATGTGTTGATGTTTCTCATTCTTCTCTACATCAGTTTGCATAAATGAGTCTTGGAGGTTCATCTTCATGAAAAATAATGTTCCGATTCTAAAACTAAGCCATGGGAAAAGTGGAAAATCTGACAGTATAATAGAATAGAAGAACCTTTAATGCAACCAACCACTGACGACCATCACAGACTGGGGGCTTCCCACCCCTTTACATATTCTAACAGGTTGGCTGAATTCATACTCCAGCTGGGGCACCAGGGGGTGGGTGGGGAGGGCGAAGGACAGATGGACACCTGCAGGACGAACGTCCACAGCAGGGGGCAAGGAGGTCCCCAGGGCAGCCCTCGAGTTCAGGGGTCCTGAGTCTCCTTAGTTCCCTCTTCTCCATCTCTGCGAATTCGACAGAAGTCTGAGAAGTCTCACACAAAGAGGTCCGGCTGGCTGTGTGGGGTCACTGGGCCCCAAGGCCTTAAGGAAATGCCCATGTTTTCGCTAAATCCTGGTTTTCTCGCTGGTGCTGGGAATCCAGTGGAAATATGACCTTGGCTACTCTTAGGTGCCAGTGGAGCTGCCCGTAAGAGCATCCCTCAGCACTTCCCCACAACCGGACACTATTCTAACATTAATTCAGTTAGACACTTGCACGAATGCTGCAGAGAACACCCTTTTGCATTTTAAAGTCACTTTCTCTGGAAAGCCTTCCCTACCCCCAATGTAAATATATTTTACAGTATATTACTAACATAAAGATAAATTTTCATTGTAAAAAGTGTTTTTACTCAGCAAATGCCCTGGAGATCCATTCAAAGTTCTGGGTGTACCAAAAGCTCACTCCTCTTTTATTGCAAGTAGTACTTCATGGCATGGATGGACCACAGTTAACCACTCACCCACAGAAAGAATCTGGGTTGTGTCCAGTTTTTGACTGTTGTAAACAGAACTGCTATAAACAGTCATGTACAGGTTTTTATGTGAGCATAAACTGTCATTTCTCTGGGATAAATGCCCAGGAGTACAAGCATTGGGTCACACTGCAATTGCATCGCTCATTTCATAAGAAACTGCCAAACTAATTTCCATAGTGATTGTTCCATTTTACATCCCCATCAGCGGCACATAAGAGCACTTCTCCACATCCCTGTCGGCGCTTGGTGTCTCTTTTTTATTTTCATCACTTTGATAAGTGTGTAGTGATATCTTTTTGTGCTTTTGATTTGCATTTCTCTGATGGCTAACGATGTTGAACATCTTTTCATGTGCTTATTTACCATCTGTATATCCTCTTTGGTGAAATATCTGTTCATATATTTTGCTCATTTTTAATTGCATATTTTTGGTTTTATTGCTGTTGCTGCTGTTGTTGTTTTTGGCAATTGAGTTTTGAGAATTCTTCATATATTACAGATTTGGGTTCTTTACTGGATGTGTGGTTTGCAAATATTGTGTCCCACTCTGTAGCTTTTCCTTTAATGCTCTGAAAAGGGTTTCTGAAAAAGCGATTTTTCATTCTGATGAGATTCAGTCTATCAAGTGTACCTTTTATGGAACATGCTTTTGGCGTCAAGTCTATGAACTCTTTGCATGTGTATGCTCAGTCACTCAGTCATGTCCTACTCTTTGTGAACTCTTGGACTGCAGCCCACCAGGCTCCTCTGTCCATGGAGTTCTCCAGGCAAAAATACTGGAGTGGATTCCATATCCTACTCTAGGGGATCCCAAACCCAGATGATTCTGTTTTTTTTTTTTTCCTAAAAGTCTTACAGTTTTACATTAAAGTCTGTAGTCCATTTCTGAGTTAATTTTTTGAACATTTATTTCATTAAAAGTATAGCTATTTACAATGTGTTTGAGTTAATTTGTATATAAGGTGTGAGGTTACAGATGAATTCTTCTTTTCTCCTAGGATGAGCGATTAAACAGCCACTTGTTGAAAAGGCTACGCTTCCTCCAGTAAACTGGTTTTGTATCTTTGTTGACAGGCAATTAGGTGTGCCCACGAGGGCACCACTGGGTTCTGAGCTCCATCTTCTGCCCTCTGCCCGCATCACAGGGTCTCATCACTGCAGCCACACAGACAGCATTAAAGCTGGGCAGAGTCCTCATCCACTCTGCCCTTCTCGACTGTTCCAGCTATGTTAGAGCCTGTGCCTTCCTATATGAATTCTGGAATAAGCTGTGATTTTATATCTGGTCTGTTGATACAGTGAATTATACTGACTGATTTTTTAATTTTAAACCACACTTGCATACCCGGATTAGATCTCACTTGGCCCAGTAACTTCATGCATCACTAGATTCAATGTGCTAATATTTTGTTTAGGATTTTCTGTCTAAGTTCATGAATGATATGGATCTGTAGTTTTCTTCTAATGCAGTCTTCAGGTAATATTAATCTCAAAGTGATTTGGAATGTCTGGTAGAATTTTCTAGTGAAACCCCCAGGACCTGGAGATTTCTTTTTTAAGGAGTTCTTAAAGAATTAATACAATTTACAAAGTTATATTACTGATATAATATCATACGTAGACAGCTTTCCTTTTTTCTCATGTAAGCATTTCAGGGCCATGAACTTTCCTCAGCACTGCTTTGGCTTCATTCCACTTCTTTTCTTTTCTTTTCCTTTCAGTTCTCTATATTTTAAAATTTCCTTTGAGACTTCTTTGACATATTAATTTTCTATGTGTGTTATTTAATTGCCAAGCACTTACAATTGCTTTTATGCTCTGCTCCTTGAATCTGTAGGTTTGTATTTTTTGCTGTTTCGAGAGGTTTTCAGGCATTCTTTATTCAAATCTTCTCAGCCTCACCCCCTTTTTTCTCTCCTCTGAGACCTGATAGTACAAATGTTGGCATTTCTGCTCTTTTCACACAGGTGCCTACGAATCTGTTCCTTTTCTTTTTTCCAGTCTTTCTTTTCTCTCTGTTGTTGAGACTGGGCAGTTCCGATTAATCTCAGATTCACCGGTTTTACCCTCTGTTATTGACCCCGGGCAGCACGTGCTCTGTTCGGTTAGTTGGGTTTTCTTTGGCTGCGTGGCCGTGGGGTCTCAGCTATCTGACCAGGGGTCACACCCAGCCCCCTGCACTGGGAGACGGACCACCAGGGATGCAAGGTTTTTTCCATTCAATCAATGCATTGTCCAGTTCCATAACTTCATTTGTGTATTTTTTATAACTTGAACTTCTTTGCTGAAATTTTCTTTTTTTGTTGTTGTTGTTTGTTTCAGGAAAACCCATAATTGCTCGGTGAAGCATTTTTACAAAGCCAGCTTTAAAAGACTGGTCAGATAATTATCATCTCAGCATTTACTGATGGTCTTTCTCAGTCAGGTTTTGATATTTCTTGTTCTTGGTATGATGAGTGATTTTTTTTTTTTTTTTGGTATCAGACACTTTTGCAACTTGAATCCAGTTGTTCCAGCTCCATTTGTTGAAAAGACTATTCTTTCCCCTAAGATCATGGCATCTGGTCCCATCACTTCATGGCAAATAGATGGGGAAACAATGGAAACAGTGACAGACTTTATTTTGGGGGGCTCCAAAATCACTGCAGATGGTGACTGCAGCTATTAAATTAAAAGATGCTTGCTCCTTGGAAGAAAAGTTATGACCAAACTAGACAGCATATTAAAAAGTAGAGACATTACTTTGCCAACAAAGGTCCGTCTAGTCAAGGCTATGGTTTTTACAGTAGTTATGTATGGATGTGAGAGTTGGACTATAAAGAAAGCTGAGCACCGAAGAACTGATGGTTTTGAACTGCGGTGTTGGAGAAGACTCTTGAGAGTCCCTTGGACTGCAAGGAGACGCAACCAGCCCATCCTAAAGGAAATCCGTCCTGGATATTCATTGGAAGGACTGGTGCTGAAGCTGAAACTCCAATACTTTGGCCACCTGATGTGAAGAACTGACTCATTGGAAAAGCCCCTGATGCTGGGAAAGATTGAAGGCAGGAGGAGAAGGGGGTGACAGAGGATGAGATGGTTGGATAGTATCACCGACTCTATGGACATGAGTTTGAGTAAACTCCGAGAGTTGGTGATGGAGAGGGAGACCTGGAGTGTTGAAGTCCAGGGGATCGCAAAGAGTCTGACGCAACTGAGCGACTGAACTGAACTGATTCTTTCCCCACTGAATGGCCTCGGCTCTGCTGTTGACAATCAATCTCCCCCAGATTTGGAGGTTCATCTCTCCCCAACTCTATCCCATTGATCTGTATGTGTTTGCTGTATCTGGAAACACGAGGCCTCACCTTTCCACCTGTTCCTCCGGGGCAGAGAGGGCTTCTTTTTGGTCATGTTCCCTTTGGTGCGAAATAATCTCCCAGGAAAGGACACTGCCCTGGTGGGCACAGTGGGCCCCTCGCCTCCTGACGGCCTGTCTGCAGGCAGCCCTGCTCAGAGCACACACCAGGCGCCTCTACGCCCGGGACCAGGCCTGGGCTCAGCCACTGGCAGGCAGGCAGGTGTTTCCTGGAGTGAGGAGCCCCTCAGAGCCTCTTACTCGACAAGCACCCCCGCCAGATGTAAGTTTCTTGTTAAAGCAACATATCACAATTCCTGGAGACAAAAATTCACCTTGTTCATTGTGTGTGCTGCCCAGCTCACCTCTGCATTTTGAGACAGTTGTGCCTGACTCTTTGTGGCCCCACGGACTGTAGCCCACCAGGCTCCTCTGCCCATGCAATTCTCCAGGCAAGAATACTGAAGTGGGTTGCCATTCCTTTCTCCAGGGGATCTTCCCCACCCAGAGATCAAATACGGGTCTCTTGCATTGCAGGCAGATTCTTTACCACTGAGTCACCTGGGAAGCCTCTATTTCTAATTGGTTAAGTATTAAAGAAGACAATGATACATATTTCCTAAGTTTCCTCATGGAAAAATGTCTTTTTTTCCCTCTTTTGGTGGGAAAAAAAAATCAAGGAAATTTGTTCACAGTCAGAAATGTCATTTTCTTGAAGTAACTGTGAACCAGCTCCAGAAAGGGGCCTTATAGCTTCACAATCGAATATCAGAGGCTACGGAGAAAGGCCATTCCTTCTAATGACTAAATAGCTAATCTACATAATGTGCATAAATTTTTAATGCATTTTATTTTACCAAAGCATTTCACTCCATTGCATTAATTGCTGTGATGTTAAATAAAACATTTGGGTTTAAAACTTGTCATGCACTTTTCCCCGTGTTAAGCTACATGCCTCCTCGACCCCCCAGAAGGAAGGGAACCCTCTTCCTGGCTGTCACCAGAACCAGGTTTGACCCTGTTCAGGGAGATGACGTGTATCTGCTTGTCCTGCGGGCACACGGTGACTCTGCCCTGAGCCCCGACAGAGCTGGGGGGCTCTGGGGTGGGTGAGGCTGGCAGGCCTGCACTTAGCAAGCAGGAGGGTCTGAGCCGGTGTAGCCCCTGTGCCGGGCCAGGCCCTCTGCACCCGGCAGACCGTCTGGTGCTCCACTGGGAGCCTGGCTCCAGCCGCCACTCCTGTCTGAGCTCAGATAGGAGGAGGTCTGGCCTCCAGACGCACAGGACGGGCAGGACTTTCCATGATTTTGAACCTGTTTAGCATCATGACCCAGAATACAGAGAACTGCACCTGGAATATGTGCGAAGCTGGTACTTTCTGTCCTCCTGCTACAAACACACCAGCACAGTCCACACAGCAGTTCCGCTGTCCCAGTGATAGGCACCTCCCCAACCCCCAGACACTTGCTGGTGTGGGAGGGGTGAAGGCACATGGAGACCCCTGGCTGGGGCATGGAGGCCCCTGGAAGCCACGCCACCCAGAGGCAGGCCCTCCATCCACATACCCTCCCCGCGTCCTGCTGGGGCTAGGTGGCCAGGTCCGTGAGAACTGAGTCAGGAACATGGAGATCAGAGCCTCGCCCACCGGAAAAAGGCTATTCCTTTACAAAAATAAATTTGCCTCTTCAAGCTAGAATTTAGTCAGAAGCACTGCGCCACTCAGAGCAGCCTGAGGGTCTCTGGGCCCCAGAACCCCAGCCTCGGCTTTCATGTGCCCAGCACTCTGAGTCTAATCTAAGATTTAAACTTCATTGTTTAAATATCCGACAAGGTTAAAAATATCCAGGAAGGTCATTAAATTCCGGGAACTACAGCCCAGGGCTCTGGCCACCGGAGCTTGTCTGCTTCCTCCCTGAGCCGACTTGTCCAGGGAGGCGGCACAGAGCTGAGGACAGGGCCAGGGACAGGGCGGGTGTGCCCGGGAGGGCAGGTGCAGAGGGGAGTGAGGGGCCGACTGCTACATCGAGAGGCCGAGGGCCAGTGCGCGGGGCACAGAGCAGTGGCCCAACCTGGCCCCGCCCCCTTGGGGGCGGTGTGGGTATCTGGGGCCAGGGGACCATCTTCCCCTCCATGTCCAGTTTGCTCTTACTGTCTTAGCTCCATGGATTTAAAAAGCAACGTAAAGGTCTTCTGTACTATTTATACATGACATTTCAATTTGCCTTCTTTCTAAACAGACAATCAAATTAAAATATTGGGAGTTTCATTTTGAGTGAATGCATTACTGACTCTGCTTTACGACACAGGTTCCTCCTCTGAAAATCAGAGAGCTGGCACAGTTCAGAGCAGCCTTCTGGTCTGACACGGGAGGAATCAGAAAATATAAAACAGCAGCAGCTGAACTATTTGCCCACGTCTCAGAGCCAAGGAGGCCCAGTCCGCCCGCGCCTGCCCTCCCAGCCACACACACCCGCGCCTCCCTGCATGCATCAATGGCATGAGGCGCCAAGTACTGGCTATACCTCGCAGGTGCCCGCAGGTGCCTCGCAGAGTGGGGAGCCGGCCTCTGTCTTGTCTGCTTCAGCTGAGAAGGGCTGAAGCTCTCAGAAGAGTTGCTGGGTGGTGAAACAGACACAGCTGTTTCTTCGATGCCCATGCAGGACCCCTTTCCACTGTGAAGGGCACACCGGTCACCCACTGCCAGGCCAGGCGGGACTGGAGCCTGCGCCCTGACCAGCTCGACAGTGAGGATGCAGGTCCCAGGGCCAGGGCCCTCCGTGGAGCCGTGGGCGTGGGGCGCCTCCACTCAGCCCTGAGTTGGGGACACCCCGTTCAGCCTGACCCTGAGGGACCCTGCAGGCAGTGGGGACTCTGTGGCTCTGTCCTAAGACGTCCCTATTCCTCATGAATGGCCCACGAGGACACGGTGCTTAGATGATCAGGCACACGTGACCGCTCTCCTTGAACCCCCACAGAGCCCACCAGCCCATCTGCCAGGCTCCCCAGTGTCCCCTCCCGGCTCATGTGACCCCCCCCCACCCCCCGGCACCGTGTGCACACATCTTGAGCTGCCTCGCTTGCTCCCCTTCACCCCCGCCCGCACATCCCCGCTGAGGGAGAGGCTGAGAATCCAACTGCCCAACCCCCTCCTGGTGCCTGGATGGAAGAGCAGGGGGCAGAAGGGGGGCTGCCCACACCCCAGATGCGAAACCCTCCAGGGACACAGACCCGGCCTGCTTTTGCCAGGGCAAACCCCAGCATTTTACCACTTCCTCCCAACCCATGTGTTCCGCACGACCTATTAATCATGGCACATACACCTGTAATTATGATAATGCAGCTCCCAGCCATACCCTGGGTAGAAACTCTTAATTAAACTCAAACAATGAATCAACCCGCACATATTTTCTAAGCATCTGGCCTGCGCAGGCCTCGGTGCCAGCCAAGAACTTGCTTCCCTCCTTTTTCCCCCTGCCTACAAAAACATCCAATGTTTTTTTTTTCTTAGATTATGGAAATCTCAAGGTATTAAAAAAAAAGACTTTTGCAAAGTGGAAGTACACAAATTATAAGTCTAAAAGGGTCGGAACACCTGGGCGCTGGCCTTGGGAAGGGTTGTTCTCCCAGCCTGTGCCCAGGGAAGTACAGGTGCACCCAACCTCCATTGGCGGCGTAACCTTTGGTGAATGTGTGGCTGGTCAGCAACGGGGATCCAGAGCAAGTGGACTCCAGCCCCCAGTGGGCCACAGCGCTCCCCCGAGCCAGTGTAAGAGAGCCCAGAGCAAGTCTATCCGCTGACTGCCTGGGGACTACCGGTGTAGGGGAGCCTTTGGAGGTCGCGTGCACCGCACAAACCTAGAGGTGGGGGTGGGGCAAGGAGCACACCCTCTTCTGCTTGAACCCATCTGGGCTTGTGGGGTCCACCGTGGATTTCTCAGCAAGGAAAGAGAGGAAGACCTTGGGGGTTCTCCTAACCGACCCCCTTAGCAGCTGCCCCAGAGCAGAGGGGTGAACCAGCTGCCACTGCCGCCCCTTGGAGGCCACCTCCCAGAGGGGTCACTGCCACACGCACCAACAGGGTCAAAACCCACTTCCAACAGCCAGTGGCTCCAAACCTTGGCTTTGAGTGCAGGGCTGAGGAAACCAGGTCTTTGCAGGCCAAGAAGAGAAGGAGAAGGGGCAGCCCACAGGGAACGCCAAAGGTGAGGAGAGTCTGCCCGGGCACAAACTCAGCTCGGGGCTGGAATCTCGGACGAGGGGACAAAGGTAACAGGAGGGGCCACAACCCATTATCAGAGTCTTATCCTGAGAGTCAGAAACTCATTATCAGAGTCTTATCCTGAAACTGAATCTACTGGAGCAAGGGGGGCTGGGAGGGGACTCCCTGGGTCACCTGAAACCTTGCGAGGGCAAATCCCCCCACGCCCCGGGACACTGCAGGGTCCCGGGAGACTGGAGGCTGGGGAGAGCATTCGAGGCACTGAGAGAACCCTGGCTCGCTCTTCTAGACGCACCCCGCCCCCCCTCCACCGTCATCCCTGCTGAAGCCCAGGACCCCTGGGCAACCGCCTCTATGCGGACCCGGGCCTTCCTGCACTCCCAGCCCCGGCGCCAACCTGGGCTCAGCGGGGGAGTGTGGGAGCCTCCCTGGCTCGGCTCCGGAGGGCTCAGGGGCGCTTGGGCTCCTAATTAAAGAATTCAAGACTGCCGGAGAGGGGCTCCCTCTCTGGGATTCAGGTCTGCGTCCGGCTCCGGCTCCGGCTCCTGGCCGGGCAGGAGAAGGCAAGGCCATGAGTGTGTGTGTGTACGTGTGTGTGTGTAAGACTACATCTGCGCGCATCGCTGTGTATACGGGGGCGACGTTCCCCTCTGCAGGGCAGGGGCGGCAGGAAGGGGCGAGGAAAGAGCACCCACGCGCCAAGGGCTGCATCCCGCGCCCTCTGCGCGGAACCGGGTGCGCCCACAACCAGCCAGCACGGGCGCCTGGGGGATCCCCGGTCATCTCGCTCGCTTTGTCGCCCATCCCTCCTCTCACCTGAGCTCTTGCAGATCCTACACGGACAGACGGGGCGGCAGCTGCAACCAGACCCCGGCCACGGCCGCCCGGACCTCCATGGAAGCGCACTAAGCTGCCCGAGCCCGTGCGCGCCTGGGGCCGGACGCCAGCCCGGCTGGGGACTCGGAGCCGAGCAGGGGGCTGGGGGCGGCACCCAGTCCGGCACCACCCTCGGCTCCGGGGGCCGCGGGTAGGGGGAGGGGAGCTTACATGTCCCTCCCGGACTCTTCTTTGCCCCCACCCGTCTGCGCAGCCGAGTGGAGACTCCGAGCGCCGGACTGTGGCCCCCTTGCCCTGCTCCGGCCCGGACGCTCGAAGGTAGACGCCCGCGCTCCTCCAGCCCCAGCTCCTGCATCGGGATCTTACGGTGTAGACCCCTTGTCCCCGCTGCGGCCCCGAGAGACTCCAGTGTAGACCTCTCTCTCCCGCCGCGTCAGCCTCCTGTCTCCTCTCCCCTCGGGACCCTCCTCTGTAGACCCTCTGCGTCCCGGTCTCTGCCCCGGAACCCCGTGTAGAAGCCCCGAGCCCTCCCGCCCCCGCTCTTGCATCGGATCCTCTGTGTGGACCCTGCACCCTCGTCCCCAACCCGGCCCCGGGACCCTCGGGTGCGGATTCAGGGCCCCACCGCGCACGCAACTTCACCTCGGGGCCCGACTCGGCTGGCTGCCTCTCCGCTCGCCCGGCCGGCGGCCTCCTTCGGGCGGAGCGCGGCGTCTCTAGAGCCCGCTGCCCGCGGAGTCCGGCACCGCCCCGCGCGCCGCCCCCGGCCCGGCCCGGCCCTGGCGATCCGCCGGCTGCGGTGGCGTGGCGCCCCCTCGCGCCCGGCCGCGGGTCCCCAAGGCGAGCGGACCCCCGGTCTGTCCGGCCGGGAGCCAGGAGCCCAGGGCCGTGTTCCCCCAGGAGGAACTCTCGGGGGCATAGAAGGCGCGGACCCCTCTCTGCGCACTGCGCCCACCGACGCGATAGGCACACGCGCCCACCCTCAAGCACGGTGGCGGCTCCAGAGGCACAGACGGCGCCCCCTGTAACCACACGCCGAAGTGGCCCTTGGGGTAAAGAGACAGACTCTCCACGTGGGTGTGGTCGCCAGAGCCCGGAGAAAGGCCGCTTGTGGGGTCTGGAGACTCTTGGTCGGTCACTGGAAGAGCCTCCTCTCCGGGCCGGCGTTGCCCTGATCCTGACGCGGCCTCTGTGAGGGGCTCTCACCATGGACACGGGGGTGTTCCTCTCGGGCTTGAGCCTGGACACTGAGACCTTGGACGGATTTTTTTCTTCATGTGCTTGCATGCTAAGCTCCTTCAGTCGTGTCTGACTCTTTGAGACCCTGTGGACTGTAGCCTGCCAGGCTCCTCTTAGAGCCAGAGAGGGCTGGCCACCTCTCTACCCCAAAAGGCCACCTCTCCTGCAGGAAGTGTTCCTGTCCCATGTTTGGGGCAGCTCCATCTGTTAGCAGAGTCTGCCCAGCTGAGCAGAATCTGTTGGGGGAGGGGGCAGCATTTGTCCACCAGGAATGGATGTTGTAGCTGCTGAGGCAGAACTCCATGGAGGATCCCTGTAACAGAGACCCCTCCAACCCTGCAGGACACTAAAAAGTAAATAAACAAGATAGCTCATGGAAGTCTCCGGCCATGTCCGGCCACAGCGAGTGCCCCGCAGCTGGGTTATATAGGTGTGTGTGGGTGGGTATGTATGATTTCTAAGACCCTTGCCCTTCATGGGGGGAAATTTCCAGACCCAGTGCCACCTGGCTGCCCCTTCAGACCCTGTGCCTTTTTCCGGCCCTGGGTAGCTGTGAGGAGCAGAGTCAAATGAACTGTTCCCTCCCTCCTCAGACACCATGCCTCTGTTCATCTAGCCTAAGCACCAGCTAGCCTGTCTTGGCACCATGTCATATTCTCAGCCAACACTGGGTTTTTAGTCCATGAAAATCTCCATCTCCCCAGTGTCTGTTGGTGCCGATGTTCTTGGTTTCTGACCTATGTTTTCAGTTACACAGTTCTTTAAAATCTAAGTTCAGTATATTTGTTTTTTTTAAATTGTTTGTCAGCTTTTACTAACCTCTTTGGTGAGCCTGTCAGGTGTTTTAGAAGCTTCATCCCGTCATACAGCACGTTCGCTATTTCCTCACCTTGAGCTTCCCTGGTGGCTCAGTGGTAAAAACCCGTCTGCGAGACAGGAGATGCAGGTTCAATCCCTGGGTCGGGAAGATCCCCTGGAGGAGGGCATGGCAACCCACTCCAGCATTCTTGCCTGGGAAATCCCATGGACAGAGGAGACCGGCAGCCTACAGTCTATGGGGTCAGCAAAGAGCCGGTCATGACTTAGTGACTAAACAGCACCTTGAGTTCGTGGAAAAGAGGTAACTCAACATTGTCCAAAGAGGCGAGCTCGAAGGCAAGCTCTACTGAACCCTGTCTCTGTTTGGTGTCACCCACAATGACCTTGCCTGATCACAGTGCCAGAGACGCTCTACCCAACCCTGGCTGCTCTGGCAGCACACATTTTCTATTTTCTCTGGGACACTGTCTTGCTGTGTCTCACTGATCAGTGAACCCAGGGCAGGATACGGGTGTTTGACCCTCCAGCGGCCATGTGTCTGGGGATCCAGCTCTGCTGGTGTTTTATAAAGTGCCTGCTGGTCCCCAGGACGGGACCAGAGACAAAGCTGAAAAACATGGTGCGGCATTACCTTTCCTGCATGTTTGTTCAGTCATGTCTGCCGCTGTGCGACGCTATGGACTGTTGCCCGTCAGGCTCCTCTGGCCATGGGGATTGTCCAGGCAAGAATACTGGAGTGGATTGCCATGTCCTCCTTGCGGAACATGGTGCATCGTTGCTTTTCTTAAATAATATTAAATTCATTGCTGGTTGATGCATTTGCATTTTTGTGTGGCTTCTGTTTTAGGAAAGGAGCAAACATTTACAAAATGTTTTTGGAATGTAATACATGCCCGTTGCAGAAAATGAGTAACCTTCTGTGAAAAACACAAAAGAGAAAACGAGAAATCTCTACACCTCTCAGCTCCATCACCCACGCTTAATCACTGTTACTATTTAGGACCTATTTTGGTACCAAAACATTTTGTACCCTTTAAATGTAAGAATGTTTTTGTTTGTTTCTATACAAAAATAGCATCATAACAGCTCCTGGATTTTCACTGTATTTAACAGGATATTAGCGTCTTCAATGTTTTTCAGGATCCAACATAATTTTAAATGATTATCATGTGGCTGGTACCATACTGTAACTCAAACTCTATTGTGTGATTTCTGTGTTTTCTCCAGTTTTCTACTGTTACAAAATACTTTGGCCAAAAGGGCTTTCATATATATTTTAACCCACTTTTTTGACTATAGCTGCATATTAGTAAATACTGACTGGTATGTTATTAGTGGAAAACCCTTGGTGTGAATGTAATTGAAATCGTTTCTTTGAAGAAATAGAAAGTTGACATGCATTTCCTTGTCTCTGTCTCAGCAGGCAGTAAGGCCCTTGCACAGGGCCTTTTTATCCTTGCTTCCTTGTCCTCCACACAGGTGGGGCCTGGCACCCACATATGTTTGGAAAGTGTTTCCTGTGAGGGTGGAAGTGACGAGGGGAATGAAAGCTGTTAAAACGTAGACCTCTAATTCCCTTCTTTACCAATATTTTCCAAATTAGTTATTTTCTTCTAGCTATTTATATTTAACTTTCATGAATTTTCATTTATTGGCTCCTTTTCAAAACAAGATGACACAATCAGTCTGCTTTTTTTGGTAACAGCTTTATTGAGAAGAATTCAGACACCACACAATTTATCCCTGTAAATTGTGTGATCCAGTGGGCTTTAGGTTGTTCACAGAATTATATAGACGTCACAACCGATGGTAGAACACGACTATCTTCGCCTAAAGAATCCCGGCCCCTAGTGACATGGACCCCCTTTCAGTTCATCTGTCCATGTGTCCATCTGTCCACCTGTTCACGTGTACCCTCTGCATTCAGCAGAGCTCCTGGACCCTGTCAGCCTTCCAGACACTTGACTCTCTGTCTTCCTGTTCTTGGCTTTCTTTTTCACTTTCTCTTCCTGTCCATGTCCATCTCTGGCCTGTGTCAGCTCCCCGCCTGAGCGTGGAGGGGAGCCAGCCTTCTAGCCGTCATGGTTCCCCAGCCTGAGTCGCCTTTCCCTGGTTCACTCGGCTGTTACTTGGAAGCCATTCTCTTCCCGCCTCTCTCGCCTCTGATTTCTCTTTCTCCAGAGCACTTGCTGCAATGCATGTGTTCTCTTCACTTTGCAGTTCCCACAGACAGCCCTGATCTGTGCTCCCCCTCCCCACCCCCAGCTGCGGGTGGCCGTCTGGCTCCTGTGTCCGCTCGTCTCCGCTTTGATGATCAGATGCCGCCACCACAGGAGGACGGGCCTCTGAGCCGCCTCAGCCTTCCTCCCTTGTTCACCCCTCTCATCCCCCGCCTGCCGCCCCTGCTCTGTGCTTCTCTTCTTCCGTTTCCTCATCTCACTTTGAGCTCCATGCAGGGGCTCCATCTGCCGAAGGGACGCCGTCTGCTTCAGCCCTTCATCCAGGAAGGCCTGAATCTCCTTGAACCTTGTTCACAAACAGGGTGGGGTTCACCCAGGAAACAGAGGTCCTTCTGAAACATGTGCACCATACAGTTTTGTCAATCAGCTCGAAAATTAGAGATACCAAGGGAACATTTCATGCAAAGATGGGCACAATAAAGGACAAAGCAGTATGGACCTAAAAGAAGCAGAAGATATTAAGAAGAGGTGGCAAGAATACACAGAAGAGCTATACAAAAAAGATTTTCATGAACCAGATAACCGCACTGGTGTGATCACTCACCTAGAGCCAGACAACCTGGAATGCAAAGTCAGGTGGGCCTTAGGAAGCATTACTATGAACAAAGCTAGTGGAGGTGATGGAATTCCAGCTGAGCTATTTCAAGTCCTAAAAGATGATGCTGTTAAAGTGCTTCACTCAATCTGCCAATAAATTTGGAAAACTCAGCCGTGGTCACAGGACTGGGAAAGATCCGTTTCCATTGCAATCATAAAGAAAGACAATGTCAAAGAATGTTCAAACCACCGTACAACTGCACTCATCTCACATGCTAGCAAAATAATGCTCAAAATTCTCCAAGCCAGGCTTCAATAGTACCTAAACTGAGAACTTCCAGATGTTCAAGCTGGATTTAGAAAAGGCAGAGGAACCAGAGATCAAATTGCCAACATCTGCTGGATCATCGAAAAAGCAAGAGAGTTCCAGAAAAACATTTACTTCTGCTTTATTGACTACATTGAAGCCTTTGCCAATGTGGATCACAATAAACTGAAAAACTCTTAAAGAGATGGGGATACCAGACCACCTGACCTGCCTCCTGAGAAATCTGTATGCAGGTCAAGAAGCAACAATTAGAACCAGACATGGAACAACGAACTGGTTCCAAATTGGGAAAGGAGTACGTCAAGGCTGTGTATTGTCACCCTGCTTATTTAACTTATATGCAGAGTACATCATGTGAAATGCCAGGCTTGATGAAGCACAAGTTGGAATCAAGATTGCCAGGAGAAATATCAATAACTTCAGATCTGCAGATGACACCACCCTTATGGCAGAAAGAGAAGAAGAATTAAAGAGCCTCTGGGTGAAAGTGAAAGAGGAGAGTGAAAAAGTTGGTTTAAAACTCAACATTCAAAAAAAAAGATCATGGCATCTGGTCCCATCACTTCAGGACAAATAGATGGGGAAACAATGGAAACCGTGAAAGATTTTATTTTCTTGGGCTCCAAAATCACTGCAGATGGTGACTGCAGTCATGAAATTAAAAGACATTTGCTCCTTGGAAGAAAAGGTATAACTAACCTAGACAGCATATTAAAAAGTAGAGACATTACTTTGCCGACAAAAGTCTGTCTAGTCAAAGCTATGGTTTTTCCAGTAGTCATGTATGGATGTGAGAGTTGGACTATAAAGAAGGCTGAGCGTTGAAGAATTGATACCTTTGAACTGTGGTATTGGAGAAGACTCTTGAGAGTTCCTTGGACTGCAAGGAGATCCAACCAGTCCATCCTAAAAGAAATCAGTCCTGAATATTCATTGGAAAGACTGATGCTGAAGCTGAAACTCCGATACTTTGGCCACCTGATGTGAAGAACTGAGTCATTGGAAAAGACCCTGATGCTGGGAAAGATTGAGGGCAGGAGGAGAAGGGGACGACAGAGGATGAGATGGTTGGATGGCATCACTGACTCGATGGACATGAGTTTGAGCAAGCTCCAGGAGTTGGAGATGGACAGGGAACCCTGGCGTGCTGCAGTCCATGGGGTCGCAAAGAATCGGACATCGGTTAGGGGGTAGGGCCCACATATTTGAATTCTCTTAACTCCATGCATCTGAGGAGCCAGGCACTTGGAGGCCTGGGTCCTCCTCTCCTGACCTGTGTGTCGTCCAGGCTGTGGGCCCTGCTTGGCTGCGTTTTGTGTGTAAACTTCTGAATCTGCTCTCAGTGGGCGATTCTCATGACACTCCTCAGCATTCTCTCGCTATGAGAGCTTGTGACCCCAGGACACCTTGGGGTCTCCTCAGGAGCCCCTCGTCGTTTAATTTAAACCTATGATGGTGCCGGCGTCTTTCTGCCTCTGTCAGTTTTGTGCTTGTGAATTTAATATTTAATTTCACCCAGGTCATGCTTCTTGGAAGCAGCCTCAGATTGGATGTAGTAACATTTTAAATGGTTTGAATTGCTTAACCCTGTACAGAATGCTGAGTGAGGGTCTGACCGAATGGGACTTGCTTTTCTCCTGAGCCATTGAGCATGAGTGACTCTCGCCTTAGTGAACAGGGCAAAGACCTGGGCTAGTCCTGTGCATGGACATGCCACTCACACTCACCCGAGTTCCAAGTCCTTGTTCACACCTGTGCCCTGCGGCCGGGCTGGACACCCCGTTCTGCGGTAGCCACTGCTGGGGGGGTCTCAGAGAGAAGAGCCCGAGATGGGAAGAGCCTGAATATTGACACTTGGGGCTTTTCTGTCTTGACTCAGCTTTTAAATGAGCTTTAAATTCTTCCTCTCAAAACACGAACAAACCATTGTGGCCCCCTCACCCTCCACCACACACACCAGTCTCTACAGAACAGTGGTGGCTGAGGTCATAGAACAGCAGTGAGGAAAAGAGAGACACAGAGGGAGGCTGCAGTCTGCCCTGAGCCCCACCACATGTGCTTGCACACACACGCACACACATATGTGCACACACATCAGAACAAAGAGCTGTTCTGGATGGACTAGCAACAGGCAGCAGGTGGCCCTCAGCCTGGGGTGAAAGTGGCCTCCTTCCCGAATAACAGTGAATGAATCAAGAACGGCCAGGAGAGACAGAGATTTCCAGCAAGTAATGGGAGTGGCACAGAGAAGGGTCAGCAGGGTGGATGAGAAAAAACTAAACATGGTTGCCAGAGCAGTGACCTCCCAGCCGCCTTTGACCATGCTTTCCTCACCCTCGGAGGGCAGCGGCCGCCACCATCAGGCCAGGCTGCAACCGCCCCCACACCCTCCGCAGCTGCTCCGGCCGCCTCCTCACCGGGATGGTGCTTAGAGCTTCGGAACTGAAAGCCAGGCAAGCAAATACAGAAAGTGCAGCCACCTTCAGTGCTGTGACCCTTGTCTGTGCATAAATGCTGCTGCTAACAGTACCTCTGCCTAAGCTGGTCTCCTCAAGTCCACCCACGTGCCCAGGTGCCAGGCACCCAGATGCTGTTTCTGCTGAGATCAGACCTGCCTGTGGCCTCACCTGGACTCTCACTCCTGCCTTCAGAGGACTGACTGCCATTCATCTTGCATGTGGGCCGTTTTCCTGTATTTTCCTCTTAAATCTCTGCTCCATTGCCCCCAACACTCAGCATGATCATGGCTTGTAAGGAGGTGCTGTATTTCAGGCAAAAGTGCCTGTCCGTTGGACTTTTCCCTGGATGAGTGTTCAGCTTCGCACCCTTGCATACATTTATCCTCACAGCCTCTGAGGTGGGTGCCTCAGCCTGTCTGGTCTTTAATTATCGACCAGCGATGTGGCTCCTGGCCTCCACAAAGACCCCGGTGGGGATGCGAGGTTTGTGCTCTGTGCTGGCTTTGGGCTTTTTCTTTGCTGAGGAATAACAAGGCCCAATACTAATTACAAGGAGTTCCCACAGTTCTGACAACACTTCCATCTGTGGCTGTCCTGCTCGCATCTGCCACCAGGGAACAGGCCGCCCACGGTGGTTACACGGCCGGGGCGCAGTGCCTTCCCTGGGGACGAAACGCACCGAGTCATCTAGCAGGAAGCACAGTCCATGCTTCCTGGGAGCCAGGAGTCCGGCCAGCTTCCTAGGAGTGTCAAGGACAGGCCCAGAGCCCTGGGGACAATCCATGTGCCTGTGCACGGGTGAGGTGGGTATGTGAGTGTGTGTGTGCGCCTCGAGTGGCAGGCACTGGCATGTGCATTCAGAGAACAGACACAGCACTTCCCGCGGGAACGGCTGGGGCTCCTCCGTCCTGAGCTGGCCGCTGCCCCCTCTCCCACACCTCCTTGCCCCACTCTGCTGTCCCAGGGGAGGCCCCTCCCAGATTCAGAGATGTGCACCGTTGCGGGTGGGTTGGGGCCGGCCCCTGGGGGCGAGCGCCTGGCAGACAGCCTGTCTGGGAGCGGCTGGGATGGGAGGAACCCTCCAGAAGGGTGGTCCCAGTGAGCCCCAAAGCAGAGAAGGGCCAGGCTGATGGGCAATGTGTTTCCCCAGCTTCTGGGGAGAATCTGTGTCTGCCTGGCCGGCTCAGGGCCCGGGGGCCTCATGGTGGGGGAGCGGGGACAGGGGTGGAGGCTGCAGGGCCGTGGCTGAAGGGCTGGTGAGGGGCTCAGCCTCCAGGTTTCCTCTCTCCATGGAGTGGGGGCTCTGTGGGGAGGACCTGCCTGCCTCCCTGAGGGACAGTCCTGCTGTCGGGGAGCCCCCGTGCCCCGTGTGAAGGACAGGCAGGGCCGCATGCCCTCGGGCTGGACTGGCTCCCGCTGTGGCCCTGGGGCTGGAGGCCCTGGCTCCCAGTTTCCCATCTGAGAGTCGAGCTGGGTGCTCTTCAGCCACAGTTTCCCACTCAAAAGTGGTCAACCAGCTCTCTGCTCATCACAAAGGCTACATTCCTTACCTCTCGAAGCAGACAGGCCTTCAGTGTGAATTTCTAGAAAGTCGCATTTCCAACCTCAAATCCTTTGGGGGAGTTATGATCACGTTTCCAGCTTCAGATCTGATCAGAGAATATGGGCTTGGACCGAAGAGCGCTGTTAAACACTGAGGCCTTGACGTTTCATTTACTCAGGCAGCCCCTTCCCCAGACACAGCTGTTGCATTAGCAGGTGGGCCGGCATAGACCCACACCTTGCTTCTCACAGCCAGGGGCCTGAGCTGAGGCTGTGTGCAGTGCGGTCGGGCCCTGCGTCCCTGGCCCACCCCTCCGCTTGTTCTTGGCAGGACTACACCTGGACTGAGGCCACTCAGGGCTCCGAGGGGAGAGAAGGTCCTGGCAACACTCCCAGGGGGGTCCGGCCCTGTGTCTGCCCTGAAATGGGTTGCTGTGTCCAGAGGCACATGCTCTTGGGACATCAGGCTGGGATCACGGGAAGGCAGTCCAGGCCATGCTCCCTCAGTGTCTGTGGAGGCTCTCCATGGGGCTCTGTGCCCAAGAGTGCTCAGCACATTCCTCCCCCCCGAGATCCCAGGGCCCCCCAGTGGTTTAACCAAGGCCAAGTGTCCCCAGGTGAGCAACGTCGTGGTGAACAGTGTCCACACCCCAAATTCTCCATTAAACCAAGAAAGGAAATGGCGTTCAGGGCCGGAATGGGCTGTGAGTCGCGTGGATTTCATCTCAGAGCTTGTCTGGTCCCATTTCATCCACAGGAGAGGAAAAGTTACTGAAGTCTCACACAGCTTAGAGCAGTAGGAACCGCAAAGCTTGGTTTGTTTTCCTAGTTTCAGGGCTGACTGAGAGGAACGAAGACGGACACGGGAGAAAACAGGGCAGGATGTGTCGCCACATCAGGGGCCGCCCTGGGAACTTGCCCAGCTGCCCACGGCCCCCAGCGGTCCTCCAAAGCCCCCAACCTCAAGAACGGGAACTGCAGGAGCTAAAAATAGATGTGTTCTGGGTGACAAAGGCAGCTGTCTTCTTCCTTCTCCAACTTGAATATTTCCAGCTCCGTTAAGATCTTTCATAAGCCGTAGCGGCCAGCACTATACCCGTCTGCGTGTCTGCGGATGAATCGCCCCAAGCCCCCACTCTCAGTCCCTGTGGGGCCCAGGGCTGAGACAGCACGTGAAGTGGGGAGCGTCAGCTTGAGGCCTGGGAGGCACAGGGAACCTGCCACATCCAGGAGCTACGACTGGGCCTCTTGGGGGAAACTCGCCACCAGGCAGTGTCTTGGGGGACCTCTAGATAGGTGTGATGTGCAGGTAGAGAGGTATGACATTGCAGGTAGACAGGTGTGGCTGTGTGATTACACAGGTGTGACTGTGCAGGTAGACAGGCATGACTGTGTGAGTAGATAGGTGTGACATTGCAGGTAGGCAGACGAGGCTGTGTGAGTAGACAGGTGTGTGACTGTACAGGTAAACAGATGTGACTGTGCAGGTAGACAGGTGTGGCTTTGCAGGTAGACAGGTGTGACTGTGTGAGTAGACAGGTGTGGGTGTGCAGGTAGACAGGTGTGACTGTGCGGGTAGACAGATGTGACTATGTGAGTAGACAGGTGTGGCTGTGTGAGTAGACACGTGTGGGTGTGCAGGTAGACAGGTGTGACTATGTGAGTAGACAGGTGTGACTGTGTGAGTAGACAGGTGTGATTGTGTGAGTAGACAGGTGTGGCTGTGTGAGTAGACAGGTGTGGCTGTGCAGGTAGACAGGTGTGACTGTGTAAGTAGACAGGTGTGACTATGTGAGTAGACAGGTATGACTATGCAGGTAGACAGGTGTGACTGTGTAAGTAGACAGGTGTGACTGTGTGAGTAGACAGGTGTGGCTGTGCAGGTGGACAGGTGTGACTGTGTAAGTAGACAGGTGTGACTGTGTGAGTAGACAGTTGTGACTGTGTGAGTAGACAGGTGTGACTATGCAGGTAGAGAGGTGTGACTGTGTGAGTAGACAGGTGTGGCTATGCAGGTGGACAGGTGTGGCTGTGCAGGTAAACAGATGTGGCTATTCAGGTAGATAGGTGTGGCTGTGCAGGTAGACAGGTGTGACTGTGTGAGTAGACAAGTGTGGCTGTGCAGGTAGACAGGTGTGACTATGACTGTGTGAGTAGACAGGTGTGACTGTGCAGGTAGACAGGTATGACTGTGTGAGTAGACAGATGTGGCTGTGTGAGTGAAAAGGTGTGGCTGTTCAGGTAGACAGGTGTGGCTGTGTAAGTAGACAAGTGTGACTGTGTGAGTAGACAGGTGTGGCTGTGCAGGTAGACAGATAGTAGACAGGTGTGACTGTGTGAGTAGACGCAAGTAGACAGGTGTGGCTGTGTGAGTAGACGCAAGTAGACAGGTGCGGCTGTGCGAGTAGACAGGTATGACTGTGTGAGTAGACAGGTGTGACTGTGCGAGTAGACACGTGTGGCTGTGTGAGTAAACAGGTGTGGCTGTGCAGGTAGACAGGTGTGGCTGTGTGAGTAGACAGGTGTGACTGTGTGAGCAGACAGGTGTGGCTGTGCAGGCATTCAGGTCACTGGCACACACTTCCTTGGTCTTGGCTCAGCGTGTCTCCTCCAAGGTGGGGAAAGCCAGCCACTGCCCCCGACCCCTGGTGAGCTGGTACCTGGCCAGGCCACAAGCCCCTGCAGGAAGGCGGGAGGGCTGCGGAAGCAGGGCCGGCTTCCCTTTCACTGGGTGGGGGCGGGGGTGAGAGGCCGAGGCCCCCGCAGGCCTCCTCCACCTGCCCTCAGGCCGCCCTTGCCCCGGCTTTGCTGAATTGCTCTGGCCTACTTTCCGCACACACCTCGCTCCGCACGTCCGCATCGCTCCGAGGCTCCCTGATGCCTCCTGACGGCCCTGTGCTCCTGCCGAGGTTCACGGCCTCCCCCAGCCTCTGCCCCAGTTACAAGGCGACAGCTCCCTGAGGAGCAAGACATGCGAGGGAGGCTCCTCTGTGTCCAAGGTGACGGGAAATTCAGGGTTGGATGCGTCACTGTCCTTCAAACGCTCCTTGGACGTGGCTGGGCCTCGGGAGGGACCAGGTGGCCCGGCCTTGCTCCACTGTCCCTGTGTTTCCAGGGCTCCTACGAGGCTGGCAGTGGGCATGAGGCCTCTGCGTTCCGGCCGCTGCGCGCAGCCATCCCACCGGTCCCCAGGCCGCCTGAGGGGCCACACTTCCTGTGGGTCCCCTGACCTAGGGTCCTTTTCCCTCAAGGGCCCAGGAGAAGCCCCAGTGACCTGTGACCCTGCTCTGCAACTGCAAGCTCGGTGAAGACAGCGGAAAGGCTGCACTGTGACGCCCTCCTTGGGAGGCTGTGTCCAGTCTGCTCAGCGGTGGAGCAAACGTTCAGGTTCCTGCAGGACTGGGGCCCGACCCGGCCTGCTGTCTCAGGGGAGCAATTGTGGTCTGGAAACGCAAAGTCCACGGAAAACCAAACCAAAGCATGGTTTTCTTTACAGGCAGTGAGCATGTCCTCAGCTGGCGGTGGACACACTGGACCCAGGCCCACTGGTGCTGGGCTGCAGCAGGGACACCACTGGGCGTGATGCTCACGGCCATGGTGTTGGGGTGCAGTGGAGGCCCTGCCCCCCAGTCTGGGCTGGTCCCTCCGCTGGGGGACAGTCAGTGTACCCACAGAAAAGAACCCAGCCTGAGAGGAATGCCCAGTGCCCAAGTCACGGGTGAATGTAGGCGTCGGCTCGGGGCATGTCCTGGGACATGCCCTGTGTGGCTGCCCCTCCAAGTGCTCAGGACCACGGGGTCCCTGAGGTTGGGGCCCCAGTTCTGCCACGGGCTCCCCCGGCTGCCATCTGTGTCTTTTCTCTGGGATAAAGCACAGCCCTGAGAGTGACAGCTTCCTGTGTGTTCACATCCAGTCTGAGGTGGGGGTCCTTCTGTGGATGCATCCTTCTCCCTGAGCACCCAGCTGGGATCTGTCGGATGCAGAGAGGGTTCTCTGATGGGCTGGTGTGCCAGCTGCAGACCCCGGGACATGTAATCGCTCCAGCCCCTCCTGTGGGGACATCTACAGGGCAGACCCAGGGGCAGGCTCCGCATTTGGACAAAAGGAGAGAAGAGTCATTTCTCAATGAAACAGGCCGGAGTGGTGGGCCCTGGGCACCTGGGTTGCCATGTCCAGAGGGGAGGAGGCCATGACTGCAGGACAGAGAGGTGGGGTGACTCTGGGATCTTCATGGGAACGGGACCTGATGACTCAGACGCTGAGGCCACATCTCCCCCTGGGGGAGGCTGGACTGGGGTCTCAGGGGCAGGTAATGGGTCCCATCCAGTGGGACGTCCTCCAGAGATGTCATTGCAAGTGTGACATCATCACCCACGTGACCTCACAGTGAAGCAGGTGCACAGTGAAGGGCGATGCTGACAGGGGTGAGGGGACGCTCCTCGAGCTGGTTCAGGTGTTTCTAGTGCCCTTCAGATCGCTCCCCGCCATGTGCCCCTTCCTCCACCCACGGTGTAAATTTCCCCACTTGTTATCAGAAGTGGGAAATACAATTACCAGGTGAGGAACTGTGAGTGAAAATCTTCCTTGGAAACAGGCAAGGATGCTGATTCCAAGTCTGCTCTGGGTATAAAGCTTTACTCTTTGACAGCAAGGTAACAGGTGTTGACCGGAAGTTGCTTTTTGCAAAGACCTACGTGAAGAACGTTGGAAGGTCCTCTAAGCGCTCCCACCAAGTCTCAGCTGGACACCCCTGCTGCCCCCGCCTCCCCAGCCAGCTCCGAACCCAGCGGTGGGCCCTAACTTGATGGCAGGTGAGCGACGCCCTGGGGACGCCTCTCGTCCTGCAGAGGCGTGTGCATCCCTGCAGGTGACCTGGACGGGGGTCTGCTGGGGCCCCAGCTCTAGGCTCAGCCTGCAGTTCCCGGTGCCTGGTTGAAGCCCTGAACCCCCGCCCACCCCTGCCGCCCAAGCACCACGGAGTGAGGCTCCCACAGCGATCTCAGGGCAGGAACCGGGGCCAGCCCGGTTTCCGGCCAACCAGAGGCCAGGGCTGAGAGGACAGGGGCCAGCCCCTCCCAGCCCACAGCCGCACCACCCACCGGGTGACGCTAAACCCAGCCGTCCAACATGTGCTGCCTTTGAAACTGCCCAGGACTTGTCACTTTGTTCAGGTTAACTGTGGACACTCATGTGTCCCTCCAAGTGGTTTTCAGGGACCCATCCTGGCCAGACCGGCCCCTCGTGGGGACGGGCCTGGTGCTGAGACAGACCCCCTTGGGGTCAGTGGCCCTGGGGCGTCCATGGCCGACTTGCCCTTGGTGGACACCAACATGTCTTGGGAACATTATGGCATCACCGAGGCTCCAAAGGCAGGGTCCAGTATTTGAAGAGTTGCCCTGCTCACTTATTTTCCTGTATTTGCTGTGGAGTGACTGGAAAATTCCCCATCCGTCAACACCTACGAACCAGAGATTACCAGAACCAAAAATAAAAGACGCCCCGCAGCTTTCCAAGGAGGCGCCGTGCAGTGATTGAAGGCTCCCAGCCCTCCTCCAACAGCCTGGCAGGGCCTCCAAGACAGCCAAGCAATTAGAGAAACAGTTCAGTAGGGAGGAAAAATACCCAATGCTGCTAGCTTTAGACTCCTCTCTTTTGTCAAGTTGGACACTGGCCACGTTATAAAGCTGAGCGTGTAGATTTTAGAAGGAAATGCAACAGCCCACTGGTTCAAGAGTGATACCAGGCAGGTCCTAGAAGACAAATGGTATGAAACACATAGAAAGAGCCCTCATGATGTATCGTGCCCTGCACTCCTTCCAAATATAGCCAGAGCGCAACTGAAAGCTCCCCAGAGTCACTATCTTCATCACAGGAGCAGATGTGCCCACGTGGGCACACCCCGACGAGACCAGAGCTTTGCGGGGCATCCTCAGGCCCAGAGGCCTCCATGGGCCTCCCTGGAGGTGGACCCTGCTCTCACCCTCAGCCGCTGTCCCGCCCCCGTTCCCGAGGAGATGGAGGGGAGGGCGTGGGGTCCCCACTTGCCCAGCAGATGCCCCTGCTCTGCCCTGGACAGGGTGCGGCTGGAGGGCAGTGAGGGCAGTGGCTGCAGAGCCCAGAGGGAGCAGCCCCGTCCCTTACGGAGCGTCAGTGTGCACCCAGGGGGCTGCCCATGGGGAGACGCACAGGACAGTTCTCAGGGGAGGCCCCGGATGCCCAGCCCTGGGCCAGGACGGATCAGTGGGTGGGGGAGGCAGAGCCCAGAACGTGGCTGCAAACCGAGCCCGGAGCATGACGTGTGGTGTGTTCATCCGGGACACAGTGTGTGCCTGCGTGTGTGTGTGTCTGTGTCTGTGTGTGTGTCTGTGTCTGTGTGCCTGTGTGTGTGTCTGTGTGTGTCTGTGTGTGTCTCTGTGTGTGTGTCTGTGTCTGTGTGTCTGTGTGTGTGTCTGTGTGTGTGTCTGTGTCTGTCTGTGTGTGTGTCTGTGTGTGTGGTGGGGGTTCACTTGGCTCCAGAATCCGGACATTTGCTGTCTGATGAACCGCAGGCTGGTTCTTGCGTGGAGATTGTGGGAAAGGTCTAGGAAGGCCAGCGTGATTCAGGCCTGATGGTGACCGTTCCCACAGCATCTTGGCGCTCAGCAGCACGTTTGCCTAGGTCACTGTTCAGAGTGAGACCCAGGAGAGCGAGTGTCTGCAGTCGGGGCTGGGGTCACCCCTCCATGTGGGCTGCGGATCTCACGCTGTGACCACATTACAGAGGGGTTTCTCTTCATTCCTGAGGTCTGCTCAGTCTGTGTGGAAGTATAGGTGAGTGCACTGAACGCAGGTGAAAATCAGAGCAAAGACGACGTTGGCCCGTCTGGCGTTAGGGTTGACCTGGGTGAGTGGGCTGCTACTGGTCTGCAGCGGGCAGCTGTACCTGGAGCCTGCGGGACCGGTCTTTGACGCCGCCCCGGCCTGGGCTCATCGCACCAGCTCCCGGACGACTCATCCGCATGCAGCCAGATTCCAGAGACTGGGCCTCCCGTCTCTGCACCCCGGGCAGCTCTGTGTTGATTTGATTCTATGAAACGAAGGAAGACGCTGAAGAGGTCATAAAGGGACCAGCAGAGCTGAGGTCTCTCCCCGAACAGGCCGCAGAGCGTCACTGATGACGAACCTTGGCAGCTTAATGTCTGCACAGGGACGTGCAGGCAGCGTGCAGGCAGCCTGCAGGCCGTGCTGTTATTAAAATGAACGTTCTGAACCGACCGTGAAGCAACGTATCACAGGAGATGCATCGGTTCCTAACTGCTGTCCTGGAGGTCGGTCATCCTGGCCGCCTGGGTCAGTGCTCCAGGTCCGGCAAGGTCAGGCCCCTTGGCGGAAGGGGCTGCCCCATACCGTCACCCCATCACCGGCTCAGCCTTGCCAGCTCACACACTTTCTAACACACGTGTCGAAGGGTGTGCTGTTGGCGTGAGCTGCCGGCATCCAGGGATGTTCCTTGGGCTGGCATAGCCAACACATGGGAGGAATTTCAGGCGAGAGCTCAATGCCAAGCTGTTTCCAGGGTCCACTCGTCTGCTCTTCCACTCGGCACCGGCAGAGTGACTCAGCAGCGGAGAGGAGCGCTTGCGGACCGGCATGGAGGGTCAGGGCCCCCACTGCCCTGGCCCGTCCCCGCCCCGGCCGCCGGCCCGGGCTCTGCGTGTGGCCGGGTCCAAGGACTGTTCTCCTCTCCACACACGTATGTGTTTACCATGCAGCAAGTGCAAATGCAAACAACAGTTAAGTTCACACGCGTGTGGGTTTCATGTGTATACTTTTTCTGATGCAGAAATGAAACTACTGCTAAATACGTTATACGTACATATATATAAACACATATATGTCCTGACTGTGAGTCCCAGGGGCTCCCCTCCCCGCAGCACATGCAGGAAGCCACGCTGTCCCTGACTTCAAATCTGGGCCTGCTTCTCTGGAACGCGGCCGTCTCAGGGGAGCCGCAAGGGCCAAGAGGCTGCTGCCCAGAAAGCGCTCTGGAGCTCGGTCTGGCCTCTCAGGTGGCATGTCACCCGGTGACCTTGTCAGCCCGCGTTGTTGTGCGGAGCTCAGACTCCAAGGCCGGATCCTTAGGGGCCTTCTTCTCCACTCAGGCGGTCCTGCTGGTGCCAGGCCGCGGCGGGCGCTCAGCTGTTAGAGGTTGGAGCCTGAGGAAGCCATCTCCTGTGAATACAGTGCTAGCCCACACGGGCCGTGGCACGTGCATGTGTCTAGATGGGGTCCATAAGCTCTCCAGGACAAGGCGTGCACTGAGGTGTGTCCAGCATGGGCCACAGACACTGCTGACCTCAGGCCCAAGGCCCCCATGGAGGCAGACAGTGGGTAGACGGCTGCCCGCCAGTGGGTCTGCAGCCGGGGGTGCAGGGACCACAGAGCCATTCTTCTACCTCGAAGAAACTGGCCTTGTTCTGTGCATCTTTAAGACTCAGACTGAGCGACTTTGTTCATAGTGTTGTCACTTTTTATTACAGAACATTCCAAACACACGCAAAGTAGGCAGACCTTGAGATTTTCCTGAAAATAGCGCTGACCTCGCACCCCTCCAAGCCTCAGCTCTCCCACTGTGCCTCGTACTGTCCAATGCAAACCTCAGCATCATGTCACTTATCATAAATATTTCAGGACATTCTCTTTAAAAGGGGGCTCTGGAAAGAGGTGCACTGCGCCTAAGTGAACAATATTCATCTGTATCTGACATCTGTTCACATTTAAAGTTTCTGTTGTCATGCTGCGTGTGCACGTTCAGTTTGTGTGAACTAGGATCCAAGCAAGCCCACGCACCGGGATTGGCTGACATGCTTCAGTCTTCAAACTGCGCCAGTGCGCTCTGCTCCATCTCTCTGGCTATTCCTGAGAACTACCTTTTGAAGGAGCCAGGGAGTCTCTCCGAGTCTCTGGCAGCCCGCCTTCGTTGGTTATTGGTGAAGAGACACGGAGGAGACGTGTGTGCGTGCCACTAAGTGAAAGAAGACAATCTGAAAAGGCTGCCCATGTGTCCAACGTTCACCCGCAGGACTTTCTGGAAAAACTATGGACACAGTGAGCAGGTCAGTGGTCTAGGGGCCGGGGAGGGAGGGAGGAACAGGGGGGCATACAGGATTTTTAGGGCACTGAAAAGCCTCTGAATGAACCCATCGTGATGGATACATGTCATCACACAGCTGTCCAAACCCACTGAACGTACAACATCCAGAGGGAATCTTAACATGAGCTGTGGACCTGGGTGATGATGTACTGATGTAGGTCCATCAGTTGTACAAATGTCCTGTCTGGTGGGGAAGCAGACAGCAGGGGAGGCTGTGTGCAGGGGAGATGCACAGGAAACCTCTGAACCTTCCCCTCAGCTGTCCTCTAGGCTTAAAACTGCTCTAAAAATTAATTCTATAAAAACAGTGTAAGAAACTAAAAAAAAAAAAACCACTTTGAAATGTTAATGTGGGTGGACTTGGTGGACTGAAGCCATTTTCCTTCTCCATCTTTGATGGTTGATGTTGTCATTCAGGGGCCAAGGTGTGTCTGACTCTTTGTGACCCCGTGGCGTCCCAGACCCTCACCATCTCCCACAGTTGTCCAAGTTCATGTCCACTGTACTGGTGACGCCATCCAACCATCTCATCCTCTGTCGCCCTCTCCTCCTTCTGCCCTCAGTGTCTATGTTAAAAGGTCACAATCAGATTTATCTTAAAAGGCCAGGCACATGACCACAGGAAAGAGCCCCAAGTGCTGGCTCTGACTGCTACCCTGGGTGCCTTTTGTTTCATTACTTAAAAAATTTTCCACCTGGGCTGCATTTTAAAATAGGGCTTTTAATATTTAGTTATTGTTGGCTGTGATAGGTCTTCGTTGCTCTTAGTGGGCTTCTCGTTGCGATGGCTTCACTGTTGTGGAGCACAGGCTCCTGAACGCACCGGCTCAGGAGTTGTGGCGCATGGGACTAGTTGCCCCAAGGCACGTGGGATCATCCCAGACCAGGGACAGAACCCGTTGTCCATTGCACTGGCAGGTGGACTATTAACCACTGGATCACCAGGGAAGTCCTGGGCAGCAGTTTCAAAATGGAAACACTTGTATTTAGAGACCAGGCTGTGCCTCTGTCTGTGCACACATGATCCGTGTGAGGACAAACCGCGGGGAGGGAGTCAGGATCCAGGAGAGAGGACGAACCATGGCGGGGCAGTCAGGATCCCAGACACCTGAGCATCTGGTGGACTTCTGGACCCAGCTGTACCTGAAGCCACACCTCACCTCCTAGACAAGTGAGTCAACAGAGGAAGACAAGCCCACTGGAGCTGTGACTGTTACTTCCAACTGTTGCATGTGAGGATACGGCCATAGCCAGCCCTCACCTTTAACCAGTGATTACCCCAGAAAATAGGAAGAGAAAGGTTTGCCCTGCTGCTGACCTAGAGTGGAAGCAGGCCCGCTTTCTGCGTCTGGTGGCTCAGCAGTGCTGCCGCCCATCCATGCCTCAGACTGGCTGACGCCCCAGGC
This sequence comes from Bos indicus x Bos taurus, assembly GCF_003369695.1. Taxonomy (NCBI): domain Eukaryota; kingdom Metazoa; phylum Chordata; class Mammalia; order Artiodactyla; family Bovidae; genus Bos; species Bos indicus x Bos taurus. Next base: position 885,681 of record NC_040099.1, read on the forward strand.
CCCGGCTCTGCACTGCTCCACAGGCCTGCAGGTTTCTCAGGCCTTCCTGGGCTCCGTGCCTCCACCTGTAGGCCAACCCAGGGTCACCAGGAAGGGCCAGAGGGCCGTCTTAGGGGAGGCACGAAGGTGAAATCGCTCTCGTACTGCCCTGCGTGTGGAGGCCGGAGGCAAGCACCTGGGGTCTCAGGTCAGCGGTGCCAGGCGGGCTCTCACTGGAGCCATCTGAGCACACAGGCCTACAGGTGAGACCCGAGATCCCGGGAACAGGACCACGCTGTCCATGCTGCTGGCTGACAAGCCGTACTTGATGAATTTTACAGCCTTGTCAGCTCTGAGCTCCTAGGATCAGAATTGCTCTGCTTTCCTTCGGTGTTGGATCTAATTTTCATAAATCTATTAGAAACAGCAGCGGTCCTTAGCTTTTCTAAAGCTTTGGTGTGTACAGAACGAGCAACAGCCATGGGCCAGCTTGGGAGGACCCTGCTTCTCCATCCCAATGTCCAAGGCCCTGCTCACTCACCCATGAACCTCCCCACGTCTCTGCCCACGACCTCCCTGACCGGCACTGGGGTGGGGCGGCAGGTGGCTGGACCCTGTGAGGAGGGTACGGGGCAGGGAAGAAGGCTTACAAAAAAGACTTTTATTAAATGAAAGAAAAATCTGTTTGGTGGGTCACATATGAAATAGATATACAAAACTTTACATCTGATCTCACAAAGGAGCCGAAGGCGTTGGCCTTTGTCCCGATGCCCATGGGAGTGAGGAGGCGGCCTGGGCGCGAAGCCACGGGACCTGGTGTCAGCAGCCCCCACGGGCCACAGTGCGCTGGGCGCCCCGGCCCATCCGCGCTCGGCGCAGGTGTGTGCATGCCACGCAGCCTCACTTAAACCCCGCGCGCCACCGCTTCCGTCAGGAGAGCCAGGACGCCGGGCTCCTGCGCACCATCCCCTGAGTCTCGTCGGGGCCCCAGGCCTCATCCTAAGTGACGTGCTGTGGCATTAACGGCACAAGTGCCCCCGCCTCTGATGACAGACCCCACGCTCCAGCCCACACCCCGCCTCTGATGACAGACCCCACGCTCAGTCCTGCCGTGTGGCCCGGCTGAGCTCAACGACGGTCTGTGGCGTGGCCTGTACTCCCCACGATACTGTCCTTAACAAGTTGGCCTTCCTGTGGTAAAACTTCTAAAAACACCTATTTCTGCAAAATAATGTTTCTGCAGGTGGAGCTCTGCAAACAGACACGTCCTTCCATGGGTGAGCTGCGGGCCGTCCCAGGTCACATGAGGTCACCCAGCTCGGCCTCCAGCGCAGCCGCCATCTCGTCCGCTTCCGAGCTGCCCCCCTCCTCGTCCTCGCAGCTGGACGCCCCGCTGGACTCGCTGGCCGCGTCCTCTTCGTTCAGCTTCCTCTTGTGGCCCCTGCAACAGAAGCAGATGCACCGTGAGACGCTCCCAGCCCTGACGGCCAGGACCCACAGCAGGTGACACAGTGACTGTGACGCCCGAGGACAGGAGAGGGCAGGGTGGGACAAGCTGCTGGAAAGGGACATGGGGACAGTCGCCAGCAGACAGGTTCATGGTTTAGGCCTATAATCTATTTTGAGTTAATTTCTGGATAAATTTCTGACTGTGGCCAAGACTATCTTGCATTTGACATCTAATTGTTGGAGCACCATTTATCGAAAAGGAAACTTCAGTTTTATAAGAGTATGTACATCCCCTGACACACACCTCTGGTTTGGGAAAACCTTCCAGAAAGAAGAAAACCACCAAAAGTGCATCTCTCTGAGCCACAAAAGGCACGGCCAGCAGCCACACACAGGACGACGTCGTCTGTTACTCAAGCTCTACCACAAAAATGCTTCTACGACAGACAATAAATGATCTAATCGTGAGAAACACGCCCCAGACAGAAAACCACCACCGACTCCCTCAAAAGAGAAAACTCAAAAAGGACAATAAACACTAAAAAAATAGTGCGACTTAATTGGAAAGTGAAACGGAGGTGCAGTTAGGAAGCACCTCACCCCTCAGGCTGGCAGGATTGGGGGGAGGCCCTGGGCCTTGCATGGGAGCGGGACTGGCCCTGGGAAGCGAGTCCCCGAGCCGGGACGTGCAGCAGGCACGTCTCCCTGTGAGGAGACACGTCCCCGGACAACCTCCCAGCTGCATCCAGTGAGGTGCTGCGGGGTGGGCGCTGGATGGGAGCTCGGTACCCTCAGCTCCTCGGCCGACACGCCCGCAGCCTGGCACCCAGAACCGCCCCCCACCGCGAGGTCACACTCCCCCACACTGAGCTCAGAGGCTGAGAGTCCCCCACATCCTGCGCCTCCAGCCCCGCCCAGAGGGACACATCCCAGAAAAGGAGCGGGCGCCGGACACACGCGTCTAAGTCGCGGACTTTGCTCTGCACCAGGTAAGCAAAGCGTCACTCTGGATGCTCTTCTGTTGTCATGGCTACAAGAAGAGCTGCAGGCAGAAGAGCTGCAGGCAGAACAGCCTTGGGGTGAGACGCATCTCTGTTTAAAAAACCACTCTGTTTTATGCTGTCACTTACAGAGAAACGTAAGGCGGTGGGATGAGGAGACACGTGAACTGTGGGTCTCTGGGGCCTGAGCTCAGAGGCCTCGCGGAGCAGCCGGGTCTGGGAGGGCAGCGGGCCCCTAGGGCATCCTGCCTCACCCTAGAAACAGCCCTGCAGCAGCTGCACCCACCCCAGACAGGCTGACTCGGGACAGGGCACAGCCACAGGCCACAGCCGCCTTTCCAGTCAGTGCCCACAGCTGGAGCTGGGCGCTGGGCCCCGCAGGGGGGGCCAGGGAAGGGAAAGTCAACGGGAAAGAACCCGTTCTCTCAGGCCCCGTTCGCACCTTGAGGAGGCTAGGCTGGGAAGAGGGGAGGGTGCCGGGGCCTGGACACAAGGATGGGGCCAAGTGGGTCCCTGCGATGCTTCCAGGAAAGGCGCCAGCCAAGCTGGGGTCGGGCGCCGGGTGGGGGTAGGCGTGGATGCAGGGCTGCAGCTCTCAAACCAAATCAGAGCAGACGGGGGGCCCCGGGCCGGCCTCCACACCGCAGGCTGACTCTGGACGTGCAGAGATGCTCGAACAGAAGGTGTTACTAAGTGTGATTAATCTGAAGCACCCAGATTATTACCCTTTGTCGAGTGGTAAACATGCAGATATGTTTAGAAATGACACGTAGAAACAGTTTTGAAAGACTGCTTAGTTCTTTATCGTTCAAACCACTGCAAACAACCCCAATAACCACATTCCTCACAGGGGTACCACCTCCCAGGGACAGAACTGGAGGTCGTGTGTGTGCACATGTGCACAGCAATAACACGTGTGCAGTGAACACACAGCCCCAGGCGGGTCCTGTTCAACTGTGGATGCTGGCCACCAGGCAGGTGGTGACCCAGGCCCCACCCTAGCTGCATGGCCTCAGCTGCAGCGAGACCCTGGGGTCATGGACTGTCCCTCCAGCTCCTCCTCGGCCACCTTCCACTCTGTGTGCTGGGAGACCCCCAGTGAGTCACCAGGGGTGGGGTGGGGGGGTGGGCAACCTTCCCGGAAGTAAGAAACACGAGGTGCAGAGACCCTCATGCATCCCAGGGTGTTTCAATGAGGAGCTGAGGCCATCAGCGGTGAGCCCCCAGGGGTGCAGATGGGGCCAGGCAGGGCGCCAGGGTTCGAAGCACAGGTCCCCACAAGGGTACTCCGGGCTACTTGTCGATAAAACCTTCTCAACTGCATCTGGAGACATTGCTGCAGGGGCGCCAGCCCCTCCACTCTCAGGGCCACGGCCCCGATGGACTCAGAGCCGGGAAGACGTGAGCCCCAGGGAGACGCCAGCAGCCGGCCGGGAGGGGCGACCCCACAGCCTACTGCAGCCTCCGCTCAGAGACGAGCGCCAACTTGCTGAGCCCTGGGGGCTCCACAGGAGGAAGGCTCGGGGACCGTGGGGTCCAGTAGGCGGGCTTGCCCCGGATGAAAGTCAGGCCACAGAGGCAGTGCCCGCTGGTGGAACAGGCAAGCCTTCAGTCCCGGTTACACGCTGTTTGGAATAATCTCACGTCCAACACAATTGAGTTTTAGTGCTTAAATTACCTCAAAGGCTGGAAACAGCTGCAAGCCATGGTTAATAAAGGCCTATAATTGAGACCAGCTTCCTCTCCTCCCAGCAGAACAAGCAATATTTGTGTTTTGTTTCCACAACCAGCTGCACAGTTCCCTAGGGAAACGCTAACAGATTTAATTTGGAGAAAATTTAAGGCCCGAGAGTCATCTCAAATTTGATGTAGAATAAAGCAACAACGTGAACAGGACACAAACACGCATGCAAACTTCCTCCCCCAGGGTCCGCTGTCTGAGCACTTTGCTGTGGAAAAGCATGTAGACCCACACCTAAAGTCTGCTGTTTAGTAAATACTAAATAAAAAACTGTTATTTTGTATCAACACCTAACCCAGATCAGACAAAAGCCATAAAGCACGTATGTTTGAACTGCTGGTTACACCTCGCTGGGTGTTTTGGCAAAAATAAAAGGGCAGTGTTGCACCTGGTAAGGTCACTAGTTCGCCATCAAGGCCACGTCGGGTGCACGTGTGTGCACGCGTGTGTCTGTGTGGACAGGTCTGTATTCCGCCGCTGTCCCAGCTGCACTCACAGTGGAGGAGATGGTTATTTCCGTGCACGTGGGCATTAAGTGGAGGTTATGACGGGGGGGTGGGAGGACAGGGCAGTGTGCCAGGAACAGGGCATCAGGAGGGAACAGCGGCCTGCTGCTACCAGGACACAAAAGGACCTGAAAAGAATGTCTCATTTGGAAACATGGGCCATTAGTACAGAAATGAGGAAACACCTGATCTGATCCAGCAGTATTGGCAAACCCTGAGCTGAGCAACCCAGGAGCACCTGCTCTGTGGTGTGGAAGGCAGTTGGGGCCCCGAAGCTGAGCGAATGCCACCTCCCGGGTGGGCTCCCGCCCGGCCCAGCCACAATGGAGGCTCTGAGCGTCTTCAGAGATGCACATGTGGGGAGCGTACCTTGGCACCAGGGTCCCGGGGCATGCAATCCGGGTCAGGACCACAGGGTGAGAGGGCACGCTCCAAGAAAAGCTTATCCAGACCTCATGTGCTCGACCGTTTCTGAAAAGCCTGAGTGTGTTTCATGACAAAAGCAGCTTTCTGAGCCCTTGAGGGATGGAGCACAGGGCTTCCCCAGCCTTCACGCCCGGTGTAGACGCGGGGCCCACGACGCCTGCACCCCTCATACCCTCCGCCCTGACGGCGGGACTCCCCACGTGCGAGAACACGGAGTCAAACCATCGTGTGTAGCCGATCACCCAGAACAGAGTTCACAGTTCTCTCCTTGACTCACGGAACAGCGTTCCCAGAAAACGGGGAAGCACAGTGTGCCAAGCGGGCTTCTGCAGCGGAGGGCGTGGTGCCACCTCCGCCTGCTGTGGGGCACTGGCCTGTGCCTGCCTGAAGGGGCCGCACTTTTTCCTCAGGTCAGTTCACCTACAGGACGGCCTGGGAGTCAGACCAGACGGCCAGGAAAACACAGATGCAGACACCCACCGGTGCTCAAACAGCGAAGCCGGACCCGGCCTCCTGCTCAGAAAGCAGGGAGGCCTCTGCCCTCTGGGGACCCCCTCAGGGTTCCCAGCCCTCCTATCAGGGTCCCCGATGCCGGGAAGACCCAACAGGATGGCGTGCGCTCACCACGTGGGAGGCGCCCGGCCCGCACTCACCTGAGCCCCCGGTTGTCCCCGGCGCTCCTCTCCAGCCGGCGCCCCCTTGGCACCCCCAGGGCCTCGGGCGGGCCACGCCCCGGCTCCTCCTCCTCCGGCGGTTTCTTCTCACTGTCACTGTCGTCGCTGCCCTCGCCCAGGATGTCGTCCACCTGACAAGGGGCCGAGCGTCAGCACAAATGGAGCACTATCCCAAGGAACCCGCCCGGCGGCCCCTCCCCAGGGCGGGTCTCAGTGCTGCCCGCTCCAGGAGGACATGCAGCAGCTCCTGCAGCTCCGATGTGGGGTCTGCCCGGGAGGGAAGGGGCGGCCCGGGCTGTGTTCCCTCCCCCACCAAGAACTCCAACACACAACAAGTCACCATTTCTGCTGGAGCCCCGAGTCAGGGAGGCCCAGCGCCCAGGATGACGGCCAGTGCCCTCGGAGCCCCGTCCTGGGTGTGTGCCCTGCACACCTGTGCACCCCACGGCTCTAAGGGGCCCACTTCCCTGCAGAAGTCGTGGACACACAGTGGACGGTGGGGACGCCTTGGAGGAAGGCCCTGGAACCTGGCCCGGCCAGGATTAAAAACCCTCTGATGAAATTTGGGCAATGGGGGTGAAGGAGGACATCCCCGCCCCCAAATAGAGCAGCTCTGAGCAGGGACCACAGCCACGGCGGAGGGCTCAGACCAGCGACATCTCCAGTTGCAAACCTACACATGCAGCTGAGAAGGGACAAGGCACACGCACCCACGAGTTCAAGCACACACACGCTGCGCCGACAGTTCAAGGGCTGGCTTTGCTGTTGGGCCCACAGGGTCTTCCAGGCGTCCCTGGTAGCACAGATGGTAAAGAATCTGCCTCAACGCAGGAGACCTGGGTTTGATCCCTGGGTCAGGAAGACCCCCTGGAGAAGGCAATGGCTACCCACTCCAGTATGCTTGCCTGGAGGATTCCAGGGACAGAGGAGCCTGGTGGGCTACAGTCCACGGGTCACGAGAAGTCAGACACGACTGAGGGACTACCGCTTTCACAAGGCCTCGACACGTAATACACCCTCTTTGTTAAGCTGAAGGCCTCCATTTCTCCCGTGAAACGCGAGAATGCCCACGAAGGGAGGCAAGGCAGGACTCCTGTGCTCACAGACAGCGCTCACTGCTCCAAACAGAACCACACGTCCACAGACACAAAGCACCCGGACTGTAAGAGAGCCTGCAGTCTCCTCTGAGAAGCTGCCCACAGCCCGCAGGCGAGGCGCCATGGTCCCCAGGCGGGGTCAGAAAGCTGCCTCCTGCACTGCCCGCACACTGGCCAGTCTCGCCCCACCGAGCCGCCCCCGCGGCCAGAGGGCAGCGTGGGCTCACCTCCTTGTCCATGCTCTCTAAGTCCTCCTTGCACAGCGTGTACAGCGGCATGGTTTCCGACATGCTGGGCTGGCGCTTCCTCCGTGAAGGACCAGGCTGCTCCCCATCCTGTCTGTCTGGCAGGTCATCACCAAACACCTGCTGGGGGCGTGGCTGCACCGCCCTGAAAGGGAAGTCACAGCCCATGAGGACAGCCGGCCCGAGCCTGACTCTCAGGACAGGTACACACACACACGGTATACATACACCCAGGGTACACACACCCACCTCGGGTACACACACACACACCCACCCACCCACCCACACAGGGTATACATACACCCAGGGTGCACACACCCACACACACACACAGGGTATACATACACCCAGGGTGCACACACCCACCTGGGGTACACACACACACACAGGGTATATATACACCCAGGGTACACACACCTACCTGGAGTACATACACACACACACACACACACACACACACACACACACAGTATACATACACCCAGAATGCACACACACCCACCTGGGGTACACACACACAGGGTATGCACACACCTGGGGTACACACACCCAGGGCACACACACACACACACACACCTAGGGTACACACACACACACACACAGAGGGTATACATACACCCAGGGTACACACACCCACTTGGGTACACACACACAGGGTATGCACACACCTGGGGTACACACACACAGGGCGCACAGACACACCCACCTGGGGTACACACACACACAGGACACACACACCCAGGGCACACACACATACAAGGTACAAATACACACACAGGTTATAAACATACCCAGGGTAAACCCACACACCCCCCCAGGGAGTGCACACACACACACACACACACACACACAGTATATATATTCCCAGAGTACACACACACACCCGGGGTACACACACAGGGCATACACACACCTGGGGTGCACATACACAGAGAATATACATATACCCGGGGTATACACACAACCCCCCCTCGGGGTATACACACACACACAGTATATAAACATACCTGAGGTACACACACCCCCACCCACACAGCATACACACCCGGGGTACACATACAGAGCACACACACACAGCTGTGAAGACACACACTGCCTTGTGGGTGGTGCCTACTCAGCTTTCATCAGTCTGTATTTACGAAACTAAAGCCCAGCAGGTCCAGCCAGAATGCGGCAGGTCAGGCTCTCCTGTCCTCGGGCTGAAAGCAGACACTGACCTCCTCTCTCACCAACAAACCACACCACTCAGCGCCGGTCTGGCGGGGTGGACAGGGAGGGTGAACACTTGCCCAGAAGCCAGCGCGGGGGGATATGCCCTCCGTGTGAGGTCAAGCAGCCACAAGATCTCCGTACGGTCCCACATCAGGTCACATCAATAACCACAGCTCTCATGAGCGTGGAAAAACGGCAACGGTATCCTTTTACTAAAGACACGCCCGTCACAGCCTCCCTCCAGGTCCAGAACGGGAGAGGAGGAACACGAGTGTCCTCCGCGGGAGGCGGAGGCCCGGGGCTCCCAGGACCCTACAGGCACCGCCAAGACGCTCCCTCCTCCAGGGACAGGACGAGCTTGGCCACGACTCCCGCCTTAGGTGCCCCTGCCAGATGGCAGTCACACCGGGTGGGCGAACAGCAGGAGGGCACCTGCCCTCCATCAGCCAGAGATTCCCCATAACGCAAACAAGCCACGGTTCTCCATACGTTTCTTTTCTACTTGGAAAACAGTCGTGTGTGACCCCATGGACTGTAGCCCTCCCTCCAGGCTCCTCTGTCCACGGGATTCTCCGGGCAAGAACACTGAAGTGGGTAGCCATTTCCTTCTCCAGGGGATCTTCCCGACCCAGGGATAGAACCTGCGTCTCCAACACTGCAGGCATATTCTTTACTATCTGAAGCACCAAGGAACTGGAAAATAGTTGCTCTTCATTAAAAAGGTGTTAGCATACAGAGGTTTGCTGTCTTAAAAAGAATGAGAAGTAAGTATTTTAAAGACGTCTCTACTCTGTCTCCTAACATGGCGACCACCAGTTGCCTAAGCCCCGCCGCTCCCACAGGCTCTCGGCATCCCACGCTGCCTGCACGACTCCCCAGGTGGGAACACCTGCGCCACCTACAGAGACTGGGGGGGTCAGACGGCCACAGACCACTCCCCGCCCTGGTGTTAGCAAGCCCACAGCAGCCCCCATGGCCAACCCAGGAGAAACAGAGATATGCACACGTTTACAGCGGCCCTGTCGCTCAGAGTCTAGAGCTGGACATGCCCCTGATGTCCTCAGCGTGTGGACAGTCACAGAAACTGCCGCACCTTACACCACGACGCCCTCTGAGCAGTCGACACAGTGACGCTGGGGCAGAGTCTCCAGGAAGCTGAGCCGGGCAGAGCTACGCGGCGCCAGCCCGCCAACCTGCGCTCTCGCACGACAGGACAGGGACGGACACAGACCAGGGGGGCTGTGCACGGGAGGCTGAGCGGGGCAGGGGGCCGGTGGGGGTGGGCAGGGAGGCTAGGGGTGGCCGCTCCAGGTCTGGACCGTCAGGGCAGGCATCTCGGCTCTATGTGGGCTGCAGGTCTGGAGATGTGGCCACTGGGGGGAGATGGTTAAAGGGTCCTTGGGCTCTCTGTCATTTCTGTTAACTGCCTGTTCCCCTACAATCATCTCCAAAGAAAACCTATACTATAAAAAACAAGACATTCACAACCTGCAGCATACAGCTAACAAAGGGCATAGAAGAAGCTGTTTCAGTGGCTGACCCACTGGGAGACGCATATGAGGCATGCTGCCGTGGCCCCGACCTCGCACCCTGCTCATGGCCCCAGCCCAGTGACCCCATGGAGCCGTGCCTGCCACACAGGCAGCCTGGACCCGTGCCCCAGCCCGGTGGCTCTGAACAGCAGCTGCTCTCCCCTCCACGATCCCAGCAGTGACCTGCACATGGAGATCCTGTGTGAGAGGCACTCCGTCCATATTCCCCAAGGACCTCTGACTCCAGGCCCCTTGCGGGCTGGCACCTTAGCCCAGAAACAGAACATCAAAGCAGGAGGTCTGAGACTTAAGACTCCCAAACAAGTATCAGACGGAAGCAACTGCCCAACGGCTGTGGTGTCCGGTCACAATCGGGTCTGCCCTGGGGTTCCGGATCAGAACGTGGCCGGCATGCCGCCCCCGGGAGTGTAGCCCACCCTGCCCTTTGCACACCCGTGGGCTACACGCCGCTACCTCCAGGAAACAGGACCGGAAAGGGTGGATGGCCCAGGGGGTGGCCTAGCTGGGCGCTTGGAGGTGAGCCCAGCACCCTGTTGGGCTCACCCTCACAAGGAGGAACCTCAGAGATGGAGCTCACTGCAACACTTCGGAGAACAGCTCGGTGTAAGGATGAGTGCATAGCAAGCACGCGCCACGCGGCGACAAGCAGGACATGCCACACACGCGCGGAGAGCGAGGAGCGACAAGACCAGCTTCACAGAACAAGAGCCCCGTGAAGCTTCTGGGATGACAGAATACAGAGCTGCACCCCAAAACCCAAACGCTGTTTAGGATAAGCTGCACGAGTTACTATAGAAACACTGGGCTGCTTTTGTCCAGACGGCGCACCCTCCATAGACATGCACTGAGGCCAGCGCAGCTCCAGGGCCCTCAACCCAGCACCCGAACACCTGCTCTCCGTCAGGAAGGACCTGACAGAGAACACAACGATCACCGCAAAGAAAACCCCAGCAGGCCACGTGTCCACACGGACGAGGAGATAGCACCGTTTGGCTGGCAGCACGGGACCAGCGTCTCCTGAACCCAGGCAGTGATGCAGCCCTCTCACAGCGACCGCCACCCAGGAGGACCAGGGCAGAACTCCCAAAAGCCAGCCAGGAAGAAGCATCAACTCAGGGTGTAAGACGACAGCCAGTGAGGTGGAGGCGGGTCCACAGGGCTGCAGAGGCCAGAGACGCGTCATAGCGTAGCCGTGCACCCGAGATGGGCCAGGGCCGGGAGGCTGCCGGGCGGGACCACGGAGCTCAACAAGCCTTGGGCGAAACAACAACTAACTCCCCCATTTATCAGAGTCACAGATGTCCACGACCTTTAACCCAGCCGGAAAGCAACTCCACAGGAACAAAAGCAGCACACAGGCTCACAACGCATCTACTTAAATGATTAAATGTCACGTCGTCATGAAAAAAAAATCAAAGCTCTATCAGTGACCATGCTCTTGCTGCTGCTGCTAAGTCGCTTCAGTCGTGTCCGACTCTGTGTGACCCCATAGACATCAGCCCATCAGGCTCCCCTGTCCCTGGGATTCTCCAAGCAAGGACACTGGAGTGGGTTGCCATTTCCTTCTCCAATGCGTGAAAGTGAAGTCGCTCAGTCATGTCTGACTCTTAGCGATCCCATGGACTGCAGCCTACCAGGCTCCTCCATCCATGGGATTTTCCAGGCAAGAGAACTGGAGTGGGGTGCCATTGCCTTCTCCGGACCATGCTCTTAGTTTCAAATAAAAAAAAAACCACCAACCAACACCTAACTGAAACTGGCCTCAACCAGTGAGTGCATCCGTCTGTCCACAGCTGGAGCCCAGCAGCAGGACAGACACACAGCCTACAGTCTCCAAGGCCCGTGTGTCTGTGCAGGGCGGGAACTGCTCCCGACAGGGCAGCCCTGTGTCTCAGGGATGCAGCCGGCAGGGCAAGACAGGAGGGCCAGGGCTGCCTCCTGCTCCCTCACTGATCCTGGGCAGAGGAGGGCCACGTGTCCATCCAGGCGGAACCACACCTTGTCCGGCCCAGCCCCACACCAGACGGGAGACTGTGCACCAGGCCTGCCCCACACGCAGCCTGCTCCTCGCGGCCGGCCATGGCTCAGGGGTGGCTCCCTGCGAGCAGATGGAGTACCTGAAGGAGGAAAGCCCTGCGTGGGGCAGGGCGCCAGGCGGCCCGGGGCCCGAGGTGGCTGTGCGGATGAGCTTGCCCGTGCTGGCATCGTAGATCCGGACTTCAGGACCAGGCGGAGCCTTCGGGTGCACAGGCGTCGGGTGGAACAGGGCGGTGGGGACCAGGCTCTGCCTGTCTGGGAAGGACGCGGGGCTGTCCTCCCTACGGGTGAGAAGGAGGGCCGTGTAAGGGGCTGGAACCCATGGGACCCCGGCAACCCCTCCCACCGGGACATGACTCTGCAGGGGGCATGTGGTTCCTGGTCAGGCCTGGGGCTCTGCCACAGCCTTGGACACAGGCCGGCACTCTCGGCACTGCTGTCTCTCAGGCTGTTTGCAGCCCTGCCTGTAAACCCAGCACCTGCTCTCATGGAGAGGGGTGCCCGTGAGCCCTCTCCCCCAACACCGCGGCCCACACACCTCCGCACCTGCCCTCCCCCAGCCACCACCTCCCTCCATGTTGGACTCTGCAGACACCCCGGGACTTGACAGAGCATTCCCAGCCTCAAAACACCTGTAAACCAGGAATCATGGCAGAATGCTGTCTGGTGTCTTAGAAGCAGCGATTCTGCTCCTTCTCCAGGTGGCACCAGGGAGACGGGCTATCGGTGACACCCCGCTCAGCAGGGACAGGGGAGAGACAGGCAGGTGTCTCCGCAGATGGGAAGCCGCGGGCTGCAAGCGCTGAGCAGGCCCACCGCCCGCACCTGCTCGTCGGGGACCGGGCCGCCTGGAGCTCACCTCTGTGTCCTGCCCTGGTCATCGCGCAGCGGGAACAGCTGCTCCTCCACCCTGTCCCAGCGCTCCAGGCAGCTCCACAGCCAGTCGGGGTTGACCACGTGCAGCTGCCCGCACTCCTGGGCCTGGCGCACCTTCTCCGTGCCTGCAGGCAAACTCAATCCACTCAGAGCCACGGGATGGGGGGCAGGGCGCCTCGGGGGCGGCAGGGACAGAGGGGAGAAGCTGGGGCTGGGGGCAGGGGCACAGAGGGGCGGGGCTGCTGGGGCTCAGGGCTGCTGGGGTTCAGGGTGGGGGACATGGAAGGGCAGGGCCGGGCGCTTCAGGCCTCGGGGACACCTGGACCCCCCGCTCACCAGCGGGCGGGCTGGGGGTGACTCACCGGCCCGCGCGGCGATGAGGTGGGTAGGCCGGGCCGGGTCATCGGGGTCGAGCACGAGCTGGGTGAGGATGCGCGCGCCCAGCGCCCGGGCATGGTAGTGCTCCCGCGTGCGCTCCACGGGGAAGTTGGTGGGGTGCAGCCCGCTGAAGATGATGGCCACATCCGCCAGCACCTTGCTGCGCAGCTCAGGGACGATCTTGCGGATGTCGGGGGCCTCGGGGCTCTCGCCGCTGAGGAAGCGGTCATACTTGGCATAGTAGTCCGAGTGCACGCGGGAGAGGATTTCCTCCAGGTGCACCAGGTGGTCGTCGTCGTCCGCGTCCTCCTCCTCCTCCTCCTCCATACTCTGGTCCAGGGACTCACCCACCGTGATGCCCGACTGCTCGCTGTTCTGGGACTCGGTCTCGGCCTCCTTGCGGTCGGCGCAGCCACCGCCCAGCGCGCACAGCCCATCCCGCTCTCCGTCCTCCTGCGCGTCCGCCGGCACGCCGGGGCTGGGCTCCCCGCAGTGGTTGGCGCCCGCGAGCCGCTCCCCGGCCGGACCTGGGGGGCCTCCCTGCAGCATGGCCTTCCCAGCGTCGCGGGCGGCCTGGGGCTTCCTCCGGGTCCGCCTCTCCCCGCTCTCCCCGTCGGAGGGGGCAGGCGAGGGCTGGCCCTCGGACTCGCTGCTGCTCCCGCTGTCGCTGGGCACGTCCGGGTCCGCGTCGGGGCCGGCTGGACCCCGCACAGGCCTCTTTTCTGGTGGGGTCTTTCCGCGCGGCAGGTTACCTGCCGAAGTCCCGCGGCCGTCAGCGGAGGGGGTGCGGGCAGTGGGCCGGGGGCCCCTCTCCTCCTCCTGGCAGGGCCAGCACCCCCGAGGGCCCGGGCCCCCGTTGAGCTCCCGGGCGGGCCTCCCAAGGCCGTTACTCTCCACCGTGGACGCTGGCCTTCCTTCCTCGGGGTCCCTGATGGACAGAGGCTGCTCTGCGGCGTCTGCACCTTCAGGACGATCGACCAGGTGAGGACACAGAAGACAAGGCCACCGTTACTCAGCGAGCAACAGGAAGCCTCCTGTGGACACACTGCCCGCCAGCCCGTGCCTGCGGTTCCAGTCACCTCTGGACGGTGGCACACACCAGGAGGCGGCCAGCGGGTGACTGCTCCAGGCTGGCCGCCTCGTTGGTCACTGGGTTAGGGGCTCCACAGGGTCCGAGACGTGTGGCCCGCTCTTGGCTCCCAGGCTACGGTCAGAAGGCCCGTGCCTCAGCCGTGCGGGTCGCCCTGGGGCCTCCCTCCCCTCTGCCTGGCCTCAAAGTTCTGCTTCAGCCAGTGCAGCAGTTAACTGTATTCTCAAAATAATTTAAAAGCTAAAGATTATCAGAAACACTTTAAACCGAAACTTCAAACTTTCTCCAGACTTTGGGCTCGACTGGCCGGAGGGGCTCCGTGTAGGTCTGGGCAGGGTGCAATGGCCCTGCCTCTGCGGGAGCCCCCACACCACACCCCTGGGCCCCGCTGTTCTTTCCAGGGAGAACCAGGAAGAGGGGCAAGTTCAGATGCATTAAGTCAAGTAGCATTCTTCACTCAACTCAACAGGAAAGACGCTCAGGCTAACACTGTTACATTGAAACCACATAGTATCAGTGTAACAAACAAACCCACAGGACCTCTCTGAGGCTGAAACACAAATAAAGGAACAAAACCAAAAACAACTGGGAAGGAGCAGTAGCCACAGTTGAGAAGGGACAGCAGGGGCCCACCCACCTCTCTTCCTCGCTGGGGGCTCCCGGGGCGCAGACGGGGCATGGATGTCCCCAATGCCCTGGAAGTAGACGTATTTCTTCACGGTTATCAGGTTGGGGGCGAACTTCCAGACGTCTTCTCGGTCGTCGATGATGCAAACCATGGAGTCTCCACAGGGAAAGAGATTTCTGGAAGTAAATATGCATCACTAGTACCCTTTATGGAAGTCACCACCCGCCGAACATCTACATTGTCTCTCACGTGGAACCAAGGGAGAGCAGGCTAACCAGAACCAGGCATGAGCTGCACGGAAAGGCTTGTTTAAAAAACAAGACTTTCAAGATTTCCAGAGAAAGTGACACTGAGATTGCTAACACTCCTCCCGTGTTTGGCGCTCCTCCGGGCAGGAGCAGGACAGAGTGAGGCGTCAGGGCTGGGGAGAGCCCTGCCTGGGGGAGCTGGCGTGGACCGACAGGCCCGGCCGCGGCCTGACCCAGCAGGCCATCGGCCCGCGCCATGTGAGAGCTACCGGCTCCAGGCGGGAGACAGAGCCCCACTCGCGTCTCAGCTGGGCACATACGTGACGTCAGGACAGAACAGTGATGCTGGGGTGCCAGGGGAGCAAGGGTCCAGAAAGCCCGAGGGACACAGGCCCACTCTGGGGTCTCGTCACCTTGTTTCTGCCCCCAAGGCCGACATTCAGACAAGCAAGTGCGAAGACAGAGAGTCAGAAGATGGTGCTTCCTGCCCATCTTCCAGGCCTGAGGAACAAACCCAGCAGAAGCGCCTGCCACTGCTCAGGTTTTCCAGCTACCACTAAAGGCAGGAAGAAGGCTCACATGTCCGGAATGACTTTCCGTGCGTCTGTTTCCACGGCACAAGGTGCCTACAGTGACTTACGCTGGTGATGCTTTCAGCACATCTAACTCCAGCAAGACCAGGGAACAGCTTGCGGCCAGAAACCTGCCTCACCAAGCACCCCCACCTGGAGCTGCCAGGAGCCCTGTCCGGGACACCCCATCCTCAGGCAGCTTCTCCCCTGACAAGCATCACACCTTCCCTTGTGCCTGTATCTGCTCATCCAGATGCTCAACCTGTAAATACGAGCGCTGTCTCCGGACAAGTACTCCCAGGCTCTCTTATGTACTACAGACGTGAATAGGACATCCTAAACCTGAAACTCGAAATGTCAGCTAAGGGTCACCAACACCGGCCAAAAGACCACACCCGAGATAGGGGTATGTACCCCCTTATCGGGGGGAGGCTGCCTCTCTCTAGGTAGAAAACAGGGAAATTCCTTATACAGGCTGAGCAAGAAATTCGCAATATAAAACAGGCCTTCAGTGAGGGGTCAGGGGCCAGGACCGGAGGGGCCCGTGGGGTGGAAGGAGGCAGGATGCTGACGGCAGGGTCAGCATACGCAAGGCCCTGAAGGAACAAGGCCCCAGGGGCGGCCAGGGGGCTGCAGGCGCTCCGCCCCAGGCGCTCGCGCCCTCACCCCGTGCTCACTCCCACATGTGCGATCCCAGGCTCCAGCCTGAGCCCCCCAGGAGCCACTGCTGCCTGGACATTCAGGGAAAGCAGGGAAGGGAAGGGTCTAGTTAGAAGACAGTGGCTATCCACACGCCAGAGTGAACGCTGGGGACAGGGAGAGGAGATACGGAACCCGCAGCCTAATGCTCCAGATGCAGACTTTACAACCGGAAGTGCACAGCCAGGTACCTACCTAAGGTTCCCTGTTTTGGAAAACGGGTCAATACATTCATCCCTCGATAATATTCGATGAGAAAACAGCTTCTTCTCAGGATCTAAAAAGCCTTTGAAAAGCAAACAGGACACGGTCACGTGTCTGAGACGCGCTGCCGTCCCACTGCGTGTGAGATGGGGAGACACGGAGCCCACCCCCCTTAGGGGAAGGGGATCGGTCCAGATGCTGACAGAGCCCCCACCCAGATGCTGCTGGCTCAGCAGGTGGGGTGAACACAGCTCAGTGCTGCCCCAGGAGCCCAGGGCCTGCCAGTAACCAGCACGGGGACCCCACACATGCCACGGCTCCCGAGAGGGGCCCGTGGCCTGTGCATGTCCTGGGCCGTCGTGTTCGTACAGCAGAGGGGAGAGCAGGGCATCCAGGCAGTGCTTTGAAACTCGCCCCTGACAGCAGGACTGCATGGACATGGACGAGGAAGCACCTGCCCAGCCACGCACGGCACCAGTGCTCAGCTGTTCCCAGGCTCACTGAGTGCCCAGCAGAGCCCCCGCCCTCTGTGACAGGACCCCAAGGTCACAGACTTGACACCCACGCCGACTGCTGTCTACTGAGACAGACATGTCCCCGGTGACCAGGCTGGCAGCCCCGAGGGTCTCTACCTGTATAAGAAAGCTCTTATAGAGAGCTCCTACTTCCCCGAGCGTCTGTGATCCTGACCAGCCTCTCCAGGGGCCGGCGGCGTGCAGCTGACAGAGGGACAGGGGCTTGCACTTGGGACTGGAGCGTGACTGCTGGCCGAGCAGAGCAGAGATTCTGGAGGACTGGCCTGCCCGCGCCCCACCCACTACCACGGGGCCGAGGCCGAGTCAGGCAGAGCCTCTGACCTTCCCTCCATCTGCAGGACCCACCTTTGAGAAGGAGAGGAGCCAAACCCACACGCTGGCCGTTGAGTATCCAGAGTGGGACAAAACCCCATGGGCTGCTCACCTGCGATGGTGTGCGCGTACAGCCGGCTGCCGAATGTGAACACGTGCAGCTCGTACAGCCGGGCCACCTTCTCCAGGAACTCCTTGCAGTGGGGACGCAGGCGTGTGTGCAGCATGGGCTCTCCCCGGCCTAGCTGGAAGTGGAAGATGCCCTGCAGAGAGCAGGCCCAGTCAGAGGGCAGCGCTGACATGTGGCAGGTGACAGCCGCCAGGCTGGGGGCTATGGGGGGGAAGTCACGGCAGCACAGCCTGCCGCGCCACACAAACGCCTTCCTCTCTCACACTCTGTAAGGGGGCTCAGCCTTTTCCTGCATTAACCGCCTGGGTGAGTACTCCGGATAATCACAGCGACTGCCCACAATAGCCAGGTGACCTGTGATAGCTTCCTGTGACAACTATGGCGCCTTAGTTGTCTGAGGACCGGGCACCGGAGGCCTCACTAAGTGTCTCAGGATTCCGGTGGACACTCACGTCCCAACCATTTCACGAGCACCCTGGGTGGGTCACTTCACGCAGGGCAGGCAGCCAACCACCGCAGATTCCAGGGTCTATCCACAGTGCCTCCCGGGGCCAGAGAGGAAGGTAAGCTAAGAGCCCCACACAACTCAGCCTAACTTCCTTACGGTTATAAAATGCAACTCCACTGACTTACAGCACAAAAACAGGTCCATCTTTAGGAGACAGATGAGATCAGTAACTCCAACCTGCTCACACATGATCAACATGCACGTAAGTCTACTCTCCTTAGAAAGTTAAACTCTGATCCTTTTAATTGTTTATCATTCATTTTCCCAGTAATAATAAACTCAAAAAGAAAAGGAAATGACCCGAGGCATTGTTAAGTTTTCACTGGCTATAAATCTGTCACACTGTTCACGACAGGGCTACTCTGGTAAAACACTTGGGAGTCAAGATGGTACAACCACCACCGCCCCCCCCCCCCACCAGCCCCACACTCAGCGGTAAATCGTCTGGACACTGCAACAGAAAAATCCTCAAATCCCAAGTCAGGGTATCTGAGGTTAAGGGTTCAACCCACCTCTCTAAGTGCTGCCCGCAGGTCTGGGAGCTGTGGTGGTGGGGAATCGGGAGGGCACAGGAAAGCCCCCGGCAGTGGGCATGGTCCACGCGGCCCCAAGGACACCTTGCTACCACACATGCAAGTGGGTGTGATGCAACCGTTCAAACTCTTATGAAACGAAATGTCCGGCTCCGCAGCAGACAAGCCCCGAGTGGCTGCAGTTGCCACCCCGGCACCCCACCCCTGCCACCCAGCTCTGCCGCCCATGAATGCGGTGGTCGTGATAAGGAAACCCTGAGACATGTCCACAGGCGATGGCACAGATGGCATGGAGAGCTGTCACAGGACAGAAGATTCCACGACACAGAAACACTAGCCATCCGAACACCTGCACTGCTCTGTGGGAGAGAGGGTCCACTCCAGCCCCCACCAGCTCTCCACTGTCCCCCAGCGTGGCCGTGAGCTCAGGGGCAGAGCCTGTTCACTTCCTAAGCGGAACACCAGGCTCCTTCCCAGGACAGCAGTGCCGTCCGCGCTCACCTTGTTGGACATCTGCTGGCAGTGCTGCTCCGTGGTGTGGATCAGCGTCTGGTCCAAGTCCACCATGAGCACCAGCTTCCTGTTGCGGTGCAGTCGCTGCTGGTCTTCCCTCCCCAGCTTTTCTGCTTGCTACAGCCAGGGAGGCAAAGAGAAATGACTGAGGAAGGCTGTGTGGCGACAAGGTGACGCTCCGTCTTCTCAGGAAACAGAACAGGAAGCTGGGGGTGCCCGCTGCACCCACGCGCCCAGCAGCCCGGAGCCGATGCCCTGGTGCCTGAAGCCCGTTCCATTTGCTCGAATGTCCTCAAGCCAGTCTGACCGTGACCGCATCTGGTTACATGTGGACCAGTGATCGGGGCGGGGGCGGGGGGGAGAGGCAAGAGGCTGAGTCTATACGGACTCGCTCAGGGCGGGGTGCTGGAGGACTGAGACTCTGTAAGCCGCGGGGCGGCTGCGGCCGTCCTGATGAGCGACAGGAATCCCACCTTGTGCTCCCGAAAGAGTTTATGCAGAAAGGCCAAGAGCTACTCTGTTACAGCAGAAACAGCGGGAACACTTCCTTCTCTTTTCTACCTCAGACTTCCTTGTTTTGTCTTAAACATACGCTTACGTACTTATGCTTAGATTTCAGTAATTCAGAGAAGTCAGAATCACGTCTCTGGCATTGTCTTTTCCACAAAACACAAAGTAGGCCTGTGTCGTTTACAAGCACAGTGCTTCGACTGACAGCTTACAGAGACGCAGAGCTCCAGGGCTCCCTCAACAAGACAAGAAGCCAGTGCCCTGTCCTGGTGAGGCTCGCACACGTGGGGGCCCTGACCCAGCATCAGGAGGCCTCTGGCCAGCACAGCCACGTGACTCTCACAACGTAGAAGAGCAAGCTTTCTGTTCCCAGACCTCCCTGCAGCACGCGCACGTCTGCTCGTGAAAGCATGCACTGGGCCCCCACGCCCACGTTGCCAGCACCACTTAGCCGACACCGCTTACTTCCTGCACAGCCCTGCTCCCAGGCAGGGGCCTTCCGGTGCCCCCAGCTCACGACCCCGCCCGGCGGCCAGGGCTCCCCGCCCAAGGCTGTCTTCCCCTCTGAGCCCAGGCTCTGGGGGAAGCATCCCGGAGAGCTCCCACCCCAAAGGCAGGGAGATAACAGGAGAGGCACAGCCCCCGTCCCGCGGACAGGCCGCTTGCTTCACACGGACCATCCGTGCACTGTGGTCACTTGGGATAGTGACAAGAACAGGCCTGCCCCCTCCGCCCCCACCCCCACCCTGACTGAGGAGTGCCCCCAGGACCACCCTCCCAGCCCCGGCCCCCCAGGACACCTACCTCGGAGCTCACCATGAGCTCGGGGACGCTGTGCACCATGGACACGGTGGCCGTGGACAGCGGCACCTGCGGCCGCCCGTTCTCGCTCTGCAGCCTGCGGGGAGAGGGGCGCTGAGGCTAGGGCTCTAGCTCGCTAACTCACGGGGACTTCAGCTTGGCCTAATTCTAGTAGACGTGCACCACGGGCCTAGTGCTGAAGTGTCCTCCCCATCTGGAAACACAGGAGCACTGAGGAAGACTAAGTCACACTCACAAAGTTTCCTTTGAAAATAAAGACGGTCCCAGAGGCCCACAGTGTGAGAAACAGAAGGGTCCACACGGCTCCAGACGCACGAACCAGGGACACCCTCGACCACGGGGGCAGACGTGCCCAGGCTGAGACACGCCCAGGCGAGAAGTCCAGGCCAGGTCCAGGACGGCAGTCCCACAGGGACAAGGAGGAGGGCTCGTCGCAGCTCCTCCCACCACACCGGGGTATGCGCCTCCCGAGGAGGCAGCCCAGCCCGTGGCGTGTGGGGGACAGCGGGGCCGCCGCCTGCACCCAGCCCTTGGCCCTCGCCCCCACAGGCCCCGCTGCTCCCAAGCCGCCAGCACTTACTGGGTCAGGTCCTGGCCACACTCGGCGCACAGGCCCTTCATGACGACGGGGTGACTACATCCTTCTAAGCGCACCAGGACTGCCCTGGAAACAGGGGAGAACAAGCACACATCAGCAAGAGCTGCAACCCCTGGGCTTATTGGATGCCCCAGGACTGCAGGGGGTCACGCCGCCCCCGAGCCATCTCTCTGGCGATAAAGTGAACGGCTTTCCCCTCCGTGGGTCCTTCACGTGAAACACAGCAAAACTACCTACGGAACAACAGAAAGGACTCAGGATGTCCTGTCAGATAACAGAAAACTGTCTCAAAACGCATGAGAAGCTTACATGGGATTCTCCTATGGTTTCTGATAAACAGCTTAGAAAAACCGAAACGTTAATATGACAAGAAACAACTCGTTAAAATACAGACAGATAATAAATGATTCTTGTCTCCCGTAGTCATTCCCAGTCTAGGAAAAGGCTGTGATTAATCTAAATTTTTCTGACAGGACTAACATTCCTAGTTTTCATAAACACAGAAATTGCTATTTTCTTTGTACATTCACCTCAAACCCTGGTGGCCTGGCAGCGGTCTCTGAAGCGGGGCTTTCAGCTCCGCAACCTGATGGCTGTGGGTCAGCGTGCCAGGCAGGCCAGCGTGGTCCCACCTCCCAACCCGGCGGGTGTGGGCCCGGGCGCCCAGCATGGGGGGCCCTCGGGTTGATCCTCACAGACTCTCTGAGGCCTCTCCCGCCTCCCGGGCAGCGCCCCATCCCTGCTGTTCATGACCCGGCTCCCCGTGCCCCCAGCCATGTCCCCCCCAAGGCCTGTGCTGGGCTGGCGGCACGGCCCCTTCCCTGAGGGGCCACCATCAGCGCCATCTCAACCCCTCCCCGAAACTGCCCCCTCTCCCTGACCCTAGACAGGCTGGGGGAGTGGATGAGCCCCTTTCCTGAGCACACACAGCTCCTCCAGGTGACCGTGCCCGTCAGCAGCGCCGGCGTGGGGTCCCGCCTGCTTCAGTCCTCGGTTCTGGGGGGAGGCCACTGCTGCCACGGCCCCCGCCCCCCACCTGGGACCCAACTGCATGACAGGGAGGGCGGATGGGGAGGATCCCTTCCTGCCAGGGACCCTCCTGCGCGCAAGGGGGGAACGGGCCCAGGATGCGCCTGAGACCGCGCAGTGGAGCTGGCAGGCAGACGGAGGCGCTCCGCTCCAAGTTGAGGGTGCCCTCCAGCATCTGCTCACGGGTCGGGGCGCTGTGGGCCCTGTGGCACCTGCACACAGCCTGCCGCCTGCCTCCTGGGACACCCACAGGTGGCGGGCGGGGGAGAAACAGTGACTGCTCATCCACCATCTCACTGACGCCACTCACGCTGCGGTCACAGGCCCCGCAGACCTGCTGCCCATGAGGCCACAGGGACACAGCGGCCGGTGGGCTCCCGGGCCAGGGGGCCCCCACACGCCACTCCTCTCAGCAGGTGCGGCTCGGGCTGACACTTGCCGGGTAAGTTGCAGGAACGCCCAGCCCACATTAGAGGGAAGCCGACCTGACAGTCACCTGTGTGTATCCGCGGGAGGCTGCTCCCAGGACCCACAGGTACCAGAGTCGGGGGATGCTCTAGTCCCTTACGGAAAACGGCCTGGTGTGTGCACACGTCCTCCTGTATACACTGGCTGTCTCCCGGTCACTGGGGACACCCACCACAAGGTCAGCACTATCACAGTTGCTGGTATGCGGCAAATTCAAGCTCTGCTTTTTGGAACTTTCTGAATCCCTATTCTCACTGCTCAGATGTTCTGACCCAAAGTCAGCTGAACACACAGGTGGGGAAACTCGTGGACAGGGAGGGCCGACTGCATTTTCTGTAAGTTACAGGACCAGATCTGCCCCCCAGGGTCAGAGCTGGGTGTGACACTGTCTGTCCAGCTGACTTGGGCATCTCTGCTTGGGCTTAAAAAATATCCCCCCAAAGAGATGCAGTCCCCAGAGAGGGAAAGGGGGTCAGACAGGAGCAACAGCCACGGCCTTTTGGCACGAGATGCCCTCCCTCTTCAGCTCTGCAGACCTTGCCATGGGCAGGGTCGTTCTACCCTCAACCCACTGCACAGTCAAGGGACTGATGTGCTGTGAACTCTAGAAACACTTCAACCAAGGAGACGAGCCTCAGAATGGCAAGCCAGCCACCAACACAGGCCCACCTCCCCGGTGGGTGAAGAGAGGCCACGGGACAGGTGTCAGTGTGGTCCCCACACAAGGTATTCCCCTCAACACACAAGGACCAAGCTCTTCGGAGGCTTCTGTGCTCAGGCTTCTGTGTCTGCTCTAACGGGGAGCTCAGAGCGCACCGGCTGTGTCAGGGAGCGGGTCCCGGGGTCCTGCCAGGTGCTGGATCTGGGCAGGTCGGACGGGTGAGGGGCGAAGGGGCCTCTTCAGAGCGGTAAACGTCTGGCTACTGAAGAGCACTGGGGGGCGAGGCGTCCAGACCAGGGCTGCACTGAAAGGAAGCAGGACTTCTGTGAGAAAGGCTGATTCCAGGGCTGTGTCAGGGAACAGGACCTGGAAGGGTGCCTGCTGCCTAGTCCAGGATAATCTGAGTGTTGAGAAAGTGACTGGAATGGACTATAATCCACTGAATAAGAACCCATGAGTCCACGCCAATAAGTTAGTTTTTCTTACAGTAGAAAGCCAACCAAGAAAGGAAGAAGAAATGAAGGAATTAAAAACATCACCACTGTACAATCCTGATACAAACAGCAGATTCAGACAGACAAGCTACCAGGCACAGATAATGCTAGTTGGACGTCAAGAAAAGACGCAAGCACGCACCTACACAGCCTCCTCCTGTGCCGGTCCTTATCCATCACCAGGCTTGTTTTCTGATTATTTTATGTGTATATTTTCCTTTCCTTTGGAGACTTCAATGTATCCACATGAATTGAAAAAAAAAGTAGACAAGTGAAAAGAAAGGACAAATAATTAACAGAAATACTTTCTGCTAACAGTGCCTTGTCAGAATATTTCCAAATCAAAATAATTTCAATCCACATATGCGTTACGAGGACAGAAACAGACTCTTCCTTCGTCTACTTCCCCCACAGGGATGCTCCGGGTGAAATGCGGCCTAAGCAGACAACAGTGTGGAGAAAACCCGGGGAAGCCCAGCAGGGACAGGGCTGGTGTGTCAGAACCTGCTAGGACCTCGTCTCCTCCTCTGTCTAAAAGGTCAGAACAATCCTCGCTCTCCCTGACAGTGTGAGCGCTACAAAAACACGCAATCCCATCGCATGTCACAAGAGTGTCTGCCATTTCCACTACATCCAGAGACAAGTTCTCTAAGTTCCTGGAACTGTTCTTGCCGGAGAACCACCTCTGGTGTGGTCAGGATGAGGCCAGCTGATGACAGCGATGATGGACCCAAGGACAACTCTGGCCACAGAGCCTGGCTCTGGGCTGGTGCTTTACACACCCTCTCAGACCTGAGTTCCAGGAGAAATGCTACCACTGGTCAGAGTCTCAAAAGGCCCCGGGACAAACCACTGCAGTAAGATACCCCAAGACCTGAAACACCAAAAACACACAGAAAATTACCCACAGCTGGGAACTCATCACTAGGCCAGCTGCTGGGCTGACTGGCGGCATTACCTGCCTGGGCTCCCCTTGCTTTGCAGGACGGCTGCACGTGAAGGCTCGCTAGCTGCTGTGACCAGTAACCGGCCTGCCTGGGCCTTGGGGTCATTTCCGTGCAGTCAGAGTAACAGAACAACATGGAGCAGAGGTCTTTCCCTCAGGGGTTTTCTACCCAGTCAAACGGCAGCATCAAGCAGCATGTCCATCGTTCAGGTGGTGGGTTTACAGGCTCCTTAGGGCCCAGGCAATGGTCAAGGAAGATCTGACTTCAAAGCAATGCTGAAAGCACACCGGGGTGTCACACACAGCGAGCCTCTCCCTCGTAAGGCCAGGCGGATGGCTCTGGCGGTGGCCAGTGAGAGTGCAGCCCAGCCACCTCCCCTGCACTCTGCGGCAGGTACAGAAGGCTGAAGACCTGGCTCTGCCTCCAAAGATGAGAGAAGAGAAATGGATGCGGGATGAGGTGCCCAGGACTGCAAGGCAGGCAGGCTCTAGCCATGTGGAACCATGTGGAAAATGTTCAACAGCCAGAGGATGAACTTGCGCCACCAGGAGAGGAGCAGGGGCCGGTGCCCACCTCTCCAGGGGAGGGCCAGGGTGGGGAGAAAGGGAACTGAGCGCCCAGGGCACTGGCGCCCCCACAGAGGGAAACGGCACCCCAGCCACTGAACAGGAGGCAGGGATGCTCACCTGCCCCAGGTTTCCGTTCCTGCAATGGAAACAACCACACCAGTCATGTGTACACAACTTTGCGCACAACACTGGTCAACTTATAAACAAACAAACAAAAAATCCCTTCACAAGTTTAAAACATTGGGTACAACAGCAAGAGCCGATGGTAGAAGGATACACTACTGCTTGCCCTGACCTACCTATGCCAGAGCCGCACCCCCTTCCTGAGCTATGCAGCAGAACTGCCAGGTTTTACAACCGCGCTTCACAAGGTTTACTATGACCTGAACAATTGCATGCCTCTCAACAATTAACGCTGTGACAACAAGCATGAAACACGCCTGCTTCTTCCTGTACGCGCTATGACCCCTAGTTTTCCTAACTTACAAACGTAACGTCTTGGGTGGAGACACCTGTCACAGAGAGAAAAGAACGCAACTGTCTTTCAAAGAGTGCAATCTCGGTGAC
Source organism: Bos indicus x Bos taurus (assembly GCF_003369695.1). Taxonomy (NCBI): domain Eukaryota; kingdom Metazoa; phylum Chordata; class Mammalia; order Artiodactyla; family Bovidae; genus Bos; species Bos indicus x Bos taurus. The sequence continues at coordinate 911,493 of NC_040099.1, forward strand.
ACATGGCTTTTTTTTTAAGTTTGCTGCCTCCGATCAGTAGATGACTAGCAGGGACTGTCATCCAGCCTTAGAAAAACAGGCAGAGGCGCAGCTGTGCGCCCTACCTTCCAAACTTCTCCCCGAGCGCAGCCCCTTCAGCGGCAGCTCGAGAGACCCTCTCCCACCCAGTGCCCAGCCCAGGACCCGCTCCCGGCCCAGGCCCAGAGCTCCCTCCAGACCTGGCTTCCTTCCCCGTTACCACTCACCCGGGGGCCACCACCTGGCCCGGCTGCGCGCACAGCTCTCGCACCACGCCCGCGCGCTCCGACCTCAGCCTGCGCTCCGCGCGCACGCAGCCTCCGGAGCCGGTGCGGACAGGGGCGGGACCGGGGGGCTGCGTGGAGGCGGCGGCCTCGCACACAGCCAGCACGGAGCCGATGCGGACGGCAGCGCCAGCCGCTACCCTCCACTGGAGCAGGCGCAGCGGCCCGGGGCCGGGGCAGCGCACCTCGGCTACGGCCGGCGGCTGGGAGCCCTCGGAGGGAAGGCGGCCGCCGGGCGGCGCCTCCATCCTAGCCACGCGGAGACGCTGCGGAAGGGCGCCGGCAGACGATCAGGGCCCGGCGTCCCTCGCCGCGGGCGGGCGACCCCGGCCCAGGAGGGGACAACGGCGGTAACGCTGCGATCCTCAGCCCCGCACCGGCTTCCACCCGCCGCCCGTCCCGCGCCGACTTCCGGGACAGCGTGCGGAGTCACGTGTCGCCGCGCGCGCGCATGCGCCGAGGGCCGTGGCGGACGCACGCCACGCGGGACCTGAGAGGCCAGGCCGGTCCCCGGAACCGGCCGCTGCCTGGACGGCGCGGGCGGGGCTGGGCCTGCTAGGAACGGGGCCCCTTCGCCGCGTCCACCCCGTGAGCACCAGCATCCAGGACTGGCGACGGCAGGCAAATCGGGCCCCCCGGGCCGCAAATCGCGTCAGGCACTGCAGCTGGACGTCCTGGGACTACGAGTCCCGGCGTCCAGCGCGCCCCGCGGGATCACGAGTCCCCGTCTGGCTCCGGGAGTCCCGGCATGCAACAGGGGTGTCTGTCCCGCAGCTCCCAGCGCCGGCTCGTGGCCGGTGCCAGGAGAACTACAAGTACCAGTATGCAGCGCGCCCCGCCGCCCTTTCCGCGCCGAGGGCTGGCTGGCGTCTCAGGACGGCGGGGCCGAAGACCCGGCAGTCGGCTCTCGCCCGGTCTGGCGCCGCGAGTACCGGCACGCCGCAGCGGCCGTCATCCCACGACCCCTCCCATCACCCTCTGAGGCCGGTCGTCCTGGACTGCGAGGCCCGGCGTGCCGCTGCCCCGGGAATTCCGGGCTGCGTTGTGAACCTCGGCGTGCGGAGCGGGCGTCGTGAACCGCTGGCCCAGCGTATCCCGTGCGGCGCAGGGTTGGGGCTTGGTTGCCAGGTCCCCTCCTCGCCCTGGAGTGCGTGTTCTGGGGTCTCTTCTGGCTGGACCTTCACCATACTGTCCGCCTCGCCTTGACCCCGCCTTGGGAGACCTGGTGCACTGCCCGCAGACAGCGGGAGCCGCCGCGGAGACGAGCTGATCCAGTCCGGGAGCAGTGGGCGAGGTCGTCTGCGAAGGCCTTCAAGGTCTTTCTTGATACGATTTCTGAAGAGCTGCTTTTTCTCTGATGAGATTTGGACAGAAGCACCTGTCCCAACAGCAAGAGCCCCCCACCCCCCACCCCAGGTGCATGAAGCACAAACTGACACAATTAAGGAAGGGAGACAACTCAGTATCCGCATACTTTTGCTTCATTTTATTATGCTTCCCAGATCGTGTTTTTTGTTTGTTTGTTTATTTTACCACTTGGAGGTTTGTGGCAAGCCTGCATGGAGCAAGTCTAACAGCACCAATATTTGCAACAGCATTTGCTCACTTTGTGTCTGAATGTCACATTTTGGTAAATTCTCACAACATTTGAAACATTTGTTTTATTTATTACAATGATCTGTGATTCATGGCCTTTGATGTTGCAATTGTAATTGTTTTGGGGTGCAGGGAACTTAACTGATAAACGGTTGTGTGTGTTCTGACTGCTCTACCAACCTGTGTACCCTGTCTCTGTTGCTCTGGCCTCCCTGTTCCCTAAGCCACAACAGTATTGATATTAGGCCAATTAATAACTTTACAATGGCCTCTAAGTGTTCAGGTGAAAGGAAGAGTCGCACATCTCTCACTTTAAATCAAAAGCTAGAAATGATTAAGCTGAGTGAAGAAGGCATGTCGAAAGCTGAGATAGGCCGAAAGCTAGGCCTCTTGCGCCAAACAGTTAGCCAAGTTGTGAACGCAAAGGAGAAGTTCTTGCAGGAGATTAAAAGTGCTACTCCAGTGAACACACGAATGATAAGGAAGCGAAATAGCCTTATTGCTGATATGGAGAAAGTTTTGGTGGTCTGGATAGAAGATCAGACCAGTCACAACATGCCCTTAAGCCAAAGCCTGATCCGGAGCAAGGCCCTGACTCTCTTCAACTCTATGAAGGCTGAGAGAGGTGCGGAAGCTGCAGAAGAAAAGTTTGAAGCTAGTAGAGGTTGGTTTATGAGGTTTAAGGAAAGAAGCCGTCTCCATAATGTGAAAGTGCAAGGTGAAGCAGTGGGTGCCAATGCAGAAGCTACAAGTTACCCAGATCTAGCTAAGATGATTAAGGAAGGTGGCTACACTACACAACAGATTTTCAATGTTGATGAAACAGCCTTATATTGGAAGAAAATGCCATCTAGGACTTTCATAGCTAGAGAGGAGAAGTCAATGCTTGGCTTCAAAGCTTCAAAGGACAGGCTGACTCTGTTGTTAGGGGCTAATGCAGCTGGTGACTTGAAGTTGAAGCCAATGCTCATTTACCATTCCGAAAATCCTAGAGCCCTTAAGAATTATGCAAAATCTACTCTGCCTGTGCTGTATAAATGGAACCACAAAGCCTGGATGACAGCACATCTTTTTACCACATGGTTTACTGAATATTTTAAGCCCACTGTTGAGAACTACTGCTTAGAAAAAAAGATTCCTTTCAAAATATTGCTGCTTATTGACAATTCACCTGGTCACCCAAGAGCTCTAATGGAGATGTACAATGAGATTCATGTTGTTTTCCTACCTTCTAACACAATGTCCATTCTGCAGCCCATGGATCAAGGAGTAATTTCAACTTTCAAGTCATATTATTTAAGAAATACGTTTCGAAAGGCTCTAGCTGCCATAGATAGTGATTCCTCGGATGGATCTGGGCACAGTAAACTAAAAACCTTCTGGAAAGGATTCACCATTCTAGATGCCATTAAGAACATTCGTGACTCGTGGGAAGAGGTCCAAATATCAACGTTGATAGGAGTTTGGAAGAAGTTGATTCCAACCCTCATAGATGACTGTGAGGGGTTCAAGACTTCAGTGGAGGAAGTAACTGCAGATGTGGTGGAAATAGCAAGAGAACTAGAATTAGAAGTGGAGCCTGAAGATGTGACTGAGTTGCTGCAATCACATGATAAAACTTTAACAGATGAGGAATTGCTTCTTATGGATGAGCAAAGAAAGTGGTTTCTTGAGACAGAAGCCACTGGTGAGGAAGCTGTGAAGATTGTTGAAATGACCACTAAAGACTTAGAATATTACATAAGCTTAGTTGATAAAGCAGCAGCAGGATTTGAGAGGATTGACTCCAATTTTGAAAGAAGTTCTACTGTGGGTAAAATGCTATCAAACAGCATTGCATGCTACAGAGAAATTGTTCATGAAAGGAAGAGTCAATTGATGTGGCAAACATCCTTGTTGTCTTATTTTAAGAAATTGCCACACCAACTCCAGCCTTCAGCAACCACCACCCTCATCAGTCAGCAGCCATCAACATCCAGGCAAGACCCTCCACCAGCAAAAAGATTACGACTCACTGAAGGCTCAGATGATGGTTAGCATTTTTTAACAATAAAGCATTTTTAAGTTAAGGTATTTACACTTTTTCTTTAAATAGACACTTGTAAAGGACTACAGTATAATGTAGAAATAATGTTTATATGCATTGGGAAGCCAAAAATTGTGAGACTTGGCAATATTCATTTTTACTGCAGTGGTCTGGAACCAAACCCTCTATATCTCCAGGATAGACCTGTCATGGTCTTCAATTGGATTTCTCTCACCCTTTGTTCTTCCCTCCCCTCATTTAAAAACTGTAAATTATGTACATACCAAAGACAGTGTAATCCTAAAATGAACCTATCCATGGTCTCAAAATGTTGAACATGACCAATATCGTTATAGCTACATCTGTGCTCCTTACAATCCCATCTCATCCCCTTGATTCCCCACCAGAGGTATCAGCCATCCTCAAATTCATGTTTGTCTTTTTCCTGTTGTATGACGTTTTGCTGCATTTGTATAAATGTATGCACAAAGATACTGTTTAGTCATGCTTGTTTTTGATGTTTATTAAAATGCATCATATGTTTTTAAATCTGTAAATGGTTTTTTCATTCATCACTATATATCCAAATTTTATTTGTATTATTTTATATGGGTACAGTTTATTGTGACTTCTATATAATAGCTCATTGGGGGAATATGACAGGATTTATTTATCCATTATTTTATAGAAGGACATTTAGATTGTTTTCCCTTTTTGGTAATATGGAAATTGCTACAATGAACATATTTCTGCATGTTTCTTAGTATAATGAGTTGAAATCTGAGGATATGTACATAAATGTGGAATTGCTGAATCAGGATATGCAAGTGTTCAGATTTATGAGATATGTCAAAATTGTTGTCTCAGCTTATATTCTCACCACATTCTCAATGAATTGCTATTATCCTACTTAATCTTTGCCAATCTAAATGAAAATTGTTAAAATCAAGTTGTGATTTTAATTTGTATTTGTCTGCTAGCCATTTTGACTTAGTATCTTTTCCTATTTTTTCTTTTTTAAATTTGCCTTTTGTGTTTTCTGCAAAATGTCTATTCAAGTTTGTTGCTCATTTTTCTGTTGGGTTGTTTGTCTTTCTCTTGTTCAGCAGTGGTAGTTCCTTGTGGTTCCTGAAACAGATCTTTTATTGTTTATGTGACCCATATCATCCACCAGTTTTTGACTTGTATTTTTCATGGTCATTTGAGAACAGAAGTCTTTAATTTTAAGAATGTATCCCCTAACCCGAGAGTATAAAGATAGCTTCCTTTTTTACTCCTTAATTTTATAAGAGTTTGCCTTTCACAGCTCAGTCTTTAATAAGAAATGGATGTTCTGTACATGGTGTAAGGCAGGGATAGGACTTCTTTCCCATATGGGTTACCAGTTATCCTAGCTCTCCTGGTTATTACTACTAGCTTACTGCCGTTGAAAGGCTTATCTTGTTCCCACTGAGCTGCAGTGCCACCTCGGATACTCAGTAAGTCTCTATAAATACATGGGCTTATTTTGGACTTTCTATTTTGGGTTCTTGCCTTGTCTTCATTGCTATAGCATCATAATAAGGCGTATTATTTGTGAGGGCAATTGCTCATAGTAGTTTACTTATTTAGGAAGAAGTTTTGTGGCTATTCTTGGTCATTGCTTCATAAATTTTTTAATTAATATGTCAAATTTATTGATTATACCTGTTAAGAGTTTTGCTCAGAACTACATGGAATCTATAATTCAGGTTGGGGAGAAGAGACATCTTTGTGATTTGAATCTCTCCATCTGTAAACAGTATATCACTCTAGTTATTTAGGCCCCCTTTAAAATCTTCCAATAAGAGTTTATGATTTTCTGCATGTAGGATTTGTATATCGGTTACATTTATTCCAGGGCTTCCCTGGTGGCTCAGAGGACAAAGCGTCTGCCTACAATGCAGGAGACCTGGGTTCGATCCCTGGGTTGGGAAGATCCCCTGAAGAAGGAAATGGCAACCCACTCCAGTATTCTTGCCTGGAGAATCCCATGGACAGAGGAACCTGGCAGGCTATAGTCCACGGGGTCGCAAAGAGTCGGACACGACTGAGTGACTTCACTTTCTTTCTTTCTTTCACTTTACATTTATTTCTGGTTACTTTATTTTTTGTTGTTGACACTTTTGTCCATTATTTTTCATTGTTGATACTTCATGCATGATACTTTTAAAAATTGATACTTTCTAATTGACTGCTGGTGGTATATAAAAATGCAGTGGGTTTTTGTGCAATGATCCATTTACTTTAATAAGGTAGTATATCAGTAGAGTCTTTGGAGTTTTCATATCATTTACAAATAATTGTTTAATTACTTCCTTTCCAAGTTTTATATTAATACCTGCAGGGCACATGCAAGCTTCACGCCACCCTCCCCCCGCCCCGCCCCCGCTTCCCTGCCATGTGTCACCCTGTGTCTCTCTTCCATCCAATGCCACATCCTTCTAAAATAAACTGGTAATCCAGTAAGAAAACAGGTTTTCCCAGGTGCTGTGAGCTGTTGTAGCAAATTAATCCAACCCGAGGAGGGGGCTGTGGGAACCTCTGATTCTAGCCAGCTGGTCGGAAGTGCATGCGAAAACTGGACTTGTGATTGACATCCTGAGTTGGAGGGGTCCTCGGGATCTTGAGTCTGTAAGGAGGACAGAACCAGGGCTTTCGACTGGATTCTGAAGTGGAGGGCTGTCTTGTGGGACTGAGCCCTTTAAGCTGTAGAGTCTGATTTTGTCTCTAGGGAGACAGGATCAGGACTGAGTTGGATTCCTGGATATCCTGCTGGCATCCAAGAATTGCTTGTTGATGTAGGGAGGCCTGCACACACACACATTGCAACTGGGTTCAGGAACCCAAAGAACCTGCATTCCTTACTTAATAAATGTAAAGTCAATTTTCCACTTTCCTTCCAAACAACATATAGATCTCAAAACACTATACCTCTCTTCTTCTTCAGATGTACACACTATAATTATCTAATATTTTAATTCTGCATTTTTTACAACTCCCAAATTAGTCATTGTTTTATAGACTGTTTTTCTTTAACCTATGTTTACCAATTGATGGTTCAGTCAGTAGAAAATCTGCCTGCAATGCAGGAGATGCAGGTTCAATCCCTGGGTCAAGAAAATCTTCTGGAGAAGGAAATGGCAACCCACCCCAGTATTCTTGCCTGGGAAATCCCATGGACATAGGAGCCTGGGGGGCTACAGTCCATGGGGTCACAAGAGTTGGACCCGACTTAGTGACTAAACTACCACCATATTAACCAATTTGTTTCTCACCATTTTTTTTAGATTTCATAGCTTACTTTCAGAGAAGGCAAAGGCACCCCACTCCAGTACTCTTGCCTGGAAAATCCCATGGATGGAGGAGCCTGGTAGGCTGCAGTCCATGGGGTCGCTAAGAGTCCTACACGACTGAGCGACTTCCGTTTCACTTTTCACTTTCATGCATTGGAGAAGGAAATGGCAACCCACTCCAGTGTTCTTGCCTGGAGAATCCCAGGGACAGGGGAGCCTGGTGGGCTGCCGTCTATGGGGTCACACAGAGTCGGGCACGACTGAAGTGACTTAGCAGCAGCAGCAGCTTACTTTTTGGGGTAATTATTATGTAAGAGCTGCATTCCAATGAAAAGAAACTGGTCCACCCATATGGTGGATATATGAAATATTTGCATAATACATAATCAGTAATTGTGATATTGGCAAATCCCCTGAGGGCCACTCTGCTTCTTGTATTTTCTAACTGGACTTCCCTCCCTGGGTCAAGCTCATTAGGATTTCCTTGGTTTGAGAGACTTCAGGATGTCCCTGGTAAAGAATATGCCTGCAATGCTAGAGACCTGGGTTCGATCCCTGGGTTGGGAAGATCCCCTGGAGAAGGGAAAGGCTACCCACTCCAGTATTCTGGCCTGGAGAATTCAGTGGACTGTATAGTCTGTGTGTTGCAGAGTCGGACATGACTGAGCAACTTTCACTTTCAGGATGTCCTTTGCTTCCTTCAAACCTCGTGCTGTCATGGAAATTCATGTCCTAGAAGAAATCTAAGTGTTCTTAGTGTGGGGCCCCTAAAGTCTCCAGACTGCTGTCCCACCCAAAGTGGAAAACTCTTAGATTTTCTTCTCTGTTTCTAACTGGATCACATGGCAGAAGTGATCCCTCCTCCCCTCCCCCCACTCCCCTCTCCCTTCTCTCCCCTCCCCTCCCCCCTTCCCCTACTCTCCCCCCTCCTCCTCCCCTCCCCCCACTCCTCCCAGGAATCTCTTCCTCCGCCCCCGCCCCTGGACATGTCAACAGTGCTCTCCCACTAACATGAGCTTTCTCCATCTGCAGCTTTCCCTCTGCCCCACTCACCAAAACAGAAGGGGCAGTGAGCACAGGACTCCTCTAAGACCAGTGCCTTGAAATACAGAAAAGGGAGAAAACCAGAGGGAAAGGGGAGGGAGGGGGAAGGGAACAGTGACTTTCCCAGGAGCGACTTTCTTCAGGGCAGCTGGGTGATCAGGAGAGTCTCCCTGCTCTCTCTGTGGTCTTACTCCCCAGTAAAGGGGGATGTTGTGGCATCCCCTTGGGTCTCCTGGACCAGCCACAGTAAAATGCTGTCTGTGCAGCCAAGCCTGTGGGAGCGGAGAGTCAGTGCTCCCTTGGTTAAGCCACAGTAGTGTAGCACTCACCACCTACATGAGGGGACGACTCTAGTGGCAGGGTCAGCAGCACTGGTCTCCCGGCATCTTTCTGGCACACTGTCTGTTACAGTGGGGAGAGGCGGCCTGGAGGCAGTTACACTCGAGCCTTCGAGTGCAGGCGTGCTCAGCTGCTCAGTCGTGTCTGACTCTTGGCGACCGCATAGACTGTAGCCCACCAGCCCTCTGTCTACGGAATTTTCCAGGCAAGAATACAGAGTGGGTTACCATTTCCTACTCCAGGGGATCTTCTGGACCCAGGGGTCAAACCCACATCTCCTGCATGGACAGGTGGATTCTTTACCACTGAGCCACCTGGGAATCCCTTCCCACATGGCTTGGGTTTAATTTTTTTAATTATTATTTCAAGTCAGATGTTGAGAAAAGATGAGTGACTCTGATTCACATCTCAAAGCCAGAGGTTTTCACTTGAAATTTCTCTATCAGGTTTAGAGCTAGGGAGTCTGCCCTTGTTCTGGACTGAGGGTCCGCTTTCCTAGGTCCGAGCTGGACCCAGTGTGCTCCATGGAAGGGGGTGCGTCGGCGGGCTCTGCTGTGTCCCCCTGGGACAGCAGGCTCCTGGCCATGGCATGCTCTGCTGTTGACTGTGCTGCTCGGGAAAGTCTACTATTTTTGGAGAAATGAACATGAGACTCATTTGATTTTACATCATCAGATGGGTGTAAAAAGGCTGTTTAAAGAGAGCGAGACTTTATAGGCAGAGTCTGTGCAGCTTACAGAGGATGGCTTCCTTTTACTGTTTCAATTCCTGTAGGAGACTATTGTTGTTCAGTCGCTAAGTCGTATCCAACTCTTCTGCGATCCCATGGACTATAGCCCACCAGGCTCCTCTTCCATGGGATTCTCCAGCAACAATACTGGAGTGGGTTGTCATTTCCTTCTCCACCTATAGGAGATTACTGGTGATTTGAGTATCAGTTTAAGGGCAACCTTTATCATTTAAAGATGTGTGATGAAATATTTACAGATGAAATCATAGGATACCTGGGATTTATTTCTAAACAATCAGGCCTACTGAATGGGAAGTGTGATTGAACAAGGTAGGTTCTGTCCTGATGAGAGGGATATCAGGAACGTTGGTATTTTTGCGTATCTGAAAACTTTCCTAATAAAAGTACGATGTTGTGTGATAGGAAGTAATGTTCCTGCATGAATTCCACATGATTTTATGTACAAATTACCTCTTAATTTGCTTCTCATCTCATGACCAAATTTCCATTACAGCTGCTGGAGAGAGAGTTTCTAAAAAGCAGGTCCCAAGACAATCATGTTCATGTAATTCACAGCAGAGAATGGGTTGGAGTCCTCTCCCGCCGGTCCCTGCTCTGAATCCAGCACAAGACAGACGTGAGAGTAAGCTATGGGGTTGAGAGACTCCTTAATAGGAAGAAATCTCTCTCCAATGACTCTTTAAAATGTTATTTTGTGTTAAATTTTACGGTACAGACCATGAACATCCTAGAATTTCAAGTTCTGTTCCATTGATCTTTATGTCCGTCCTTATGTTAACACCAGCTGATCTTGATTTCTGTAGCTTTATAGTGAGTTTGAGATCCAATAGCGTAAGTTCTCCAACTTTGTTCTCTGTCAAAATTGTTTTGGCTGTCTAGGTCCTTTTCATGTCCACATATTTACTAGGATCAGTTTGTCAATTTCTACAAAAACATGATGGGATTTTGATAATGATTGCTCTGTTCCTCTATAATTTGTAGGGAACTGACATATAAATAATATCGAATCTTTCAATTTGTGAGCGTGAGATGTTTCTCCATTTAAATTTTCTATAATTTCTCTCAGTGGTATTTTATAGTTTTCAGTGAATAAATCTTGAACTTTTTTTTTTTTTTTACATTCATTGCTAGGTGCTTTATTTCTTTTTGATGCTATTGTACTCGGAATTATTTTCTTAATTTCATTTCAGGTTATTTGATGATAGTACACTTGACTTTTTAAGGACTGGACGCTGACCCCTCTGTGCAGTCAAAAATCTGTGTATAACTATTGACTCCCCAAACTTAACTGCTGAAAGCCTAATGTTGATTGGAAACTTTACTGATAACACGACTGGTCGATTAATGCATATTTTGTACGTTGTAAGTATTATATACTGTCTTCTTATAAAGTAGAAGCTACTCCATGCTATTACTATCTCAGCACCCATCTTGTTTGGCCAAGTGGCTTGTGGGGTCCTTAAACTGACACTGGCCCTCATGCAAGAGGACACTGTACACAACAGCCCGAAGAGTCACAGTCAAATATAAATTCCTAATACGACTTCCCCAACAGTTGTTGTTCAGTCACTAAGTCGTGTCCGACTCTTTGCAACTCCATGGACTGCAGCACACCAGGCTTCACTCTCTCCCAGAGTTTCCTCAAGTTCATGTCCACTGAGTCAGTAATGCCATCCAACCATCTCATCCTCTGTCGTCCCCTTCTCCTCCTGCCCTCAATCTTTCCCAGCATCAGGGTCTTTTCCAATGAGTCGGCTCTTCTCAACAGGTGGCCAAAATACTGGAGCTTTAGCTTCAGCATCAGTCCTTCCAAAGAATATTCAGGGTTGATTTCCTTTAGGATGGACTGGCTTGATCTCCTTGCAGTCCAAGGGTTCTAAAGAGTCTTCTCCAGCATCACAGTTTGAAAGCATCAATTCTTCGGTGCTCAACCTTCTTTACAGTCCAACTCTCACATCCACACATGACTACTGGAAAGACCATAGCTTTGACTCTAATGACCTTTGTCAGCAAAGTGATGTCTTTGCTTTTTAATAACGTATGTCTAGGTTTGTTATAGCTTTTCTTCTTAGGAGCAAGCATCTTTTAATTTCATGGCTTTTCTCTAAAATATTAATGTATGATGGAATTCACCATTGAAACCACATAGGACTGAGTTTTTCTTTGTTGAAAGACTTAAAATCACCAGTTGAATTTCTTTACTTGTTGTAGGTTCGTTCCAGTTTTCTGTTTCTTCTTGAGTCAGTTGTGGTCATTTGTGTCTTTCTAAGGATTTGTCCATTTCATCTTAACGTTTCTTTATTTCAGGCATGGTTTCTCGTGAAAGCCCCTTTCATTACCAGTTTTGCTCACTGTCTCCTCTCTTTTTCCGTGGCCAGTCTAGCTCAGGATCTCTCAACTTGAGAACTAACGACATTTGGGGCTAAATAATTCATCCTGCACATTCTAGACTGTGCACATGGGCCTCAGGGTATGAGATGTGAGAGGAGAGGAGGGGAAGCAGGACTGGGGTGGGGAATTGGAGTTGGGGCTGTCAGAGCTGTTGCCAGACGCTGCCCCGGCTTCTTCCCCTGTCCCGACAGCTCTGGCTGAGGCACTGAGGTTGGAGGGGCTGCCTTGCTCCTGCAGCAGTGGGGCAAGCAAAGCCCTCTGGGGGTGGGGGCTGGGGACAAAGCCCTCTGAGGGGGAGTGGGGGTGGGCTGGGGACAAAGCCCTCTGAGCAGGTGGGCTGGGGAAGCACCTTCTCTCAAGCCTCCCAGTGAGGGAGACCTGCTTAGGGCGTGAGGACGTGAGCTGTGGCTGGGGCGGAACTGAGCTCACGCTGGCTTGTCTGGAGGTCTTGGGACCACCTTCCTACGCACTGCAGTGGGAGCATGTGCCCGGCAGGGTGAGAGGCCCTCCCAGAAAACGTGCTGCACACAGAAGGGTTTGCTATCTGCTTCATCCACACCTGTAGCCGCGTGAGGCTGAGGCTGCATCTCAGCTGGAAAATCAACACTTGAATCCTAAATAATAATAATTACTGTTTCTGGTTATTTTGAATCCACTGACAAAGACCTTTACAAAATAATTGCACTGATCAATCCCCTACGAGTTACAGGGCAACATTCTTGAGTTGGTGTGTGAGGAGAACATGAGTGGGAATTCTGTAATGTGTTCTGTTTAGCACTTGTAATTGTAAGGGATACATCGTGTTAAACTGCCTGACGTAGTGTCTTGCAGCAACACATGGTTTCCATCAAGGAGCAGATGTTTCTCAGCCTCCCCTTAGAATAAAACATCATAATTTAACCACACCCACCAACTCCTCTGTGAAGTGACTGTGAAGGCACAGGCTGCACATTTCAGATCTGTGTAATTGCCGCTTGAAAGCACTTTTTAGGGTGAAACGGCCTTAAACAGAGACAACTTTTTAGAATATCAGCTAAAGGAATCATGGAAAAATTGTGTTTAATAGGAGCTATAGCCGTGGTTTACAAACGAATGAAAGAATCGATTTCTGATAAGACTTGTGGCCCCTGGATGTAAACTTCACATCCCGACACAGAGCGAAGAAAAAGACGCCCTCGCTGCCACGCTTCAGATAATGTAATTTCACCAGAAGAAGGCACAGGCGGTGTTTTCTCCTTCTGTTCATATCGAATCCTCCCATAATTGTTCTTTTTTTGAAAATTGAGATGTAATTTTTACCAGGCAATTCATCCCTCTAAAGTGTACAATTCAGAGGGTTTTAGTATATTCAGTGAGGTAAGCAGCCACCCGCACTCTCATTCCTAAACTTTTTCGTCACCCCGAAAGGAACCCCCTGGCGCCTTTTAGCCAGAGCTGCCTTCCGGCTGTAATGAGAGGTCTCTGCCACTAGATGGAGACGTTCCTTCAGCGAATTTCTCTGCGAAGTCCGGTCCCGCGCTGTGCCGGGATGGGGGTGGGGACGGAGGCGCTCCCGCGCTGGGTGTCAGGGCCCTGCCACGCCCTCTCGCCCTTACCCAAAGGCAAACCGGGTTCTTTCAAGAGGTTTTCCCAGACTGAACCGCTGAGACTTTTTAGGTAGCGTAGGGACAGTCAGTCTTAAAGGAAATCAGTCCTGGATATTCATTGGAAGGACTGATGCTGAAGCTGAAACTCCAATACTTTGGGCACCTGATGCGAAGAACTGATTCATTTGAAAAGACCCTGATGCTGGGAAAGATTGAAGGCAGGAGGAAAAGGGGATGACAAAGGATGAGATAGTTGGATGGCATCATGGACTCAATGGACATGAGTTTGAGTAAACTCCGGGAGTTGGTGATGGACAGGGAGGCCTGGCGTGCTGCAGTCCATGGGGTTGCAGAGTCGAACACGACTGAACTGAACTGAACTGAGGGACAGACATGTTTTAATTTACTCATTACATAGTTATTATGTATTTGTCTGAATGTGTAATAGAAAAAATACAACAAATACATTAAGCCTATGATGTTATTCCGGAGAAGGCAATGGCAACCCACTCCAGTACTCTTGCCTGGAAAATCCCATGGACGGAGGAGCCTGGTAGGCTGCAGTCCATGGGGTCGCATTTTACTTAAGATAAGGACAAGTTTTTTTTTTTTTAAAGGATTACATTTAAAATTAATTCAAAGAAAATTATTAAGTAACTAAATAGCACAAGTGTTGTGTAAATATGGCAAAGTTGTGTGAGCACTCAGGGTGCTGAGGTTTGGGAGGATTCAGGAAGAACCCCTATCCACCATGAGAAGGGGAAATTTCATTTCCAGAAATGAAAGATCCTCTTATGTCTGGAGGGGCGTCCTCCCCGTGCTGGTCAGGGAGAGTAATCCCAGGTTATTTGCCTCGTCCTCCCAGGCCTGGCAGTAAGAGGCCTTGGGTTTCCTCTGTGCTCTGGGATGGCCCTAGATGGGGAGAGCTGCCCTCAGTCATTTGGACAGCCAGTTGGAAGTCGACCCTTGTAGAACGAGAGGCCACTTGTGTGTGCTCGGGGTCCTGACTGTGGCCGGCACACGCTGGAACCGGGCAGGACAGCAGTTATCCAGGCTCAGCTGCAAACCAAGATTTGGAAATACCCTGAGCAGTGATACGGAGTGGCTGAGCAGCTCAGTGCTCTGCAGCAGCTCTCCGTCCAGGTTTCACCTCCTTGCAGTGAGCTTCCTGCCCTCAAGTTGTCCTCAAGGTGTGCTCACCCCCTTTCTGATTTCATTTCCATGACATCGTGAGAGGCAGGAGGTTTCATCATCCTTGTTTCCTAGACGAGGAAACTGACTTCCAGAGAAGCTAGCAACTTAACTGGTCCCTGGAGAAACAGCGTTTGAATTTTGGTCTTCTGACTCCAGGCTTTCTTTTGCTGTATTGTTCTTTCTTAGGTTTGTTTCCACCGCAGCACAATAGTGCACTTATACAAGTACCTACATCACTCGTCTGTCGTGGCAACTGCCAGCTTTTTTGTGGGGAAAACACTTGGAATGAAGAAGCATTTCTTCTCATCATAAAGTGTTGCAAGTTTGAAGAGGGGGATTCATGCAGTAATTGCCTTTGTGAGAATGAAATGTTGAACTGGGTGATCATATTCCATAAAGGGGTTATTCTCGTGCTAGTAAAGTGTCTGCCTACCATGCTGGAGAGTGTGCTATACATGCATAAAGAGCAAATGAATGAATCAATAAATTAGATAATAAACACAGTACCTGGTCTGAAGGAATTAACAAGCTAACAAAATCTATCAGTGTTGCAAAATGCAGGGTTCTGCAGAGAAGCCAGGCGGCTGCCCATCTCCCGTGAGTTCCCCTCCTGCAGCTGCCGTCAGACCTCGAGCCAGTGGCACAGGCACGTGGCAGTGAGGCTCCCTGGTTTGCATTCTTTCCTGTCACCACAGTGGGGCACAATTTGCCTTTAGAAGGACGTGTGCAAGAGGGGATCTCTACTTCTGTAGTCAGTATCCTCCAGGTGAAAATGGCAAAGCCCCATCTGCTCGACAAGGGGAGGAAAGGCTGGGGCTGAGGAGAGCCGTGCTCTTGTCTGGCCGGAGAGCGAGTGAGAGGGCTTTGGGAGGACCAGGAAGGCACGGAGGGCTGAGCGTGTGAAGGGCCCAGTGCGGGCAGAAAGCAGAGCCTGCGCCAGATGCACGGACCTCAGGCGCTGACTCCTGTGCTCGGCCCCGGCCAGTGCCCCCTGCGCAAGGCGACTGTCTCTAGGTTACAGAGAACGCAGGAGTGCCCTGCTTGTAACACAGCAGGACGGCGGGGGAGGGGGTCTTCAGGTGAGTGTCTTGGTGGCCTTGTGAGGGCTGCCGCATCAAACCATCAAAACCTGAGGGTGGTGGTTGGTGCCATGGGGCGGCAGGGCTGGAAGGCTTGGGGTGAGGATGTTAGAAGGTGCCTGGGGGTTGTGGCCACCTGGGGCCTTTGAAGGCTCTCTGCATTACCCTCCGCTGAATCTAGACAGGGGTCTGATAGTCTTCACCAGTCATTGAGATGAAAAACCTGGAACCCAGGTCAGGCGGTACCCGAGACTCAAGAGCAGGATCTGTGTGAGCTGGGGGTGGGGTCCAGGATGTGGGCGCTGCAGAGGAGTAGGGGACCATGCCCGCAGGAGCAGGTGAGAGGCGCTTACACACTGGGACAGCCAGGGATGCGGCCTGGGCTGGGAGCTGACAAGGGCTCCAAAGCCCCCTTCTCCCCCTTCAGGTCTCTCTCTCATCACAGAGTTTTATTAGCAGAAAACTTATTTGAAGATGACATTGGTCATCAATGTCAAAAACAGTCATTACAGGTGTATCTGGTGCCACTAATAGTAAAGAAACCACCTGCAAATATAGGAGACACAAGAGATGCGGATTCGATCCCTGGGTTGGGAAGATCCCTGGAGGAGGGCACTGCAACCCATTCCAGTGTTCTTATCTAGAGAATCCTGTGGACAGAGGAGCCTGGCGGGCTACAGTCCATGGGGTTGAAAGAGTCAGACACGACTGAGGGGACAGTACACTGTATTAAATAAGTTGTTTTACAAACCTGTGTCACAAGTAGCTTAGAGAGAGATGGAGTCACACATTAAAATACAGCTGGGTGTCATTGTATTCTGATAGGGCTGCTCGGAAGGCTCGATCTTCAGGCAGCAAAGATGCATCTTTCCAGCTTCACAGTGAGGTTCCCAGACCAGCACTCGCAGCGGGTGTTTGAGGACCCGCCAGGACGTGGACTGCAGGCCCCGGGGAGAAGCCGAGCGCCCGGCACAGCCGCCTGTCCTGGACGTGCGACGAGGCCGCGTCCTCGCCCTCACCCTCTCCCCACCCTTTCACTCCGAGAGTGTGGCTGGCCACAATCCGTCCATCTCATGAAAGGAATTTGTGACATATTTTAAGTGGTTGTCATTCTTTTTTTCCAAGTCCCATAAAACCTGCCCTCTCCTCCCACTCAGACTCCCAGTGGGAGTGTCTCCGCTGGCAGGAGCCCCCGCCGGCTGAGGCCCCTGTCCTGGCCCGACTTGGGCTGGGGCCTGCCCCCACCAACAGAGGGCTGCCTAGTCTTGGGGACACGCGGTGCTGCGGCGGAGGGAAGCGTTCTGAGGGCCTTCCCACTTCTCAGCCCAAGTTGCTGATCAGAGGCTGGGAAGCCCAGTTAGAACAAAGAGCCGGGGGTGGGGGGGGCGGCGCGGGGGTTGGGGGGTGCAGAGCCAGGCAACCTGCCAGCAGACACGGAACCAAAATAAATGCTCTTTTCTTACAGAAACTTCTCAAGAAATGTTTTCACCGAAACTTTTAAGCCTATAAAAACATTTCAGGTCGGAGTTTCTTATGTACAGAGTCCAAACGCTGGCAGAGTTTGCCTCAGTCCAGATGGCTGCCAGGGGAGATTAGAGCCGGACAGAACCACCTCACTTCAGAACAGAGACACTCAGAGCCGATAGCCTTGTGCACAAGGTTGGTGACAACCCCAGGTGGACGCACATTCCACCTTCTCTCTGATTCTGGCTTGGGGGGAAGCAGAGCGGCTAGGCCGCCAGCAGGAGGCTTGGAGAGGGGGCTGCAGAGCCTTGAAAAAAAGGCCTGGAGTCCGCCCAGAGTCAGAGACTAGAGAGGCACCGGCGAGCTTTCCATGGAGCTCCTCTGCACACTCTGCTGTGATGCTGGTGCGGATGGGAGCCTGGGGGCCCTGCTGTCTTCTTAGGGGGTGGGGGACACTCTCTGAGGGCCTCCCTAGCCTCTGCCCACATCACAGCAGTTGGAGGGCACTTTCCTGCCAGAGGCCACGGGCAGCCACAAGCCCGCCCCGTGTAGGCTCCATCTCTCCTGTGCACACGGATGTCATCCAGGAGCAGTTCCTCTGAGTGGCAAGAGCCTGCAGACGCAGCTTCACAGCTCAGGAGGCCAGAAGCTGGCCCCCTCCCGGGAACAGGGTCTGCGGTCATGCCTTCAGCTGCTGCGCTTTTACCCCATGGGCTGCAACTGGAAGGTGGGCCCAGCGTGGCACTGGGTGACCCCAGGCCAGGTATGGAGTCATATAAACCAAGCAATGCCTGGTGGGAGTGCTGTGCCTTCAGGGGCTCCACCCGGGGGGCCGGGGCCACAAAGGAGGGGCTGCATCCCACCTCAGAGTGCGGCGGCTCCTATCCCAGCCGCAGCAACCCGACCCCTGTCCCAGCCCCAGCACCTTGACCCCTGGTGCAGCCCCAGCACCCTGACCCCTGGTCCGGCACCCTGACCCCTTGTCCAGCACCCTGACCCCTGTCCAGCCCCGGCACCCTGACCCCTGGTGCAGCCCCAGCACCCTGACCCCTGGTCCGGCACCCTGACCCCTTGTCCAGCACCCTGACCCCTGTCCAGCCCCGGCACCCTGACCCCTGGTCCAGCACTCTGACCCCTGTCCCGGCCCCAGCACCCTGACCCATGGTCCTGGCCCAGGCACCCTGACCCCTGTCCCCGGCCCTGGCACCCTGACTCCTGTCCCAGCCCTGGCCTGTGACAGCTCACACACCTCCAGGAACGCCCCTGCCCACTCTCCTGAGCCCCGCATGGAGGTGCTCCTCTGGGAGGCAGCCCTGGCTGGGGCGGGAGCAGGGGCCCATGGCCTACCAGGGCCCCTCGGGCCTTTGGCTTCTCAGAAATGCAAGCAAGGGGTAGAGTTAAATGACCATTCACCCTGTGGCTTTTTTGGGGGAGGAGGCAGAATTTTTAAGAGGCTGAGTGAAGCTGGGAGATTGGGATCAACACATACACACTAGTAGGTATTGAAGAGGTGACTTGTGAGCACTGGGAAGCCTACTCGGTGCTTGTGGTGACCGAGCGGGAAGGAAGTCCATGGCAAGGGGAGATGTGAAGGGAGAGGCGGCCCGCGGCACCGCGCAGTGGAAGCCACACGGCATTCTAAAGCAACTGGACGCCAATAGAAACTTTGAAAACCAGTGTGACATTGTGCTCTTGAAGATTGTTTCACGTGCATTAGATACTGGAACGGCACGGAAGTCACTTTCCCTGAAGGCAGAATTCTGCTGCGATTGGCCTGAGCCTTGTACCTAAGAGTTTTGCCCTAAATACAAGTCGCTCTGCGTCTCCTGCCGCTGTGGTGTCCCGGGGAGGCTCCCCCGCCCAGCCCCCGCCGGTGCAGACCCACCACAGAGGCAGGATGTGGCCCTGCCCCGCCTTCGTGTTTGTCCCACATTCGCATCTTCCTTTAGGTTTTGGAATTTTTTCAGTGTCAGAATTCTCACGTAGTTTATTTGACATACTTTTGTTCTTTTGCTTCGGATCGTTCGTTGATCTGATGTCCCCTAGACGTTTACAATCCCTAGAGTGTCCTACACACTCTTAGGACCACACGGTGCTAATAAAGGTGTTTACAAATACCAGTATAAGTGAGCATTGAGTGGACTTGGTCTTTCCCCCAGCCTGTGGAAACCTTCTCTCGAGCTTCAGTGTAAGGAAAATGCCGTGAAGCCTGGCGGACGAGTGTGGCACACACTGCTCTTCGGGCCCGACTGTACCACCCTCGGGAATAAAGGGTGTGAGGGGCTGCGGGCTGGGGTCCGGGGAGGTGACTCACCCCTGGTGGGGGCGAGTGCCTGGGCCTCGGGGCCCTCCGAGGGTCAGTCCCAGCACAAGACATTCTCCTCATCCTCTGTTCCATTCTGTCTTGAAAATTTTCAACCCCAAAGGGATTAAAAGCTCGAAACACCAAATACACACATAAAAAGACAAACATGATTGAAATTCAACATTAACAAAAATTAATTCAAGGCGCGATTCTACATCCCTGACTTCGGACACTGGTTTCAGGTCTGAGCGTGGGTGCTGGGGCCTGAAGCAGAGCTGTGCTCTGGCAGCTCAGGAGGGTCCCAGGGTCCCAGATTGGAGCTCTCCCCTGAGGGTCCATGCAGGGGCCCGCCGCAGAGGGGCCACTGAGAGAGGGGTGTGCCCTGCCCAGCTTCCAGTCTCCCTGCCTTCTTCCTCTTCACCCCCGGGGCCCTGTCACTGCTCTGTTGGCTTCAGGTTCGAGGAGGAGCTGGCTTTGCTGCCTGGTTCATGTAGGACTAAACGTGAGTGGAGGCCCGTGCTGGCCCTGGGGCCCTGGGGGACCATCCTATCCCCTCCTGAAGGGTTAGAGACAGCAGAGTTTCTGTCCCAGCCACCCGAGGCCTCTGCCGCTGTCCCCTGCCAACCAGTGTCACCTAGGGGCCAGAGAGAGGTGGTGTCTAGGAGGGGAGACTGGCCCAGTGCGAGACCACCGAAGGCAGGACCCCCATCCCAGGGCCTTGAAGGCTCTGCCCCCGGCAGGGCACAGCCCTGGGGGCCCATGGCGCCTGGGTGAGCAATCCAGGCCCATGTGTGCGAGGCTCTGTCTGCAGCAGCAGCCACACCAGAGGACACCATGGGGACCTCGGGTCCAGGAGACGGGCCTGGGGCAAAGAAGATGTTTGTCAGGTGGGAAGAGAGCTACAGAGGAAGGAAACCAGGAGAGTGAAGTGCTGGGGTCAGGAATGCGGGTTTAAGTAGGACAACAGGGCAAAGGTAACCTGGAAAGTGGGGAAAGCATGTGAGCGAGAGGGCCTTCCCAGGATGTCCGGTGCCCTTGGAGCAGCTGGGGGAGCGGCGGGTGCAGGGGGGCATGGAGGGGGTGCAGGGGTTCTTAGGGAGGGGCGGGTGCAGGGGGTCACGGGGAGGGGTGGGTGCAGGGGGGCTTGGGGAGGGGTGGGTGCAGGGGGTCATGGGGAGGGATGGGTGCAGGGGGTCATGGGGAAGGGCAGGTGCAGGGGGCCTTGGGGAGGGGTGGGTGCAAGGGGTCATGGGAAGGGGTGGGTGCAGGGGGTCTTAGGCAGGGGTGGGTGTGAGGGGTCTTGGGGAGGGGTGGGTGCAGGGGGCTATGGGGAGGGGTGGGTGCAAGGGGTCTTGGGGAAGGGTGGGTGCAGGGAGTCATGGGGAGGGGTGGGTCAAGAGGGGGCCATGGGGAGGGGTGGGTACAGGGTGGGGGGCCCCATGAGGATGAGCCATGGGTGGGAGATGCTTGAGGGCTGTAGGGGGCGATGCTGCAAGCGGGCCCAGGAGGCACTCAGAGTCCTTGGAACCCGGCAAAGGCCCAAGGCTGACCCTCCTCCTCTGGCAGAGGTGCGCCTCGCCCACCCCCACTGCAGTCCAGGCCCCGGGAAGGCTCGGGTCAAGGGTCAGTGTGCTGGCCGTCTTAGGGTTGCGTCCTGTGTCCTGGCACCTTGGGCAGGGTCAAAAGCCAACTCAGTGGTCTGGGGGGCTGTTTAGGTCCCTGGGGGTCCAGGGTGCCTGAGATGCTCAGGGGCCCCTCGTGATGAGAGGGTGCAGCCCTACAGTCGTATTCTAAGGGAGGTCGCTCCTCTGGCCTGTGTGCCACAAGCCCTGAAACATCTTTGCCCTCTGGTCAATAATTCTGCATCCAGGACTGACTCCCAGGAAAGGTCAGCCACCCTCACATTGAGCCCATGAGGTGTTGTCGGCAGTGGCGTCCTTAAGCTCATAAGAAGCACAGTTTCGGAGAATGGGCCTGCTGTGGGAAAGAGTGCCCCTGCAAGGGCTCTGGGAGCCAGCACTCCAGACCCGCGACGGACGCCCCCATGTCTGGGGCTGGATTTTGGCCCGGGCTGCACTGAGCGGTTGTCCTGCCTCCACACACACACACATATATGCCTGCCTGCGTGCACGCACATGCACACACACACAATCGTACATATAGATGCACACATGTACACACATACCTGCACACACATGCATGTACATGCACACACGCATACACACACACAATTGAGAGGAATCATGCAGGGGCATTAACCCCGGTCCTCTCCGAAGTGAGGCTCTTGGTGATCCCCAGTTCCTTCCATTTTTCTATACTTTCCCGTGTTTCTATAATGAGTTTGCCTTCTTTTTTTCTGAGAAAAAACCCCAGTATTTTAACAAAAGCTTCAGCGAGCACTTGGGCTGGACATTGAGAGGTCTCTTGACCTCACGTCTGGGCACTCGGCCCTGGGGACGTCTCGCCAGCGGCTTCTGGTTCAGCTAAGCTTTTGGGGTCAGCACTCGGGTTGGAGTGATCAGTGGGTCACCACGAAGGTTTCCCAAGGCACAGGGGCCTGGCCCACCCCCAGCACCCCACAGCCTCTCCGTCAGCCACGTCCCCAGCTAGCAACCGGGGCCCCTCAGGCCCGGGAAACCACTGGGCCACTGGACGGGAAGGCTCCGGAGGCTGTGGTTTGTCACTAACGTGACCTTGTTCTCAAGCTGGGATGGTCTGTGGTCCTCAGCTTTTGTTTCTTAATTTTGTGCTCAGTGTTTGAGGACGTGGACATTCAAAAAAGCTAATTCTTTTTCTCCCTAAATGACTGTAACTCAGTATTCTCTTGCACGAAGCCAACAACCAAGGGTTGCACCGAGCAGCTGGGATAGCCGAGCCCGGGCAGTGGGGGCGGCAGCGGGAGGAGCGCCCGTGGCCCTGGCCCAGCTGGCCTTGCGGTCACGCGGCCCCTCACCCCTCTGTTGGTCTGGAGGTGCCAGCTGTGCTGGTGGATGTGTGTGCGGTTCTCGTCTCTCACAGCGAGGACGGCCCTTGGACAAGGCCCGAGGGTCCCCCACCACCCTGGCCAGGTGGGCCGCGACCTCGGGCCTCGTCTGGTCAAGCCTCCTGCCCCCCGGCTTGCGTCCTTCCAGGCGAGGCCAGGCAGGGACCTGGTCACCGTCAGGTCACCAGGGGTCCCTGTGTTCCCAGTCTTCCTTTCCGAATGGCTTCCAGGCTGAGATCACAGGCCCCCCGAAGGGTAGCGACGGGCTACCAAGGCTCCAGCAGATGCCTCGTGAAGTCCCCGAAGATGAGGACGCCCAGCTCAATGTGACTGTCCCCTGCTGCTCTCAGGCTGAGGAAGCTGCCTGGGGAGGACGTGAGCTGGGCGTGGAGGCTGCGGCCTCACGTCCCCTACCCGGCCCATGGTCACTGCTGGTGGACTCTTGTTCCTTCTCCTTCCTCGGCTCTCCTCCGGTAAGTCAGGCGTTTCCAGGAGCAGTGCACCTGCAGGACCGCATTCCTGGGACGCACTCACAGAGCGCCGACGTGCTGAGGGAGGTGAGCAGGAGGAGCTGGCCCTCCACCTGAGGCCCCTCCAGGTCCCACCCCACTTGGCAGTTCTGCCTCGGTCCAGCCCCACGGTGATGACCGTGCAGGGGAGACCCCCGAGCGCCTCTGGTGTCCACAGCAGTCCAGGCCCGGCCTCAGACTATGGCCCGAGCTAGTCAGCTTTCACTCTAGCTGTCTGTGTGTCACCATGACGCGACACACACGTGCACACGCACACACACGGGTAGCAGTTGTGTGACTCCCAGCCGTGTGTCGGGAGCCCGTGTAGTCACAGGACTGACCTCTCGGGGTGGGCTCACAGGCCACACTCCCCTCTTCTGGGCACTTTTTATTCCATCACCTTAGCTGCCTGTCCTCAGGAGGACAAGGGATCAGGGGTCCTGCGGCTCACTGAGGGGCTGCCGTGGCACCGGGACCTGGGCCGGCCTGGACAGGCCCCAGCCGGTGTGCGCGGGGCATGCTGACTGTGCACAGGTGTCAACACCCCTCTGCCGCGTGTCTCCCGTGGGACCCGAGCTGCTCTGCCCACAGACCCAGCCGACGGTGGGCAGCCTGCGTGCCCTGGACGTCTGCACACCCTACAGTCCCCGGGTTCCCGGGACACAGAGCTCAGAGATGCAGCAGATGGATGGTGTTTTCCTGGACCAAGATGTGGGAGGCGATTAGACTTGCAGTGACAGATGAACTTTCCACATCCTCACCAGCATCTTCTCGTCCCTGGGAGACGCACAGAAAGACAATTTGATATTAATTATTAATATACTAATTTGTGGCGAAGGCTCCCTGATGATAACAGTAATGATAACAAAGGGCGCGTTTATTGAGTTACGTGACGGCACCACCGTTCCAGCTCCGTGAACTTCAAGGGAAGACTCTGTCCGAGGCAACGCCCCCAGGTCAGCGTTTGCCTAGTTTTATTAAGTGTGTTCTGGAGCAGCAGCCCCTGAACGCGCCCCCCACCCTCCTCCTCTCCGGGGCACTTGCTCCCTGATCTCTGAGCTGACCTTCAGTGGCCCCCTGGCCTCTCAGCCACTGGCTACTATCACTGTCTTTTAGGTACTAATTGTTGGCCCCTCTGTTCAGCCCTGGGCCCTCACCGCGTGGCATGCTCCCTACTGGTCACGTGAACAGCATCACGACACCTCAGCCTGAGCAAACTGACCGCTTGCCCTCAGTGTCCATACCTTGAGAATCGATGCTTATTGCTGGACCCCCTGAGGCCCAATCCTGGGGTGCTGCATTGACTTCCAGCCCTGTGGTTGCTCTGGGTCCCGAGAGCCCCCTGCTTCCTCCTGGTCCCCGGGTCCGTTCCTTCTGGCTGAGTGCAGAGTTCATGGGGGATCTGCAGGGACGGTCTATGCAGGACCCTCAAGGTCTCTGCCTGGAAACTCGTGCCGTCAGGTCTGGGAAGCTTTCTCCACTATTCGCTGATTTCTTTCCATCTGAACTGCTCCTCGTTCCGGGCTCCGGGTGACCAGTGTCGGCCCTCCGGACGAGCGCTGTGGCTTTCTGATCCTCCCTTTCCCAGTTTTGATCTTGTCTTCTTTCAGCTGTAATTTCTAGTAGACTTTCTTGACATTCGTCACCATATTTCTCATTTCAAGGCCTCCTTGTCTTTGCTGTGTGTCTTCTGTTGTAAACACTGTTTTGGTTACATTTCCTGCCTTTTGAGGAAATGATGTTAAGCTTTCCTTTCTGCACGGTGTCCATTTATCTGCACAAGCTGTTGCTGGAAGTTTGTTTCTCATATTACAGCGTTTGCTCTGATGTTTGTCTGATTCTGTTGAAGAGGAGGAATCTGGAGGCGTGATGGGGGGTGTGCGTGCTGTGAACTTCCTTGTTGGTGAAAGTCAGGGTGGCCGGGCCTTGAGACACGGGTCCCTCATGGGTGTCTTGTGTCCCACTTGTTAAGCCGAGATTTCCAGACTGACTGCCAAGTGCTCCTGAGTAGAGGTGCCAGGATAAGGTGGGGAATCAGGGTCAGGGAGGACCAAGTGGCTCCTCTGGCTCCACCTCTCTGACCTCGGTCCAGAGTGCAGGCCGGAGCACTGGGTGGATGGACACAAGACCCGCAGGACAGCACCATCCAGTGGGAAGTGATGGGGCAGTTACCAGGGCCCTCACCACATTGAGGGGCCCCGGCAGGAAAGAATGCTCCCCTTTGCCTCACTTTGTCTGAAGCCCAGTGATACAGTGAGGATGAGGCCAGGACTATGTGGACAGGCTCTGCTGGAACCCCCAAGGTCCGCAGGGGTAGCCACTGTCTGTCTGTCCAGGGAGCCGTTCTCAAGGCCCAGGGCCATCGGAGCGTCCCCTGTGAGCACCGTCCCAGCGCAGAGGCCCCGGCCGCCACCTGCTTCTCCCGTCTGGATGCCTCCTGCTGGATGGACTCACCAGTTTCCCTGGAGGGTGTTCTGCTGGCTCGGCCTCTCCCGTCACTGCTGGGCTTTCACCCTCTGAGGTCCCAGTCACCTGACCTCCTCTGAACCCCAGCCTGGCTCTGCATCCCTGGGAGCTGATTGCATGCAGAAGTTGTTGTTGTTCAGTCGCTCAGTAGTGTCCGACTCTTTGCGAATCCAGGGACTGCAGCACGCCAGGCTTCCCCGTCCTTCACCATCTTCTGGAGTTTACTCAAACTCACGTCCATTGAGTTGGTGATGCCATCCAAACTTCTCATGCTCTGTCATCCCCTTCTCCTCCTGCCCTCAATCTTTCCCAGTATCAGGGTCTTTTCCAATGAGTTGGCTCTTCGTATCAGGTGGCCAAAGTATTGGAGCTTCAGCTTTAGCATCAGTCCTTCCAATGAATATTCAGGGTTGATTTCCTTTAGGATTGACTGGTTTGATTTTCCTGCTGTCCAAGGGACTCTCAAGAGTCTTCGCCAGCACCACGGTTTGAAAGCATCAATTCTTCATTACTCAGACTTCTTTATAAGAGAGTAGGTCAAATCTCCGGTTTAGAATTCCAGTGGATGCCTGACACCTGCTTATTTGGGTGTTAGAAACAGCAGCTTCACTGACTGGTCACTGCACTGGCTCCTCACAAATCGGCTGTCACCCCGAGTGGTGGAGCCGGTCTGCACGGCCAAATGGCCAGTGCTGGACCCAACGAGCCTGTCAAGCTGGCTTCACATCAGGCCGGCCCGGGGACGTCCACGCTGCCAGCTGTCTGTTAGGGGCCTTTAAACACAGGCTTCTCTCAAATGCAGATCCCGAAAGTGGGTGGAAAACTACAGTGATTTTCTGATGCCTGTGGCCCCAGGCCGCGGGGCAGTTATACTTAGCTGAGGGCTGACAGCTCCCTCCCCGGGGGTCGTGTGAGTGCTAATGTGGACCAGCTGCCACAGCGGAGCCCCTGGGGGGCTGGTGTGCCTCAGAGGCTGTGTCATGAGATGAAAGAGCTCCGAGAACTCTCTGGAGTCTGTCCCCAGGCCTCTGTGGCCGGGAGCTCCGTCCACCTGAAGAGGCCTTTCAGAAGGTGAAAGGGACCAGATTTTAAAGAGGCTTGTTGACTGATTTAAATCCTGCCTAATCCCAGTCCAGGCCTGGGCTGGGCCCTCACTCCATCGTGGGCTGCGTGCGGGCTCGGTCATGTCCGACTCTGTGAGACCCCATGGACTGTAGCCCACCAGGCTCCTCTGTCCACGGGATTCTCCAGGCAAGAACACTGAAGTGGGTTGCCATGCCCTCCTCCAGGGGATCTTCCTGACCCAGGGATCAAACCTATGTTTCCTGTGTCTCCTGCATCGGCAGGCAGGTTCTTTACAACTAGCACCACCTGGGAAGTCCCCTTCAAGGGCTGCATCTGTGTAAATCTCCAAATGTGTTGGCAGAACCAAGCATGCCTATAAACACGGGTTTTTTCTTGATCTCGCTTTGCCTTTCTTGTACTTTTCCAAGAGGAAAAACGAACGTTCTCAAGTTCCAGCACAGAGGGATGGGCTGAGTCAGGGTTTAATCACCACCTCCCCAGGGTGCATGTGCAGGTTCCTCGTGGGGGCCCGGCTGTGAGTCAAGGGCAGCAGGGCCTCCGCGGGGCATCTGCTCCCCAGATCCCGACCCCATGCCCCCCACCTGCCAGGGTTTCCACAGGAATGCGGAAGGGGGACTTCCGGTTTTTCTCTGAAAGGGGAAGCTTGGATCAATCATGAGTACTTTTGGTTGGTTTATTGTTTGTTCTTTCCCCAGAAGCAGCTCTCCGCTGATGAGACATGTTAGCAGCGTAGATACTCACCCTGGAAAGTCCCCTGGGACCCCAGGCCTCCTGGAGTTCCACATTTTAATTAAAAGCTCCTTCACAAGTGTGCAGATTCAACATTTACCAAACACGCTGTTGGCCTCTGGCAGCTATTTGCTCCCCAAAGCATGATGTTGTTGCTTTTAATATCCTAAATATTCTCTGTAATACTAAGACTGAGGCTGTTGATAGGAATCTCATAAAAACGGGGTTTCCCATGGCGGATCTGTTGTCCTGAAGTCCATAATCTCTACCGTGGAGAAGGAAGGTGGTGCTGCCGCAGCCGCCCCGTAAAAGCCATCCTCCCATGGCTGTGGAGCTGCACATCTTTGCGGGGCTCTGGGGGAGGGCTTCCCTGACTCGACTTCACCTAGGCGTCACTTGGCTGGGCAGGCTCTTCAACGCTCTGTGAAACTGAGCTCTACCTTCCAATGTATACCCACTGCGTCAGTTAGGTTGCTGTCAATTCAAGTTCATTTTTATAATGATATCGTTAAGGAGTTTGATCAGCCCCTACAGCTGACAGGTCCAGGGGATCAGACTTCAGGGATGGCTTGATCCAGCAGCTCAATGATGACAGCAAACATTTGCTTTTTTCAAGCCTCCGGATTCTACTTCATTCTGAGGCTGATTTCACTTGCAATCATGAGGGGGTTTCTGACAGCACCTGGCCTTGAGAGTGCGGGTCTCCCGGTAGTGCAGAGATCTAGTAGGCACTCTTCTGGAAGAGGTTCCATGTTCAGCCTCACTGATGGAAGGGGAGCTTGTGCACCGGGCTGCCTCCCTGCCCAGGGGCTGGGCCAGGCCAGGCCAACCTATCCCGTGGGCACAGAGTCTGGACCGATTCCTCCTCATCTCCTACTGTGGAAGGTGATGCTGCTGGACTCACTGCTCCCTCGGGGTCCTTCACGCCCAGTTCTCATTCTCAGCCCCAGGCAGGGGTCTGCCCTCAGAGCCAATAGGCTGACAGGGACACAGGCCAGGAACAGGACACCTTTATCCTCTGCACACAGGTGATTCTGGAAAATTCCAGAAGCCAGCGTCTGCCCACCCCCAGGGCTGGGTTCATCTGCACGTGGATGTGTTGGGGGCACTTGGTGCTGCCTGAAGGTCACTGAGAAGCCCCCACGAGGAGAGACGGGGCTCCTGGACCAGCACCCCTGTCAGCCCTGCCTCCCCTCCCCTCCCGCTGCTAAAAAATCATGAAATCAAGCATATCTGTCATTGCAATAACAATTGTGGTTATCAACCTTTGCTTAAAATAAATAAAAATGTTCCTGAATTTACACTGTAGCAGTGTCTTTTAAAAGCAGTTCGGAAGTATAAGGTTGCTAGATTGTCTCGTTTAGTTACAGTCTAATTACACCAGAGACTCTGGGAGGAAGGATGGACGTGTTAGGAAAACAATGAAATTCTCTAATTTCTATGTTCTGTTCACCGAGATGTTTGAATATGAGATTTCCTTAAAATGAAGTCTCATCAGGCAACGAAAGCCAAATTCAACTGATGTTAAATTTAACTGGTGTCACCAGGTGGGAGTCTGTCTTCTGGTTATGAAAGCAGCCCTTCCAGTTACGAGAGTGTTTAAGACCAGCAGTGGGGCTCCTGTCGGCATCCACCCTGCTGAAGTTCTGATAACGGTGCAGCTTTCGGATTCTCGTTGGCATTGCATTCTGCTGCAAGATGGGGTCCCATCTACTTGTCAACTTAAAATTTTTTTCCAGGTTATGGAAAGCACTCTGCCGTACAGCCAGAGGATTCATGTTCCAGACGAGTCCCGTCAGCTGCGGTGTCATCAGAAAGTCGCTGGCAGCCGGAGTGGAGAGGGCCGCACTCGCATTGATCCACATAAGATTTTCCACATTACGCGGGTCCTCCTCCAACGCCGGTGACGCCACAGCCAAGTCCCGTCGTGGAGGTAACAGGGGACAAGGCTCTCGCCGGCTTGCCCCCTGTGCCCCCCTCGCTGACTGCAGGCCCCCTTTTAAAGGGCACGCTTGACCCCATGCGGTGACAGTGCGGCTGGAGGCTGGATGCTGGGCCGCAAGGGCTCCGGGTCCCCCAGATGGGCCTGCTCCATGGCCTCGAGCCCTGATGCTCGCACCCTGGTCCCCGAGGTGCCAGCATGTAACGTCCCCGCTGACACGTGGCCCCAAAGGGAAGGCCTGGGTGGTGAGCAGACTCGTCTTTGTTCACAGAGGGAGCAACAATAGATTATTTACTTTGACCCATTTGGGAAATATGAATAACTCCTCTCTCAGGAAGACCAGCCACACCCCGCAGCCTCTCCTCCATCAAAGCCAAGTGCAAACGCCCCGGCCGGCCTTTCCCCTGGCATCTGAGACCCTGGTTGGGACCCTGGCCCCGCCGCTTTGCGGGTGTGGCTTCCTCGCCCTCTCAGGAAGGACGGCGACCCCTGGAGCTGGTGCAAGCAGTGCTGCTCTGTGCAGACGGCCCTGCCCCCAGACCCCTGACCGTGCCCAGCCCCTGCTGCTCTGCTGTCGGTGGTCTAAAAAAATCAGAGCGGAACGGAGGACAGGCCAGGGCCCTGGGGTCAGGGGTCAAGGGTCACAGGGCCTGGCCCTGGTAGCGACCCCTGTGGCCATTTGGGCAAGTGGCTTAGCATCCCTGGACCCTCGTTCCTTGTTCATGAAACACGACACCCCAGGTCAGTGCGGGGGGAGCCCCAAAACCCCATGCTGTGTAGAAACCCTGGGCTGTCTCAGGGTTGACCCCCTTTCTGTCGATGGCCCAGGCCCCACACCCCCACCTTTCTGGGACAGCAGGCACTGAGAACCAGGGGCATTGTCAGAGCTGGGTGTGAAGCGCTGCAAACGCCCTTCGCTCTCAAGAGGTTGAGATCTTCAGGAGAGGGTCCCGTCTGCTCCCCGGGCCGCTGTGTTTATCCATGTCAGTCCAAGGCCGCTCCCTGCTCAGGGGCTGTTCTCCTGTCATCTGCCTCCCGGCTCCGGTCAGCTCACTGTCTGCCTGCTCCTCCTGGCCCAGCTGTGCCCCCCGCACCCCACCACCCCGGCCGGCCCATCTCCTGGCTGATCTTGCATCTTCCTCCCTTCAGCATCCTCTCTTTCCTTTCATTCCGGCGGCCGCGTCCGTCTCCTGTGCCTGAGGAGGGGCCCGTCTGCTGGGCCTGGAGGCCGCAGGACACACAGCCCCTCCTGGGGGCACTGCCCGCTCAGGAGCTGAGCGGTGGAACCTGCAGCCCAGGGTGCAAACACCCAGAGCCCACGGTGTCCAGACGCAGGGTTGAGGCTGCTCTTCTCACTTTCTCAGTCTGTCTGTCAGGTTGCCCTGGTGGTCGGCACCAGTGGCCTGCAAGCCTGGTCCTTCGTGCGCCCGCCTGGCAGCCTGGTGCTCCTCCAGAGGGCTGCCTGGCTCCCCCCGACCTGGGCACGACTGAGGACCTAAGACAGCCCTGGCCTCCAGGAGGTGGGGGGAGGGGGTGTCTGTGTGTTTCCTCCACTGGTGGATTGTAAGGAGAATCTAGAGTTTTCTCTCGAGACTGAGACCAGTGTCATGGTTACTTGGCGTCGCTGGGGAGACGGGTGGTGACTTCTGACTGTGCTCGGCTCATGGCCTCTTCCTCTTCCAAGTTTCCCACTTTGATTCTAGTCCGTTCACGGCGCTCAGATTCTCAGAATGAGGTGGCTGACCCGCTCAGCTCTATGGACAGAAAGAGGAGGAGCTGGGTGGTGGTGCTCACTGCGGGGGCGGGGTGGGGAGCGGGCGCTCCAAACACCCCTGTGCCCGGTGGTCTGGGACACAACCTGCCACCTGTTTCAGGAAACCTGCTGGTCCCAGGCCTGCCCCCGGCACAGGCAAGACACAGGCTTTGGGTCTCAGGTCCGAGGCGGGAGCCAGGAGTGGCCCTTGAAAGGCCCAGAGTCCAGTTCCTGTACCTTGAAAATCCCACTCTTGGAACAAGATTCTCTCCTGACTTTTTCAATTAAAGGCACTTATTTTAGACAGAGTCTGCATGTGACCTTAGCACATGTTGGGAGAAAAACCTTCATGTCATTTGGAATATACTGGAGGCTATTTAGGGCAGACTCAGGCCACCTGATGTGAAAAGCCAACTCTTTGGAAAAGACCCTGATGCTGGGAAAGACTGAAGACAGGAAGAGAAGGGGACGACAGAGGATGAGATGGTTGGATGACATCACCGACTCGATATACATGAGTTTGAGCAAGCTCCGAGAGATAGTGAAGGACAGGGAAGCCTGGTGTGCTGCAGTCCATGGGCTCACAAAGAGTTGGACGTGACTGAGCAACTGAACACCGACAGGCAACCTAGACCCCAGGCTGCCATAGCCTGCGGCCAGCTCTCTGAACCTCTGTCTGAGCTGCAGAGTCGGTGAGGATGTGGGAGGCGTGGCCAGCGGCCCCGGAGCTCCTCTCTGTGTAATGGATGCTGGTTTCCTTTGAAGCAAATAAACCCCCTGCAGATGGGCCCTTGGAGCTCGTCTAAGTTCGTTAACACACTCTTGCTGTCTTATTATTCGTAGATACAAGGCTAATTTGGAAAGATGCATTCTTCTTTTAAAGTTGCGTGGTTAAAAGGATTTGGGAGCTGAGCTTAATTAAGAGAGAGCGGCTCTTAGCGTGCGATGGTTGCAGCCAGAAGGGAAATATTAGATTACGGTGTCCGCTCGCTCCCGCCCACAGCTGCTCCTGGACCCCGTGAGGCCGAGCATCGACCCCGAGTGACCCCTTTCTGGGCTCTGTGCGCCAGAGGTCCCGAGGCCAGTGTCCACCGGGCACCACTGGGTAGGCTCCCTCCCTCTGCCTGAGCCCATCTCACTTGGAGGGTTGCTGGGAGCTGGGCCTCCCGGCTGGGAAGCCTGAGTCTGGGCAGGGATGGGGGAGGCTTGCTTGCCTTCCCTGTGTCAGCCCTGGGGCCTGCTTATCTGAGTGGGAACTCCCTTGTAGGCGGGCATGAGGGGTGTCCCTGGGCTGAGGCCCTGGGGTGAGCAGGCCCCCAGCCTCCACTCTGGACCTGCTGGGGCCTCCAGCGGTTCTCCCATCAGGGCTTCTGGGGAGAGGCCCTGAGGGAGCGGGCAGAGCCCGGGGAGGCCCCGCCCTCCGACATCTGGGTCCTGGTGGGGCCCCCTTCCCTCAGGGTGTACTCAGCGGGTGGCCCCATCACAGGTTGTAGCTCCTGTCCCCGTGGGGAGTGAAGGCATGGCTCCCTGCGGTCACCCACGTCCCTTGTAGGACAGGCTCCTCACTCCGAGGCTCTGAGTCCTGGGAGTCCTGGCGAGGGTGCCTGGGGCGGAGCATGCGGTGACCGGTGACCCCACTTCAGCAAGCAGGACACCTAAGGAGAACTCCTTTTTCTGCATTTTCTGGTAGAAAAAAATAAATTACCTTTATGTTTCTAATGAAGACTACACAATGACTTTCTTAAAAACTTATTATTAAGCCAAAAAGTAAATTTAGGGAGAGAACAGACACATCTCCTGTGCAGAAGAATGCCAAAGAATTTCCGTGGATTCTCCCCACCCCCTCTCAGGAGGGAGAGTGTTACTCCCACCTGGTCACTGCTCCTGGAGATGCCTGACAAACGCCGCAGTCAGGTGACCCAGGGATCCTCACCTTTGATACAGTCTGACCAGAACTCGTCGCCAAACCCATCAGCCCAGCATCATTGCAAGGAAAACAACAGTGAGGTCCCAAGAGAGGGACATTGTGCCAGACAGCTGGCCGACTCTCCCTGAGGTCAATGGGTCATCGAACACAGGACGTCTCAGAAATCGTCTCGGCCCAGATGAGCCGAGGACATGTGAGGGCTTAGCGTCCTGCAGTGAGCTGGTCAGGACCTGGGACTGAGCGAGGACATGAGGGGTCATAGGGGAAGGGGCGGGGGGTTCTCACTGTTCATGGGCCACCTTGGCTTCCCTGAAGCATCTGGAGTGGCCAGGACCTTTTAGAGCTAGGCTGCCCATGCTCTTGGGGTCCTGGTTTCCGTACAGACCCAGGGCCAGGCTGGGATGTGGACAGTACAGGCTGTTGCAGAACAAGGACCAGAAGGCCTCAGACCTCACAGAGGAAGAGGGCCGTCCCACAGATGATATTAATTTGCTGTCATCCGATGGGGCAGCTCCTGGCCCAAAAGCCCACCTGCCACAGAGGCGCAGGGAGCTTGCCTAGAAGTCAGTGGCCGTGACTGGTCCAGGTGGAACAAGCATCCAGAGATGAGTGTGGCCTGTTGAGTCTTTATTCATGTCCTGCTTGTAACAAAACTGCTTCATTGCAGAGATGTTGACAGGTTTGACCATAGGACTTCCCACCCTCAAGGATGTTGGACAATGAACCCCTCGTGTGTGTCTTCCTGAGCTCTGTGGGCACCCAGCTGGGGATTCACTTGCAGTTGGGGGTCATCTAGGCGCTGAGGAGACAAGTTCCTGTCCGCTGGGACTAAGGGCTAAGGCTTCTCAAGAAAGACAGGCCTGGATGGGTGGACGTCCCTGGGAGCGTGGACCTTCCTGACACAGGGACGGATCTGGGCAGGCAGCGTTGGCCATGGACAGGCGCTGCAGGGCCCGCTTCGCGGGAAGCTGTTTGATGATATGACAATTTGCTCCTGGGGGTTAGTTATGGCTTTATTCTCACAAAGGTGTTCAATTCACGCCATAAATCATCCACTGACATGCCACCTCCTGCATCCCGTTTTGTTTACCTAAAGCCATTTCACAGAACCGACTTGGAGGTGAGGAATGTGTGCATGTTGCTGGGTGTTTAGAGGGAGATTAATAGATTATTAGCGACTCCTGTAATGAAAACATTACGCAGGTCTTGCAGTTGGCCGTGTCCTGCTCGTTTGCTGCCTGCTAATTGCTGTGGTACACAGGGTCTGTTGTGAGGTGAGGTGCCATCCATAACCCTGGCCACACTGATTAACGTGTAATTGCTTTAATGAAATTCTTATGGAATAAGGCACAGTTCAAACAAAACATTGGCTTTATAGGGGTTGATTTTCCTGGCCAATTATAGACATGACTATGGAATCTCTAGGTGTTCCTCCTGGTGAATTCACAGAGGGAACATTCCAGGAACTGTGCTGGGCTCACTCTGCTGGTTTGAACCCTTCAGTCTGACCATAGAATCTGCCCAGTGGTTTAAAAAAAAAACACAAAAAAAAACACAAAAAAAAACACAAAAAATCTGCAAAACTATGCAAACCCTACCCGCTCTCTGGCATCCTTGGTAGGCAGGGGCTCTCCTGGGGGTCAGGGTGGAGAAGGGAGGCCTCTGAACCGCAAGTTCCCAGGGCCGGCTGCGCCCTGACCCCCGGCCTAAAGAAGCCGGACGCTCTCCTCCCCGCTTGCAGCTGCGGGCGTTGTGGACGTTAGGGCTGGAGAGCAGCCACCTCTCTCATCAGCATGGCCTTTAGGGCAAAGAAATAAGTGGATAAAACAGCTGGGTGCGGTTACAGCACAGACCTTTCACCCCTGACAAAGCCCTCTTTTCTTCTCCGCTTCAAGCAGGCACTGGGTTCCTCTGGGACTCAGTCTCCCCATCTGTAAAAAGGGGCCACAACATGCTGCCCTGTGTGTCTGTCGGCCTTGGCCACTGCCGGTCTGAGCAGTTGATTACCTTTGCTGGGGTCCCAGTTCTAAAAATCTGACTCTAATGGTTGGCAGATGAATGGACCGCCCTCCTCTGGAGATCCCTGCCCTGCTCCTGCTGATGGGTGTGGACCACGTGTCCCCTGGCCACCCTCATCCTCGTAGCTCAATTCATGACCCTCCATCTGTCCCTGGGCAGCTGGAAGCCTGTGGACAGGGCCCACCTGGGCAGTCCTGGCTCTGCAAGAGGTAATGGTGGCATCCGAGGCAGGTTCTGGGGTTGGAGCAATGGCCGTGTCCACCCCATGAGTTATCTGATGTTCCATAGGAAGAATGTCAAGTTCACGGGTGAGAAGTGTGGTTACTAGTGTTTAGTCCATCACGCTGTGGACATGTTGTCCATACAAGTTTTTCCATCTTAGGAAGCCAGGCCTCGCTGGTCCTCACTGGACCCTGGACACTGGCCCGAGGTGGGGCGGGGAGGCAGGGAGGGCCAGGTGCACAGTCCACTCACTGATGATGGAGCAGGACTCTTCCTGGGAGAACCCGGGATCACTGACCTGGCCAATATGCTTCTGAAAAGTTCCCACCTGTGAACAAGGAGGCCCCCTGCTCTGTGCTCCGTGAAAGGACCTGGTGGGCGTGGGGTGCATCCCTGAGGGCTGCCTGCCCAGGCTCTGGATGTGGTGGACACACTGCACACAAGGCCCTCAGCCCTTGTCCACGCTGACCTTGATGCCCCGGGATGCCACGTCCACGGGCTGTGCCAGACCCCAAACATCAATTCCGAAGGACATCTTGGGAGCAGGGTGGACTCCACACGTGTGGCACTGGGGCACTGGGGCCAGGACGGCAGGCGACGTGACCCCCCACCCCCATCCCCAGCCTGCTGTCCGCTGAGGGTCTGGGGCACTGATTTTGGCAGCCTGAGGCCAGGGCAGAGGCACCACTTCTTCGAGGACCAACTTGAGGCAAAGAAGCGGTGTCAAGGTCCCCACGAAGGTGTATCGGGGTCTGTGGGCGGGACAGGCAGGTGAGTCTGGAGCTGGGAGCAGTGGGTCCTATCTGAACACAGCTTCTGGGGCCTCAGGTCTGAGTCTGGCCAGGGGTCTGCAGGCCTCACTGGCCCCCAGTGGCTGGCTTGGGGCCACCATTTGCATGAGCAGCTCTGTGAGATGTGTCTGGTGTCCGTCAGCATGTCCCCATCCTCCTGGGCCCAGGGTCCTGGGGGCTAGCCCCCGACCCCTACACCTGGCTGCTCTGAGCCGGCCACCCCGTCACCCACCCCCTTAGTGGGGAACTGAGGCCTGGGGAAGTTGCCCAAGGTCACAGCTAATTAGCGGCTGAGTGCGCCTGCGGTGTTCCATTACGACACCTGCCTCCCACACGGACAGTAATTGGACAGCTCGCCGGAGGCCCCGCCGGTACCGCTCAGATGTGCCTCCCACCTCCCTTGTTCCCCGCCAGGTGCGGGCTCCCCGGCATTTCTGGGCCCTGGTTACACATCTGAGGGCTGCGTCCCATCCCGGGCTGGTTCCCACCTGCCCACCCTGGTCTTGAGGGGCCCGAGCCCCTCAGTGCTCCCTTTCAGAGGCGACAGGGTAGGGGCTCCTCGCTTCTCCTGGCAGAGGTACCTGAGGGGGCATGAATGCAGGCAAGCAGGCAGGGTCTCATGCTCTGGGGGCGGCCAGGCCCGCCGGAACCACGGACTCGAGGGAAGCCACCCAGCCGGGCCCTGCAGAGGTGCCGGGCAGGCAGGGCTTCCAAGGCAAGGCAGGCCCCACCCAGGCTCGCTCCACCCCAGACCTCTCAGAGGGTGTCTGCGGGGCAGGGGGCAGCCTCCTGGAGCCCAGCTGCCAGGCTAACCCCACCATGCCAGCGGGGCCCACAGAGCTGCCTTTGTGTGGCTGCGGGGCGGGGCCTCGGGGGCTGTTGGTGGCTTGCCTGGAGCTGACCTCGTGCCCGCCCGAGGGGCACAGGGATGAGGGAGGGCCCTGGGGGTGGGGTGGTCAGCCGCACTGGCTTCTCCTGCTGTACATCCTCCCCGACCCAGGCCGGTTTCTCATGAAATGGTTTGAGATGAGAACCTGGGTCGCTCAACAGATGCCCAGCTCTGTCGTGGAGCCTGAGCCCTCAGTTCGGCCAAGGATGAGGACAGGCAGGTGGGGCCCTGTGGACGTGGGGCACGGGCACCCGCCAGGGGAGGTGTTGCAGGGCTCCCACCCCCGAGCCCAGGGAAGGTGATGGCTGAACGAGGACCTGCCTCGGAGCCTGGCCGCCTGGAGTGGCCCTTGCACTTGTCAGCAAGGGTCTGCTCAGGACAGCACCCCAACTGCTTTGGGCAGCAAGCCCGCCCCCAGGCTGTGGCCCCGCCCCCAGGCTGTGACCCCGCCCCAGGCTGTGACGTCATAAAGTCGGACCGTCTTCCTCTGTCCTGACCTTCAGCAAACAAATTTCAAAGTTGCTTTAGTCCAGGGCCTTTAACAAGTGAGTGTGGAGATAGGCTTTAGTCCTGATTCACCAGGATGGGATGGACACGGGCATCACATAGGAGGCGGGAAGGGTGAAGCCGGTTCCGGGGGTGCTTGTCCGTCAAAGGCAGGAGGATGCCAGAGTCCCATGGGGTCCTGGCTGTGACCTCCCGAAGAGGGGGTCCAGTCGGGTTCAGTGGGTGTGCAGTGGGGGCAGGGTGCTGTGGGGTGCAGTGGATGCATTGGAGGTGCAGTGGGTATAGTGGGGTCCAGTGGGGTGCATCGGGGTGCAGGGTGTAGTGGGTACTGGGGTATTGGGGTACAATGGGGGTCAGTGAGGTATCTGGGGCGTCCCCATGGTGCTTCTCTGTCCCTCCGTGGCTGGCTCGCAGATGCTCTGCCTCACTGCAAACACGGTTGGAAGTGGGTCTCATTTCCACCCTGAGCAGGTGACTGAGCCCCCTTCCAACTCCTTCCTGAGCCAGGCCACAAACCCGGGAAGCAGCCAGAGGAGCCCCCGGTGGGGGTCAGGGGTCATGGGCACCTCAGAGAGACTGGGACATCACAGACAAGACAGGTTCTGTTCACTGTTCTTTAGGGTTTGTCTCCTATTTTCGTATTTTCTCTCTGATCTTTTCATCTCCTCTGTTCATGGCGGGTTTGTTTTGCTGACTTTTCCATCTTTTCATCAGCCTAGTTTCCTATTTTCAGCTTCTCTGGGTTCTAATCCTGTGACAGCTTTATTTTCCTTTTGCATGTCTTTCCTAAATTCTGCTACTTAATTTTTCCTTTTCTTCAGTGTCTCAGCAGTTCTCCACGAGCTCTTGTATCTCTGCTTGAGCTCTTATTTAAAGTTGAGTGTGGCCCTCATTTCTTTGCATTTATGTCACTAAGTCAACATGATTTCACCCACCCTGTGTATTCTTTGATAGTGTGTGTTCCTTGCCGTTTGTTTTTTTTAATCTTTTTCCTTGCTTCCTGTGGTATCTTTGAATGGATCCATTTGGATCATTAGTCCTCACTGAACATGGTGCGTTCTCTGCAGACTGTCCATTTGCAAGAGGTCCAGGCGGGAGGGCGTCAAAGCAGTGTCCTAGGACTGATGGGCATCACTTGGTTCTCAGCAGAACCTCACATGTCTGTGCACCTGGCAGGACCACTCACCTGGCTTTACCTGGACTTCTGCCCGCCGGCAACAGAGATTAGTCCTGCAGGGGAATCACTGTGCAGGCTCCTCCCTGCTCACCTCACCGATGGGCCCCCGCACGGGTTTCCTTGTCAGCCCCACATCCCTGTTCCCTGGTATTAAATACGGTCAGGGATGGTCCCTTAGCCAGTCCATAGCCCTGGTCCCATTTTCCATCCCAGGATCATGAGCTTTGATGTCAGTGCGTCTACCTACATGCAGAATTCAGCGTCCTGCATTCTCTGCCTGAGCAATCCAGGTCTCTTCTGAGCCTGTTTGCAATCCTGGTACAATCTCTGAATGGTGGTGTCTCCCCATGCGGAAGGTTTAAGATTCCCAGTGCCTGCAGTTTGGTCAAACACACTGTTTGTATTTTGTCCTTGTTTTCCTTGTTTCCAAGCGATTTCAGTGAGGACAAACAACTGCAAACAGCTGAGACCTACTCTCTGTTTTAAGCTGAAAGTCAGTACCTAACGTTTTTTCGGCAGTTACCAATTTATGTCTAATTCAGTCTATGACATGAATTCCATGGTTGTCAGCAGAATTTGCATGGTCTGTACAAAATGCTCAAATGAGAGAAACCTGTTTGGGCAGAAGAGTGGACACTGGGGACTCTGATGTGACCAGTGCACGGGGCAGTGTGCACACCCCAGTACCCCTCCATCAGGGACTCTGAGTCCGTGGTATTTCTGCATCGTCTC
This sequence comes from Bos indicus x Bos taurus, assembly GCF_003369695.1. Classification (NCBI taxonomy): domain Eukaryota; kingdom Metazoa; phylum Chordata; class Mammalia; order Artiodactyla; family Bovidae; genus Bos; species Bos indicus x Bos taurus. The sequence continues at coordinate 950,616 of NC_040099.1, forward strand.
CCTGAGCTGCTGTTTGGGTTAAGTTCCACTTCCCGTGGTGGTGACTGACCCAATAAACGCGCCCTCTCTGCTCAGTTCTTCACCCTTTCCGTGCTCTGCGGGGTGGTCTCCCAAATCCACTTTGGTTCGAACTTGGTCTCACGGTCCGGTCTGCAGGGTCCAGATCACGGGCCTCTTGTGGGTTTGTTCCTTCTGAGGTGGACAGATCCCCGCCAGGTACAGGGGATGAGCTTGGTGTTGACCTGTTTGGTGGCCTCAGGTGATATGAGCAGTTGTTCAGAACCTGAATTCCAGGCCCCGTGGCCCCGTGACATTGAACGCACAGGAGGTGAAAAGGAGGACATGGTGGCCGCGAGAGTCAGCGGCCAGGTGGATTGGGGCCCTGCTCTGAGGTCTCCAAAATAAGAAGGATGTGTGCAGCTCTGCCTGGAGATGTCTGGGGAGCTGTCTGGAAGAGAGTGTAGCTCGGCCACTTGGGGAACCTCCAGAGAACAGCCTGGTCCATGCGGTCAGAAAGCCGGGCTCTGAGGAGTGAAAGCAACCGGCTTGTACCAGCCCCGTGGGGCCCGTGGGAGAAGCCTGGAGAGGAAGCCCAGGGAAGCATGGGGCACGGGCACTGGCGCCCATCTTGCTCACGCCTTGACCACGGTCCAGTGCCCGCCAGCCTGCCCTCAGCTGTCAGCAGGCGGGTGTGGCTGTGCCAGGCCTCCCTGCTGCCCCGAGGAAGGCTTCTAGGGGCAGAGGAGAGACAGGAACGAGGTGGCGACAGCAGTAGCCTGTGGGACGGTTCTCTCTCATTGCCTGGCCTGACGCTCCAGAGCAGCGCCTCTAACCCTCGCTCCACGGCCCTTGGGCTGATGACTCTGCAGTGTGATCCGTGCCCTCGAGCGTGCTGGGCGGCACCCTGACCTGCACCCTCTAGACATTGGTCTGCAGAGGTGCCTGTGTCCGAGGGGTTGAGGGCCATGGGGCAGGGTGTGGTCAGGCCTCCCAGAGCATGGGCTGGGGACGGAGCAGGCAGTGCAGCCCACGCCTACCCGTTTTCCTGGACTCCTCTTCACTCTCCCACTGTCCTCAGCTCAGGACGGGACTCGGGCAATTAGAGGCCGGGTCCCATGTGAGATTTCTTGTCCTCAGCTCTCAGAAGTTCCGCTCCGAATCTGAGAGATGACTGAGGAGGGGCCAGAAGCAGCCTTCCCGTCAGGCCTGGAGGAGAACAGCCGCTCCTGCTGCTTGGCGTGTTTGCCTCGGAGCCTTGGACACGCTTCTGGAGGGCCTGGCCTCCTCCCAAGTGCTGCGTCCTTTCCGGGCGGGAGCCAGGCGGGAGCGGGGCCTCCCAAGGGTCTCCCTCCAGCTTCTAAACTGAAGCCCAGGCAGCCTGCGGTCGAGCGCGGGGCGGGCAGGTTGGCGCGCAGACAGAGGGGCCCTGTCGCAGGAGAACAATGCGTTCAAGATGTCGCTGAAAGACGGTGTTTGCAGAGGTTGCTACAGGACACACGGCGCGGAGAATCCAAAATAGAGCGTCTAGACAAACTCCTACTGTCTGACCTTTCCCGTGTTTCCTCATCTGCCCGTCCTGCCAAGCGAATGGGTGACTAAGCAGTGGTTCCGCGGACGCCCTGTCACCGGCCTGACGAGGCCCAGGTCACTGTCATAAATTTCAGTCTGGCTGCCTGGCGACGGGGCTCCTCCAGCGGCGGGGCTGCTGTGCGGTTTCCGAGCTGCCATGTGTGTCTGGATCGTCATGAACTAATTTCAAGCCTGCCGCATCCAAAAGCCACAGGGTGGCCGAAAGCCAGAGCTCGCCTCCCGCCAGCAGGACCCCTGAGTGTACCTGAGACGTGAAGAGAGAGGCGGGCAGGCCAGGGAGATGGAGAGAAGGTCGGTGGCCACCAGGCCTGTCCTGGGTTGGGGAGGGGCTGCTGGGGCGCGGGGTCTGGCCTCTGCACACCAGCCTGGAATGCTCTTTCCCTCCCAGGCCCTGCTGTCAGCTGCCCTGGGCCTCCGAGAGCAGCTGCGTCCTGAGCTCCAAGGCCAGAGGAGAATCAGCTCCACAGGCAAATGCTTGCCTTGGCGGAACTGGAGCCTGACTGATGCTTCCTGAACCCGAGGCTTCGAGGGTCAGGGCTTTTCGGACTGGAGCTGGTGGGCATTCACTCCAGGATTCCCTGGGGCTGGGGACGTGGACCGCAGAGGACGAAGTTTCGGGAAAACAGCCACAAGCCTCCCATGGACACATAGCCTGGCCACCCCTTGGACCATCTGGCCATTCAGGTGGACGCACGTGCCCTGCAGACACTCCGGTGCTTCCACTGGGACGGGCCTCTGGTTTTAAAAGTGGAAGCTGAAGAAAGACTGGCCTTGTTTTGCTGGAAAAGGTGCCGCTTCGCTAGAACAAAGCTGGCATGTGAAGCGTGCGTGGGGCAGCCTCATCCTGGCAGTGGCACTGACTGGCCAGACGCTGTGGACCGTCCAGAAGGAAAGAGACACTTGACACAGACGGCGTCACATGTGCGGAGGGCGGGGGCAGTACTCCTGAGCCTTCCTGTCCTGTGCCTCAGCTCCAGGGCAGGTGTGATCTCAGCTGCGGGCATGTCCTGAACATGTGTGATCTTTACATTGATTTTCTACAGATGCAGGAAAGGGAAATTTCATGGCATCTCAGAGCAAAGTAAGCTTCATGAGCGCCATGGTAGGAGCCCATTAAGTTTGACCCTGACAACAGAGAAGTGGGACCAACCCTGAATTTCTCACAGGCTGTTGGGGTGAGGCCTGGAGGCCCTGCGGGAGGGGAATGGGAGCCTGGTGACGGGTCACCCGTAGGGGCGGTCAAAGACCTTGGTGGGGGCCCACCTGCCTGCCTGCTCTCCCACGGCTCAGGAAAATCAGAGCCACAGGGGCAGTGCTGGCCCTTGGAGCCTGGCTGAAGGGCTCTGGTCAGAGCTGCTGGGGGGCTCCTGTCACCAGCAGACCAGAGGCCCAGTGACCCCTGCAGTCCCGTCACCACACTGCCCTTAAGTCAGCTTCTCCACATGCCTTTCCCAGCCTACTTGGAGGACTGCCCAACTCTGGACACTACGCTCAATATGCTCCCAGCTCTGTTCCCTCAGGAGATGGACTTAACCGGCTCGCCAAGGTCACACCTCAGTTTCTGGGACAACAGTCCCACCGTGGCTTTAAAAATGACTATGTAACTTCCTGTTTCCCAAATGCATCCTGAAGCTACAGTTGTCAAAACAGAGTGATCCTGGCACAAAGCCAGCCATGACGACCCGAGGATAGAACTGAGAGCCCAGAAATAAACCCTCACGTGTGAGGTCATATGATTCTCAACAAGGAAGCTGAGGCCATTCCATGGGGAGGACAGTCTTTTCAACAAATGGTGCTGGGAAAACTGGACATCCACATGGAAAAGAACAAAGTCGAATCCCTACCTCACACCATATACAGAAATTAACACAAAACATTCAGACCTAAAATCACAAAAATCTTGGAAGAAAACAAGACAACAACTTTATGACATTGGGTTTGGCTGTAATTTCTTGAATATGACACCAAAGACACAGGCAACAAAGCAAAAAGGACAAATTGAACTTCAAGAAAATTTGTTTAAAAGTGCATCAAAAGAATATTAACAGAATAAAAGGACAATCCACTGAATGGGAGAGAATATTTGAAAATCATACATCTGAAAAAGGATTAGTATCCAGGACATAGAGACAACTCCTAAAACTCACCAACAAAAACAAGCAACTGGATTCAAAAGGGGAAAAGGACCTGAATAGACTCTTTTCCAAAGAAGTCATACAGCTGGCAATAAGCACATGAAAAGGTGCTCAGCATCTCTCGTCAGGATGAGACACTACTTCACACCCATTAGAATGGCTATTATCCTAGAGCCAGAAACCAGTGCTGGCAGGGGTGTGGAGAGAGGGAACCTGTGTGCTGTTGGCAGAAATCTAAAGGAAGTCTAAAATGGTGTGGCTGCTGTGCAGACAGAACGGCAGTTCCTCAAAAAATTAATGTAGAATTCCCATATGACCCAGAAATCCCACTTCTGGGTTCTACTCAGAAGAATCGAAAGCAGGGTCTTGAGCACATACTGTACACCCGTGTTCATAGCAGCATTACTCACAACAGCGTTACTCACTCGTGGAAGCAAAGCAGGTGTCCGTCGACAGCTGAATGGATAAACAAAATATGGTAACAGACACAGCTGGAATATTATTCAACCTAAAAGGAGGACGAAAGGGACTTTCCTGCTGGACCAGGTGCTAAGACTCCATGTTCCCAGTGCAGAGCCTGGGTTCAATCCCTGGTCAGGGAACTAGATCCCAGGTGCTGCGACTAAAAGTTCTTACACCGAAACTAAAGACCAGCACAGTCAAATGAACAAATAAAAATAAATATTAGAAAAAGGAGGAGGAAATTCTGGCTCAGGCCATGGCATGGGTGAACGTGGGGGACACTGTGCTCTGTGAAGTAGGCCAGCCACCAAAGCACAAATACTGCATGATTCCACCAGTACGAGGCACTGAGAGCCGGCCGGTCTGCAGACAGAAAGTATTTCTGTCTGACACGGGGCTGGTGGTGGGATGGGAGTGAGTGAGTGGTGGGCGCAGAGTTCCAGGTTTATGAGATGAAAAGAGTCGTGGGGACAAAAGGTGGTGCTGGCTGCACAGAAGGTACTTAATTCCACCGAACTGTGCTCCAAAAATGGAGCTGGTGGTAAATTTTATGTGTCTTTTAAAACAAATTTTTAGATGAGGGGAAATAACCTGTGTTAAAAAAGCAGTTGCTCTTGACTTTTTTGTTGTTGTTGACATATTTAGTCTTCAGTTCAGTTGCTCAGTTGTGTCTGACTCTTTGCGACCCCATGAATCGCAGCACGCCAGGCCTCCCTGTCCATCACCAACTCCCAGAGTTCACTCAAACTTACATCCATCGAGTCGGTGATGCCATCCAGCCATCTCATCCTCTGTCGTCCCCTTTTCCTCCTGCCCCCAATCCCTCCCAGAATCATGAGAAGACATAAATGTAATATTTTGCAAGTTTTCGCAGGTGTCGAAATTTCATAGTTCTGCTTGCCTTTTCGGTAATATCATTGTATGTGTTAGGAGTTATTTGAAAGAAACTGACTGTCCAAAATACAGAGCTCCTTCGGAAACTTTGAGACAGGACTTGGACTGCAAAGGGATCATCTTTGGTGCGCTGGTCCTTGCTCTGACCAGGAGGGCTGGGCTAGTAGGGGGCTGGGGCTGGGGGACCCCCCAGAGCTGGGACTCCCAGGCTCTCAGCTCCGTCCGTCTGGTTTGTGTACAAAGCTGTTTCTGCGGAGGATCTGGGACTGTGGCCGGGGAATGCTTTGTAAAAGTGGACAGAAGTTCTCCAACTAAAGCTTCTTGGTTCCAAACTTCCCTTCTTGCCCCTTCTTGGGCTGCACCCATGGCCACTTGGGTTCCCCCCTGAAGCAGGTGGGAGGGTTCAGCTCTCAACCCCATGCCTGACCTCTTCAGCAGAGCCCACTCCAAGAGCTCAGACCAGCATTGTAACTCCCCAGCCTTATTCACACGAATGTGTGAATGACTAATGGCTTTTTAATAGTCCACACAATTTACATTTTTAGAATAGAATTGTATTTACCCAAATAGGTCTCTAATTGGCTGCATTCCTGGGGCCTTACTTGGAAACTTCTTGGGGCAGGCCTTGGAAGAGGGATGGAGTCGGCCTCCATCCGCCCTTGCGGCAGCCTAGCTCTGACCTTCACCTGCCCCCTGCACACCAGAGAGGTGGTGGCAGGAGGGCTTTTGAGGGCTGTTGGAGCAGGGAGTTTAGCACCAAGCATGACGCAGCTCAGGGAGCAGCCATCTGGGGAGCTGAGGCCTTGGAGCCAGGGCCTCGCTCATCCCAACGCCCCCCCACCCCAGGGCCTCCCTCCCAGAAACCCCCACCTGAAAGCGTGTCCCCCGGGTGCGGGGTCTGTCCTGTGCCCTCTGCTGCAGACGTGCGACTGTCCTACATCCACATGCTGACCCCTCTCGTGTCCCAGCCCACCAGTTGGCACATGTCCATCCCAAGCTGGAGGGGCCCTCCGCCCCTTTCTGCCAGTTCCTCAGTTTTCTACCTGGTCCTCCCATCCCAGGCCCTTGGCTCCAGTCCACCCCAGCTGTGGCAACGTGTGAGCGTCCGTCTTTCCCTTTCGGCCCGTGTGCCTTGAGCCCTGCCGTGCCGGCAACGTCCTCGTCCACGTCCGTGAGCGGAGTGACTGCAGCCCCTGCGCCCAGCCTGCTCCTCCCCTGGCAAGCTCCTCCCTGGTGGCCCACAGCTAAGTCTTGGAAGCTAAATCACTTTAACAGTTTTCAGCAGAAAGAGATTAAAGACAGTCACCAGACGGTCTCCAGGGCGACTCTGCCAAGTTCCAGAGCTGAGCAGCCGGGACCCTCACCAGAGCTGTAACCCCCCAGACACTATGAGCAGACATTGGCAGCCTTGCCAGACCCGGGAAGTGCCCCACACTCCTGCCCCCAGACTGCTCTCCCAGCCTCCAGAGACTGACTCCAACGTGATCCAGGTGTACACGGGCCGGGGAAGAGGCTGTACCCCAGGCGGCATTCCCACCCCACTCTTGCCTGTCTTCACACACCTGCTTTTCAGCCATGGAGAGTCTCATGAGTTTTAGAAGTCAGATGCTTGACCACTTGGTGCTCACATCACGTGGGGGAATGCTTCCCCCGTGGAAAACTCCTCAACATCCTTCAAAGCCCCGTCCTACAAGACTGGGCCTCACTGCCCCCGGAGTGAGCTCTCAGGTCAGCAGGGGAGCATGTGACCAGATGTGTGGACCAGTGCCCTCAGCCCCTGGCCTCCTGGTGGTCCTGCAGATGTTGGAGTTGGCCAGACTTGGGATGTGGATGGGGTGGGCAGGAGGGGTTCCGCCCAGGCTGGGTGCAGGGGTGCTAACCTCTCTGCCACAGGCTGGCCTGAGAGCCCTTGGCAGTCACTTTCCCTGGACGTTCTGGGCCCCGCCTGCCCCTGCTCTCTGTTGGCCACCTGGCAGTCCTGGGAGGACCTGCTCTGGGCAATCACGTGGGCGGGCAGGGTGCCCAGTAGTCCATGTGGGGATTCCCATCCTGCCGGCCCTGGGGGCTGGGCCCCTCGGTGACCCGACCCCCTCCCTGGCATCCAGGCCTGACGACACACCAGGACATGCTGGTGGGGACATGGCTGCCAAGAGCGGCCGCCAGCTGGAGGTGTCGCTGGCGCCTGCGTCCCCCAGGCCGGCTCCGGCTCACCAAATACCTGGGCTTAGAGCGATCGCCTTTCTTCCCTCCCGGCAGCAGCCGGCCCCGGGGGCAGCTCTGTTTGGGCGGCTGTCTCCCTGAGTCGTTGAGCACAGATGGGGGAGAAGGCAGAATTGCAAGCTTGGGTTTTTCACCCTCTTCTCATTTCAGTTTATGTGAGCGAATGACTTGCAGCTGCTTCAAAGGGATTCCACCCCCCATCACTTTATTCGCCGTCCGGGCTGGTGGGGGAGCAGGCCGGCCAGCACAGCTGGAGCAAATTAAAACCCACCTATTCAGGCTTGGCATCTGTGAGCCACGCACACCCACCCTACACACAGACTCACACAGCACAGCCAAAAGAGTCTTTTCATGGCAAACCACAGCCGCGTGTGAAAGGCCTCCCAGTTTAGGCCCAATCCTCAGATCAGCCCCGAACAAGGAGCTCTCTGTTCCTGGGACCTCCCTCCCTCCCTCCCTCACCCGACGTGCACCCCGCGTGCTCCTCCCCACCTGCCAGGGCCAGCCCCAGTCTGTCGTAGGCATGTGCTTTTCCACTCCCGCTCATTTGAAACCTTTCCCCTGAATTGTTCCACGTGGAGGAAGCTCCCCACTGGAGCCTCAGCCAAGAGCTCCCCACAGACCCGCCCTGGACGTGCTGAGGAGACCAGAAGTTCAGGGCGGCTTCCCTTGGCAGGTCTCACCCGCCGAAGAGGAGCAGGATGAGACAGTGGAGACGCTCAAGTAAACCTTTCAGTGTCAATGTGACGAAGTGCCCAAGGCAGGTTGACTGGGATTTGTTCTCCTGGATCTGAGCAGGACTTTCCTTTTTTTAAAGCTTTTTGCATTTATCATCATCTCTCAGCCAGCACTGAGGTGCCTGGAATGCGTAAGAGAGTATTTTTCCAAACTGAAAATCTGAAGTAGAAGCACCAATAAAAACAATAAATCCAGATCCCAGATTTATGAACATGTTTTTTCACCTTCTCCCTCTGCCTCCCTCTCTGTCTCTCGCTTTTCTTTCTTCCAGTTGACTTGGGATGACTGAAAACGAGCGGAAGCCTGGCGGGCTGGGTACCCGCGTGCGGTGCCCCTTTGTCTAGCCCCTGCCCCGCCCCCAGGCAGCCCCAGGAGACGAGAGCCCTCGGGCTTGCTGTGGGTGGTAGGCAGGGCTGGGCGGGGGTCCGCCCTCTCCCTGTGAACAGCTGTTTCGGCAGCGCTGAGGGAGGTCACTTTGGGAGTGCACTCAGACACTGCAGACTGCAGGGGAAGGTTCAGAACTCGGCTCCTCACTCTGTTTTTGCACCTTTGCACACAGCTCCTTCCAAAGGCCTGCTTGGCTGTGGCAACTGCTCTGTGGCCCCTCGGATTCTTCCAGAAGGCGTCCCCGTCTCAGCCTCTGAGCCCCGTGACCAGAGGGAGGCTCTGGCCTTCATGGTCAGCACGGAGCCCGTGGCCCCCGCGGCCCACCTCGGCCCCCGTGGGCCTGTGCCCCTAGACGGGGGCCCAGGAGCCGGAGGCCCTGAGTCACGGTTCCCACCCTCGCACCCAGGCCTCTGGGCCCCGCGGCGGCAGTAGGCTGGGCATGCTTTGGGGCCCACGTGACATTTGCACCCCCCAACCCTGAGGCTCTTCTCTCACTGGTAGGGGTTGTTTGTTTGGGGGTGAAGAATTCCCCACAGTGGCCGTTTGCTTCATTTAAAAGTACTTCTTTAGCTTAACAGACATCGAGGACTCCATTTCACGTATTTTGCACAAGCCATCTGTAGGGCGGACCCACCTCCTCCCGCCGTGAGAAGCCAGAGCAGAACTATGCTGCCGGAGGTGCCGAGCCTCCAAGTTAAACAGAGCATCGCGTTTGCTTTAATATTATTTTAAGTGAAGGCAATTAGGTCTGCAATTTAGTTTAATCTTTCACCTGATCCTATTTTTCAGATCTTAACCATTTAGGGGTTAAAACACTCATCGTTCTTTTTCCTTCCACGTGGTGGGGACTCCTCAGTACGGGTGGCTGGAGATTGCCCAGCAGGCGGGTCTGTATGGAGAAGCAGGCACAGGCCCCTCTTGAGGCAGGGATGCTGGGCAGGTGTTAAAGGGCAGGCCTGGAAGTCCGGAACCCCGCTCGAGGGCACCTTGTTCCCCCGGCCTCAAGGTCAGCGAGGGCTCAGGGAGAGTGGGTCACTCTGTGGAGCCTGTGCCTGGGGGAAGGACTGGGTGCTGGTGTTGGGGTGTTTATGTGCACCCCTGTGTTTTGTTCATTTCTCTTCCTCATACACACAGTAAGGTCCCCTTGCTTTAGACTATTCTTTAAAAACCAGTGCCTTGTTTTCTTTACTTTTTAAAGTGACCCATTCTTTTACATTTAGATACATTTTTATACTTAGAGCCACAGTGGCCCCAGCAAAACAGTACAATGGTCACTCCCCTCATTCTCACTCACTAAAAACCCATTTCATTTCTTTCAACTTCTTTTCATTTTACCTCCAATTTAAAAAAAATGTCAATTTTTTGTCAATTCACTGTCAATTTAAGATTTTTAAGATTTAAGATTTAATTTTTAAGATTTCAGCAATCTGTTGATGTCCTGTTTTGAACCCTCAATTCCCCACACTGCGAGTAGGTGACTCATCTTGGGTGTGGCCTTGTTACATCCACGTGGATGCCACAGGGGACAGCTGGCCGGGGACACCTGGCCGGGGACACCTGGATGGGGACACCTGAATGGGGACTCCTGGACGGGGACACGTGGCCGGGGACACCTGAATGGGGACACCTGGATGGGGACACCTGGATGGGGACACCTGGCCGGGGACACCTGGCCGGGGACACCTGAATGGGGACACCTGGACGGGGACACTTGGCCAGGGACACCTGGCCGGGGACACCTGGATGGGGACACCTGGCCGGGGACACCTGAATGGGGACACCTGGATGGGGACACCTGGACGGGGACACCTGAATGGGGACTCCTGGATGGGGACACCTGGACGGGGACACCTGGAGGGGACACCTGGATGGGGACACCTGGACGGGGACACCTGAATGGGGACACCTGGATGGGGACACTTGGCCAGGGACACCTGGCCGGGGACACCTGGATGGGGACACCTGGCCGGGGACACCTGAATGGGGACACCTGGATGGGGACACCTGGCCGGGGACACCTGGACGGGGACACCTGAATGGGGACACCTGGACGGGGACACCTGGACGGGGACACCTGGAGGGGACACCTGGACGGGGACACCTAGAGGGGGACACCTGGATGGGGACACCTGGATGGGGACACCTGGAGGGGACACCTGGATGGGGACACCTGGAGGGGACACCTGGCCGGGGACACCTGGCTGGGGACACCTGGAGGGGACACCTGGATGGGGACACCTGGAGGGGGACACCTGGATGGGGACACCTGGATGGGGACACTTGGCCGGGGACACCTGGATGGGGACACCTGGACGGGGACACCTGGACAGGCAGCATGGTTGTCACCCCCTGGCATTGCCATCCTCCTCTTCTGGACAAGAGACATTCTTTGACTTTTTAAGACTTACTTTTAAACTGAACAAGTTTACATAATACAAATAAACACACTTGGAGTCTGAAACAAATCTCAGTCATCACATTGTTTCATCCATCAGTACTTGAGTTCCTGCCTCTTAGAGACGTGGGCTTTTTTGCAACATCACCCAACATCACTTTCATACCCAACCGAGATAACCGTCACCCTCAACATCCCACTTCCTCCAGTTTTCTCAAGACATCTTTTGTAGCAGTCACTGGGCATGTGGGTAACCCTCCAGCGTCCCCTGGCATCAGGTGCTGCTGAGTGGGTGGGAAGGGCAGTGGCCTTGGCAGCAGCGGCCGAAGCAACCGTTTCAGACCACAGAGGAGGCCCAAGTGCTTAGGACAGTGAAACCACAGGGGGTGGGCCTGGGCCCGCAGACAGTGAGACCCACCAGACTTTTTTGCTGGTTCCAGGTTTTCCTGGGGGACGTCCAACTGAGCACTCTGCTCTCACATGTGAACATGGCCACTGGAAATCCGTCACCCAGGACATCCTCTCCCATGATCTGCGGAGCCCTCGGCCTCCTGCCGCTGCTGGGTGCCTGGTTCCTGGCCCCAGGCTTCCTCTTCCATGGTTCATGCTCTCAGGTGGCTGGAGCGCATTCTCTAGGAACTTCCACACACATCTGAAAGTAGCTTTTCCTTTGTGCTTGGTTGATAAAGCACTTCCTAAAAAGGTAGGAGATGATTTTCCTAGAGAAACAGTCAAGCATTGCTCACCAGCTCCTGGGTTCCGTGTTGCTATTTAGGGCTGCCGTGTCATTCTGCAACAACTGTGACTGCTCCCCTCCAAAATCTGCACAGAACGTGTGATGTTCACATGAGCTGTGGCTTCCAGAAGCTGTTGTAAAGACTGGTGGATGGCAGGTGCTCTTTCTAACCTCCAGCATCTGGTGTGAAGATCTTGCAGGGCGCCCGCCACCCTAACCCTAACCCCTTCTCCGAGGTCCCTGCCGAGGGCTGGGGCTGCTCTGTCTTTGGTGAGTCTGGTTCTGGTCTGGTCGAGCCCAGTCCCCTTGTCTCATTGACCTGGCCCAGAGCCCTCCCAGGTGTCCCACCAAAAGAGTCGGCAGTGGTTCCTGGACAGCTATCCAGGAGCCATGAGATGAAAAGCTGGAAGTCACATCATCAAGTTGCCGAACGGGGCTCAAAGCTGCCCCCTGCCTGTTCACATCTGTTCACCCACGGCTTCAAATACAAGGACGTTGTAGATATTCCTCCTCCAACATGTGTGCACCTACACAGAAGACACAAATGCTGTTTGCCTCAGCAGACTCGGAGTGATTACCTCCTTCCCCAAGGAATTCAGAGTTGCAGGGATTCCTGGGGCAGAAATATGGTAAGCTTCTTATCCAGCCTGTTGCTGCCATTTGGTCAAAACACACCTGAAGATACACCACAAGGTTCACAGCAAATTCCACAAACAGAGCACGTGGGGATGGTGTGGCCCTGTGAGCTGGGTGCATCCCCCATGCAGGCGTGGGGCAGAGTCGGGGGACATGAGGAAACCCAGTTAGAAGCCTTGACTCTGCAGGGCTTCTAGGTCCCTAATCACGTGCTTTCTGTCATTCTGTTTGGGTTGATTAACTTTGGAGTTGGATTGGACCTTGGAGATGTGTTGGCTTGAATCTTGGTTTGTTAATTACTGAAGAAGTATTCATTTGGGATTATTTGGAGAAGGGCACAATTTGATTTTACAGATTTAGAACGCTTCTCAGGGCTGTACTGAAAAAAGTTATCAGCATAACAAGAAACTGTAAATTAAAATCTCATCCTTTAACTCGGCTTTGTGTGCACTTTCTAATATTTACTGGGACCCTTTGATCAACTTGATCTGTTAGCCTGTGGAAGCACAGCTGTATCTGGTACCAGGTTTTAAGCAATGTTTATGCACCATATATGGCAGCAACTGGAGTCTGCACAGAAAAGAAATCTCTCAGATGGGTTATTTCTTAAGACCTGGTTTTGGACATGTGAGTCAAACGGGAGGTCATGAGGCCGTGTGATGGGGAAGAATGTGAAATGCCAACCCATAGCAACAAGTCTGACCCCCTGCAGAGAAAGAATAATTGAGCAGTTGAAGAAGCAGTGCTTCCTGAGCTCCGGGGCACCCAGGCCTCCAAGTTTGACCTGTGTTACTCCTCGCTACAGCATCAGGGCTGGACGCTGCTGCCGCCCCACTGCCCAGATGATATGAAGACTCTACAAACAAGGGCACCTGCGTCCCTATGGACCTGTGCCCATCCCGTGGGGTGTGCGTCGGGGGCTCAGTTCAAGGGCACAGAGCTCTGTATGCTCAGCTACAGGGGGCGCTACTCGATGTGGGTGGGCTCCACAGTGGCCCCACTTTATTCTGCTTTCACCCTAACCTTCATTTTCTCTCTGGTTTTAAATGGAACATGATCTGTTGGAGACAACTTGCAAAATGTAGTTTAAAAAAATTTTTTCAGGGCTGTCCATAACAGCCTGCAAAGGTTCTGCTGTGCTTTGTCTATGTGCGGTCGGCCCCGAAACTGCCCTTTTGCTTTGGATGTTAAGTGAAGTTGGGGGCGCCCCTGTGGGCAGAGCCTGGTCATCTGTTTGGCTGCCCTCGAGGGGCTGTCACCTCCCTGCAGGCTCCTGGCAGGCCTGGCTCAACCCCAGAGCGGCACGGCCCGCAGGGGTTCCCAGCCCATCCAGGACTCACGAGAGAACCCTTGGGGCTTCCACGGGGACTCGGGGAGGCTGTGGTCTGCGGTGCGGGATTCTTTGAGGAGGTTTAAGGTGGCCGCCTCGTTCCCCAAGTCTTGTCCTAATGGTCATTGTCCTGCCATGCTCCGTACTGTGTCCGGCACCTCGTCCAGCCCAGCGTGCATCCCCTTCTCCTTGGTGCCAGCCTGTGGGGTCCAATGGGGACCACACGTGCTGCGTCCTCACCGCCCCCCACCCCCACCAGAGCAGCGTGTCCTCCAAGGAACGTCACCAAACCATTCGAGGCTGAATGGCCACCGCCCAGATGGAGGTCAGAGGCTGGAACCTGAGGACCGGGAGCAGGATCCGACCACGGGGGCCGCGCTCAGCCCTCGGGAGGGAGAGGAGGGTGGCAGTAGCTTTGCTTCACTTTTCTGTAAAGCCAAGTTTGCCTCCCTAGCAGCTGTGTAATGTGCCTCGTTCTGTGCTGCCCCTTCCTCACTCTCAGCCCCGGGAGGCCCCCCACCCAGGGGTCCGTGTGCTGACACCAACCCAAGGCCCTGGCTGGCCCAGGAGAAGGTGCAGGCCACCGTGGAGAACAGCTGACACCGGGGCCTTGGGGCCGGGCTGGACCCAGGCGCAGCCGGACCCCCTCCTGCGGAGGAGCCTCTGGTCTGGGCGCGGCTCTTCCCGAGGCCTGGCTCCCCTCCCCGCACTCTGCTGTGTTGGCCTTAGCGGGCGGGTGCCCCGGCTGGGGCGGGGTCCGTGTGAGCAGCCGCCGCCCGCCCGAGGACGGAGGAGCAGCGGCCCTTTCAGCTCCTGGAGGAATCACTTCTTGAAGTAGTATCTGAAAATAGATCCTCAATTTCACAGACAATTAGGAACGTCCTGCTGAGGCCATTAAGCCTTTCAGGGCCCCTGCCCCGAGCTGCAGGCTGCTCTTCAGTCCTCTCCTGGGCTCATCTCAAACGGCAGGTGCTTGGTCCCTGGCGGGGTGCACCGGGCTGCCCTCTGGGTCCCGGGGACAGTGGCCCAACAGAGCCCATGTTGTGGTGGCAGGAACCGAACCCACCTCTCTAGGCCCCTGCCCCACTCTTCTCAAGCCGGCATGGGCAGACCCCACCTTCTCAGCGTTAGCCGGGTGTGGGATCTGCCCTGTGCCCAGGGAACAGTGGCGGTTCCTGGAGTCACTGGCCCATGCCCAGCGGTCTCACCTGTCTCTGGAGGCCACGCTCAGCTCCCCTGCAGATGCAGCTCTGGGCCGTCCTTCTAGAGCTGTGTGACACCCTTATCATGGTCAACTGCTAGCTGTCACCACCACGGGCCCCCAGACCCCCAAGAAGGATCCTTCTGGCTCCCTCTTTCCAAGCCCTGCAGGGAGTGGCCAGTCTCCCCATGTGCTGGTCACAGAGCCTCTCCCAGAGACACGCTGTCTTTTTGCAGCAAAAAAGAAGGGATAGAGAAGAAAGGAAGGAGGGAGGGGAAGGGAGAGAGAGGGAGGGAGGAGGAGGGGAAGAAGTCACCCTCTCCCAGTGCAGGCTCCCCGTGGAAGCCTCGTGACCCCACCTCACGGAAGCTTCAAACAGCTGTTGACTCAAGAGCTGGGAATAAATCAAGAAACGTCTCGTCTCAATGTTTGCAGGACTCCCAGCGTCCTGAAATGTGCTTTCCACCTGCCGCTTGGCATTTAGGGAGATAAGCAGGGTGCAGTTTAAGCATCAGTTCATACTCGGGATGTTGCACAGAGTCTCACCAAGGGCTGGGGTCAGGCCACTGGGCAGGGACGTTCAAGGGCGGGTCTTAGCCCTGGGACCGCTGGCCAGCCTTCTGAGGTTAGCATCATCCACTAAAGGCCACGAAGGTGAGCATCTTCCTGGCCAGCCCGGGATCTGCAGTTAGACGCGGCCGCGGCCGCACTGGACTGGGTCACAGTGACTGGGTCACTCGTTCCTCACTTGGTTTCTCTAGCGGAGAGAAGCTTCTGCACAAGCACACACAACTGATGAGTGACCCTGGGGCAGGAATGGCCTCTGCCAGCGGTGGGTGGCCGCCGCACTCACAGGGCTGACTTGCTTGGAAGCCGGGGGTGGGGGGAAGCTTTTGAACAAGATTGATTATCACCAGGAGAGTCCTCTGCGTTGATCGGCACATTAGACAATGCTGGAATTTCTAAGGTTCCTCAGAGGCGAAGCCAGCTCTTGGATGGCGTGGTTTCAAGGAGGCTGGCATGTACAATCCTCCAGCGAGGCTCAAAACCCCACCAGCACCTTCCAGCCATTAGCTCCAGTTGGGAATGCAGAAGGCCCATCTCAGGGTGCAAATGCGGTGGACGGGCAGTGATTCCTGGGGTGTGGGGCTCAGTGGGGAAGGCCACAGGGATCAGGCAGTGGTATACCCCGTGGAGGAAGGAGGGGGTGGGAGCACGCAGGCCCTGGAGACCCAGCTGTGGAGTCCTCAGCTGCTGGGAGGGTTGACAGGTGGGATGGGGACAGTGCCTGAGGCCGGGGCACTGAAGGGCAGGAGGGACCCGAGGTGGCTTGGGGAGTGAGCTTGACCTGCCACTGTCCGAGGCCTCACCTAACAGTGGGGAGTTACAGGAGCGAGCCTTTCCCCCAGTTAGCACGGAGGACGCAGCCCCTGCAGAGCGGGAGGGGCGGGAGCGGGGCCTCCTGACGCTCCTCATCTCGGGCCACTCCTGACACGGCCCCTTGTGTGACGCGCCTTGTCTCGGGTCCTGACACGGCTCCTCCTGTGACACTCCTCGTCTCGGCCGCTCCTGACACGGCTCCTCATGTACGTTCCCGCCCTTGTCAGTTTACTCATCCACACATTCGCTCAGAGGTCAGTAACGTGGGATCGGCTGTTTAAGCAGACCTCAAGGTTCGGCCTGGGCAGTGCAGGCAGCGGCCGTGAGCGTCTGTGTCCGTGGGGAGGCAGGCCAGGCCGGTCCACCTGGGAGAAGCTGGTTCCCACGGCTGCGCCGGTGCGGGGCTCAGACGCAGTGACTCAGTGGGTGGCTCCCGGTCACATGAGTCACAGAGCCGCCACCCAGCCGGGCGCTGCAGGTGTCCGCCTGGGTGTGACTGTTGAAACTGGCCCCACCAAACACTGCAGGTACATCTAGCACTTCGTTTGCCTAATTTTGAAGCCACCAGACAAAAGCCTGGACGGCCTTTGGCAAAGTCAGTGTGTTTCTCTGCTCACTCCACTTCGCAGGTGTCGCTGTCAATCCTATAAAAGCCGCTCCTCCGGCCCTGGAGGACCGTCCCAGCCAGGTCCACCTGGGCCCCCACGGCGCCTGAGGCCCCCGCCCAACCCCCGGGAGGTGGCAGAGCAGAGCCACCCGGTCGGGACTCACACGTGTGCAGAGGCAATGCCAGCGCCAGCTCCTCGGGGCCAGTGCCAAAGAATACATTCCTGCTGGGCTGAGTCACGGCTGGTCGAGCCCCACGCGCGGCAGCGGGGGCTCGGCGAGCTCTGGGGCAGAGCGGCCCCACAGTGGGGGTGACGGGGAGACGCAGGGGCCCTCAGGGCGGCCGTGGCCCAGCACTTCCCAGGATGCCGGCGTGGGGTCCTTGGGGTCTCAGACATGGGCACTCGAGCTTCTCTACGTGCTCAGCAAGCCATGGGGACCGGCTCCCCTCCCCTGGGACTTGTGGGCCCCTTGGAGCCATACGTCTCTGGACGAGGGCAGGCAGACCTGCTCGGGACCTGGTGGACACACAGACCGCATCTTCCAGGGAACGACACGCGAGAGGGATTTAGCACAAGAGCAACAGGGCAGGGTCCGGCCTTAGGCGATCAGGGACGACTGGCTGCCAGCTCTGGAGCCAGAGCGCAGAGCTGGGCAATGAGTACGTCAGAAAAAGTCCCTGTTCCTCTGGCCCAGAGTCTTCCGGCGCGCCGTCATCCCACGTGGCTCCGTCCTCGAGGGGTGCGGGAGGCTGGGGCCCAGGCCCAGCGCGGGGGACGTGCCTGAGCCCGTCAGGGTGGCCGGCCTTCATTTCTGTAATTTCCTAGAGAGGTCCTGCCTGGCCGTTCACTTTTCTCGGGAGGTTAAGTGAAGGCTTGAAAGAAAGATGGCAGAGCACACTCACGCTCTGTTATCCTCTGTAACTGGAGTGGTTTCAGTGGTGGTGAATTGTCCTGTTACCAAGAAAGGTGCAAATATATTTAGTTTTGGTGGTGAAAAGGAAACAGAGGAGGAGTGGAGGCCTGGCCCAGGTGGAGGGTTGGCGTGGGGTGGGGGGCAGGGGGCAAGGAGCAGCGTGGAGGCCCGTGGGCCAGGCTGACTGGCTGGGCAGCACGTTGGCAGGCCCGGCAGCGGCATCAGGCACCCGCAGGGGTGAGGGTGTCTCCCAGACACACGCTCAAGTCCAACCCCGGGGTCCCCAAGGGGGCTCTTCTGCACACGTGACTGAGGTGAGCTCGTGCTGGAGAAGGGTGGCCTGTGCCCAGCATGAGGGCTGCCCTTGAGGAAAGGGCACATTTGGACATGGACACACTCAGGAAGAGGCCGTATGATCACAGAGTGAGAGAGAAGGGACGCCCTGGATTTCAGGTGGCCACCAGGAGCTGGGGGAGAGGCCAGGATGAGATGCCCCCTCCCAGCTTAGAAGGGCGCAGGTCACCCACCCGCCGACCCGTAAGGCGGGATCTGCGTGGCTAAAGCTGCCCGGCATGGGGACGGGTGAAGGCAGCCCGGGGAGCTAACAGCCTGCCTGCGCTGGTGCTTTGAGCCCTGTTCCTACTTCCCCTCCCCCTGGCCTGGCACCTGGGTTGGGGCCCGGTGCCCATGGGTTTACAATCGTACTAATTGGGACCAATTTGCCAGAGTTACTGGGCAGGCCCCAACATGAGGTACTGAAAGTATTGGCAGGATATTCAGGTGACAAGGAACAGGCAAAGCAGAACCAAAAGTAGATAAAATAAACAATGCCTTCTCGAGGGAAAAAATACCCAGGTGGGTGGTTGGCTGGCTCGGGGGCTCCGGTCAGAAGCCAGAAGGATAGGCCAGGCCGAGGCAGGCGGAGGACTCAGGTGGAGACAGGTGCCCGCCCAGGGCCTCGGGGCGGAAGAACCAGGCGGCCCCCCAAGAGGGGCCCGCTGGCAGTTTCGAGGCCAAGGCTGGAGGAACAGGAGGCCGGAGCTGCTCCATTAGGACCAAGGGGCCCTGGGAACTCAGCCCTGGTGGACGTGCTGGGGTCCTGGGGCTGAGCTTGTGTAGGGACCCTGGTTTCTCCTTTGTTTCCCTCCCACCCCGGTACCCGTGGCTCCTCACCCGACTCAGCCTCCAGAACCATCCCTGCTGGTGGCCTCTGTCCTGTCTTACCCTCCCTGGGGCCTGACCTCCCCTTTCCCCTGATCGTCAGTAATACCCTTTCCTTACCCCCGGGGCCTCTAGGCAGCAGCCTCAGCAGGGTGTGGGGCCCCTACGGCAGTGCTGGGGCTGGGGAGCGGGCCCTGCTGACCGAGGACAAGCAGCTGGCCACCTTTGGGGGGAACAGGGTGTGAGCGCAGCCCCAGGGCTGCAGCTTCTTCTCTAGAAGAGGAAGACAGGACACAGTGGCCTTGACACTTCCTGGCCCAGGGCCACCTGCCTGCGGGGCTGCTCTTTCCATGCAGAGGACAGAGCCCAGAGAGCGTGGCATCAGCTCTGCCCTTAGCCACGTGAGAGGGGGCCCTGAGCAGCAGGCCAGACCCTGGCACTCCAAGTCCCTGTAAGCTGGCTTCATCGTGTCAGAACATGGTCTGTGTGACCTTGAGGCTCGTGTCTTCTCAAGTACAGAGGAGGAGGTGCAGATGCCTAGATGGGTCAGCACAGACGTATGTTTCATCAGCCTCAAGAGCGTGGGGTCAAGCTGGCTGCCTGGGGGGCCATTGTCCTCCACCTCCAGCTGCCCTGACTGATGGTATGTGGAACTTGAGGCTCCTGACACCTCATTCCAGGGCAGTGAACTCAGCTAGGCCACGTGCCCCCATCCTCCACATCAAAGTGACATGCACGGTGGGGACTCCGGCCTTGGCACAGAAGCTTCCGGAACAGAGCAGGAGCCCCGTTGTGGAGACACCCACACCGCCCACTGGGTGACGGCCAGTCACTGAGCCTTGGGGGGCGAGGCTGGTGATCCCACCCTCCCACCCCCTCAGCCGCCAGGTTGTGCCAGGAGCAAGGGTCCCCTGTTCCCTTGGGCGCCCCGCTCGCCTCCCCTGCTCAGTGAGCCGGGTACATTTTCTTCTGTGATAATGCCTTCCCACCCCGGCTCCCGTTGGCCACTCAGATCTGCTGTCTATGCAGCAACGACAGGTAAGATGACTGTCCGCTGAGCCTAGGCCCCGGGACCCCTCTCAGCCCCGCGTGCAGTCGCCGAGGGCCGGCCAGGGGACCCTTCCCCTGCCGGGAGGAGGGGTCCCACAGGCCGAACAAGACCAGACTCTTCCCTGGAGCCCAGAGGGGCCTGGGCACAAACACGAATGCGTCTCATGCCGCAGCTGGGATGAGACACCCTTGGACCCAAGAGACACCAGACCTGTGTGGACGCCGCCTGCAGCCGGGGTACCTCCTGCCCACCCCGGAGCCGAGTGGCCTCCCGGCTCAGCACGCCCACTGCTGCTCACGCTCCGAGGCCAAACTCCCGCCGGAGCCTAGTTGGCTCTGTGTTCACCGTCCGGCTTCACCCCCACCATCCTGGCCGGGACCTTGCTGACCCTCCCAGTCCAGTCCCGAGGCAGGTGGCTCCCCCATTCTCCGGGGAGAGTCCCACCCCCTCATTAAAGAAACACTGCCTGGGATTTCATCACAGCCCATCAAAACATAATCCAGAAATTTTTGCTTAATGGAATAATCAGGAAATAAATGCTCTGGTTAATGGGCTTCCCGGTTAATGGGGTTTAAAACTCTCCTGGTGGAGGTTTTCCTCAGGTGTCTCTGTAGACACCACCCCCAGTGCCTGCCACCACAGGATTTTCTTCAACCCCCAGCCCCTATCAAACCCACGGACAAAGGCCTGCCTCTCACGGCTGTGCCACCAGACGTGGTGTTTTCATTTCCTGGAGCAGCCTGCTGCTTGCAGCCTCGCTCCCACCCTGCGGGCTGGGGGTGGTGGCTCCGCTCGGCAGCTGAAGGTGTTCTGTGGGCGGAAGCGGTGCCCCCGGGTGCCCACCCAGGGTCCACACAGCCAGCACTCACCGGAAGCTGGGCTGCATCAGCTGAGGCTGCGGGACGAGGCTCGGGTTGGATCTGCTCGACTCAGAACCCGTGTGGGTGCTGCAGCTACTGGCCACTGCCTCCCGCCTGGCCAGCCGGGCAGGGAGAAGCTGAATTTGCCCGCCTGCCCTGACTCCCGTCCTGGGGACAGGGGCCCCAGAGCAGGTGGGAAGCCTGCAAGCAGGGCTCGGGCCTGAGAGGAGAAGAGACCAGAATGTGACAGAGGCCGGCAGAGCAGCTAGCACACGTGGACTGAGAGGAGAAGAGACCAGAACGCGACAGAGGCCGGCAGAGCAGCTACCACACGTGGACTGAGAGGAGAAGAGACCAGAACGCGACAGAGGCCGGCCGAGCAGCCAGCACACGTGGACTGAGAGGAGAAGAGACCAGAACGCGACAGAGGCCGGCAGAGCAGCCAGCACACGTGGACTGAGAGGAGAAGAGACCAGAACGCGACAGAGGCCGGCCGAGCAGCCAGCACACGTGGACTGAGAGGAGAAGAGACCAGAACGCGACAGAGGCCGGCCGAGCAGCCAGCACACGTGGACTGAGAGGAGAAGAGACCAGAACGCGACAGAGGCCGGCCGAGCAGCCAGCACACGTGGACTGAGAGGAGAAGAGACCAGAACGCGACAGAGGCCGGCAGAGCAGCCAGCACACGTGGACTGAGAGGAGAAGAGACCAGAACGCGACAGAGGCCGGCAGAGCAGCCAGCACACGTGGACTGAGAGGAGAAGAGACCAGAACGCGACAGAGGCCGGCAGAGCAGCCAGCACACGTGGACTGAGAGGAGAAGAGACCAGAACGCGACAGAGGCCGGCCGAGCAGCCAGCACACGTGGACTGAGAGGAGAAGAGACCAGAACGCGACAGAGGCCGGCCGAGCAGCCAGCACACGTGGACTGAGAGGAGAAGAGACCAGAACGCGACAGAGGCCGGCCGAGCAGCCAGCACACGTGGACTGAGAGGAGAAGAGACCAGAACGCGACAGAGGCCGGCAGAGCAGCCAGCACACGTGGACTGAGAGGAGAAGAGACCAGAACGTGACAGAGGCCGGCAGAGCAGCCAGCACACGTGGACTGAGAGGAGAAGAGACCAGAACGTGACAGAGGCCGGCAGAGCAGCTAGCACACGTGGACTGAGAGGAGAAGAGACCAGAACGCGACAGAGGCCGGCAGAGCAGCCAGCACACGTGGACTGAGAGGAGAAGAGACCAGAGCGCGACAGAGGCCGGCAGAGCAGCTAGCACACGTGGACTTGACCCTGGACCCGCGCAGGACCCACACAGACCTCTCCAGAACCAGCTCTGAACACGCCTCACCTTCGCAGGGCAGGTTTCGGACGCCTGCAAACAGCTTCCGGGTCCTTGTGACTACACACAGAAACTTAGAAGGCAGTTAAAGTACCATCGCTGCTTGTGTGTGTGTGTGTTCAGTCGCTGAGCTGGGTAACTCAACCTTAAAGCCCTGGGGCTATAAATACCGGGCTTTGACCCGGTCCCTCCCTTCTCAAGCCCCAGCACCACGGTCCCCTCAGCCTGGTACCTGCATCCCCATCACAACCGCACATGTGTCCTACACGTGCGCATCTGACGTGTGCAGTTGATGGAGTCACCTGATACCAGCACACCCCTCCCCCGGGGCCTCTCCCCAAAGGGTTGCACCATCCAGAAGGTCCAGGCAGGGGCAGAGAGGTCAGCGGGACCCACAGGCCTGGCCTCCGTCTCCTGCTTTGCTCTGACTCCAAGAATAACCAGGAAACCCATGTGAGGGGAATACCAGGCCATCTGTCAGTGGCATCCAGGATGGGGGTGGGGGCTGGTGACAGGAGCATGGCTGGAGGAAACTGACTGCTGGGCTACCGTCCCAGCCGGATGCAGGTCTGCTGGGAAACTGCAATCAACAGATGCAAAGGAACCTGAATCTAGGCACAGTGAGGGCACAGCAGGCCTGGTCCCTGACCCCAGCAGAGGAGGGTCACCAAACACGGGGTGGGTGGCGAACAGGGCATGGGTCAGTGGATGGATGGATGGGTGTGTGGGTGGATAGGTGGGTCTGTGGATAGATGGATGGGTGGGTGGACGGGTAAGTGGTTGGGTGGATGAGTGGGTCTATGGATAGATGGGTGGGTGGATGGGTCAGTGGGTGGGTGGGTGGGTGGATTGGTAAGTAGTTGGGTGGGTGGGTGGTTGGGTCAGTGGACAGATGGATGGGTAGATGGGGCAGTGGGTGGATGGTTGGGTGAATGGATAGATGGGTGGGTCAATGGATAGACGGGTGGGTCAATGGATAGGTGGGTGGGTAGATGGGTCAGTGGTTGGGTGAGTGGGTGGGTGTGTGGATAGACGGGTGGGTCAGTGGACAGATGGATGAGTGGGTGGGTGGGTTGGTCAGTGGACAGATGGATGGGTAGATGGGGCAGTGGGTGGATGGGTGGGTGAATGGATAGATGGGTGGGTCAGTGGATAGATGGGTGGGTAGATGGGTCAGTGGTTGGGTGAGTGGGTGGGTGTGTGGATAGACGGGTGGGTCAGTGGACAGATGGATGGGTGGATGGGTCAGTGGGTGGGTGGGTTGGTCAGTGGACAGATGGATGGGTAGATGGGGCAGTGGGTGGATGGGTGGGTGAATGGATAGATGGGTGGGTCAGTGGATAGATGGGTGGGTAGATGGGTCAGTGGTTGGGTGAGTGGGTGGGTGTGTGGATAGACGGGTGGGTCAGTGGACAGATGGATGGGTGGATGGGTCAGTGGATGAATGAGTGGGTAGGGTGGTGGACGGATGCCAGGTTCTTTATCCCCAAAGCAGGAGCACAGGGAGAAAGCCCTGTTGACCCACAGTAACAGAAGCTCTTTCCCCTGGGGCCTCAGGAACTTTACTTGTTGACTGGGGGTTTGATTTGTCTTGCCCGCTCCCTCACAGGATGGCTTTGAGGAGCAAATGACATAGAGCACATTTAAAAATCACTTGGGAAAGTGTCTGAATTGCATGCATGAGTCCATGTACTGTTTCTTTTTATTATTTTTTAATTTATTTCGGCCACACTGTGAGGCTTGTGGGGCCCTAGTTCCCTGATTAGGGATTGAACCCATGCTCCCTGAAGTGGAAGTGCAGGGTCTTAGCCACTGGACAGCCAGGGAATTTCCATGTACTCTTATTATCTAGATTAAATAAAGTGCATAGAAATTAGTGAGAAATTTGGATTAGAGGGTATACTTTAAAATTTTTTACCTTATTCTTTTCAAGTATATGTAGTTACAGGAGCTGATTGCTAATAGTATATTTTCAAGTCTAAGTCCTGCTGGGTCTACTACAATGAACAGGAAAAAAATCTCATAATTAGCAGCCTTATTTGCATGCAAACAACAAATGTTCCCAAAGACCTTAACACTGCTTGCATTCATTCTTATTTTCAGGGATTAAATTTCTTGCAAACCCCTTTCCCACTAGAAAGTCTAGAAGTGAACTTGAACCAGTCAAATATCATTAATGTCTAATTGCTCCAGATCCCACCTTAAGGTAGCCTCAGCTGGTATGTGTCCAGGTACAGAACATGAAGACACAGAAGGTGGCTGTGTCCGTGAAGTTCAGCAACCGTTGTTTCCGGGTGTGATGCTGGATAGATACTCTGACAGCCCCGTCATTCTTGGGTGTGTGTTTGGGACAAGCCCGACAGCGGCTCTGACCCGGGTGAGGCCGTGGCTGCGAGCTCCTGTCTTCCTGTCCCAGGGACAGCAGGGCAGGGGGCCATGCGTGGCGGGGCCCACGTCACCACCTGAACACAGACATGGTCATTCTTCTCTGTTGTTTGAGAACCTCTGTTCCATAAAAACCTCTGTCTCTTCCCTGGGATTCCTTTGTTCTTCTTCCAGGTAAAAAGCGTATTTGGCAGCGAAAGCCGTTTTTCAGCCTCTGTTTGACGCTTTCCCTTCCGATTAAAATTATATGGGGCCCCAAGGCATATCTGGTGATCGCAAGTCACTCTTGGCTAGACATGCAGCTTTTACGTGAATAGCATTATTGTTATATGATATAAAACACAGGGAAAATGGAAGATTGACTACTTCTCTGACTAAAATTTGGCCTACCAAAGAGGCTTTGAAAAATCAAGCGTCAGAACATCTACTTTCAGCCAAGATGGGCTAACAGGGACCAAATTTACTCTCCCCTGACAAGAGTGAAAAATGGAAAAAATATATGAAACATATTAGGTGTTAGCCATCAGGCAGTGAAGAACAGTGACCCTGATGGGGGGCCCTGTGACGGCCCAGCCCATGGCCTGCAGGGGGCTTCCAGGCCGTATGTGGGGAGGCGACCCCGGCAGACCCTCGCGGGGTGAGGAGCTGGGGTTAGAGGGACTGCCACAGCTGCCGGAAGAGTCGAGGCACTACCCTGAGGAGTGAGCTGCCCAGAGGCGGTGCTCAGAGACCCGCACGGCTGAGGCCTCATGCACACAAGCGCAGGAGGGAGTCCCCTCAGGTCTGGTGAAGAGCAGAACCCTAAAGGATTACAGGGAGAAATACTTGGTGAAGAGCAGAACCCTAAAGGATTACAGGGAGAAATACTCAGAGCCCACGCTAGGCTGATGCAAGGTGTGCATACATCCCCATACTTTGCAGGACACTAGGGAGGATCCTCAGAGGGCTTTGCTCTGAGAGTGGGAAAAATTAGCCACAGACCATGTGTTGCTCTGGTTCCATCAAACATTTATAAGCTGGGAAGACCCAAAAGGATCAAATCTTTCCAAGGGACTTAACTGCTTCCCAGAATAGGCATTCATAAGAAACAGAACATGAGCCATGCTCAGTGACGCAAAAATTCATGTTAGATCTCTGACCCTGGAGAGAACTGGTAGAAGATGCAACCCAGATGAGATCAAAATTGATCAATGAAAATCAACTAAAAATTATACCCATCGTGGAGTTATCAAACAAGGATATAAAAGCAGTTTTTATAACTGTCTCCCACACATGCAAGGAGTCAGAGGGCAGACAGACATGCCCAGAGAAAACTTGTAATGAAAGCTCTAGCGTTGGGGCTAAAGTCACCCTGAGTCATAGCAATTAGTTGCTGAGGAAGAGGATGAAGCACAAAAAACTCCACAATGTAAAATAGGAAAAGTCTGCAGAAGTGAGTGCTGTGAACTGTGGGTGACTCTGTGCAGCCTCAGGTGTGTGATCAGAGCTGTGGCCGGAGGGGCAGAGACACTGAAAGAGGTTGTGGCTGAACTGCTCCACTTAGATGAGAACTGTGAATCCACAGATCCTGAAGCCCAGCTGACCCCAAGCACAGGAGACCCAAAATGCACGTGAGGGCAGGGGTGTGGAGGCCCCAGCTCCCGCATCCCATGTGGGGCTTAATCTTCCCCTAAACAGATGCTTATCAGTGCTTTTCCTCTGGAAAAAAAAAAGGAGGAATGGCTGCTGAGGACAAACGCAGTGGTTATCAAGTCTTGACCATGAGTTGCAGCCCTGCAGCAGCCTGGAGGCTGTGACGCTTTAAAACCTGTGGTCACAGCCTCCAATAGACGGCATCTGCTAGAGACAGAAGATTCTGCGGGGTGTGTGTGAATGTGAGTGTGGTATGTGTATGTGGATATGAGTGTGTTTGAGTGTGTGTGGTATGTATGTGTGCAAGTGTGTGGGTATGTATATGTGAGTGTGAGTGAGTATGTGAGTGAATAAGTGTGTGTGTGTGTCTGGGTGTATGTGTGTCTGGGTATATGTGTGCGTGTGTGTGTGTGTCTGGGTGAGTGTGTGTGTGAGTGAATGAGTGCATGTCTGGGTGTGTGTGCATGTCTCTGTGTGAGTATATGTGTGTGTGTGTGTGTGTATGTGTGCATGTGAGTGCGTGTGTGACAGCGTGTGTGTGCAGCTCTGCTGGCAGGCTGGCGCACATCAGCAGGGAGGTCCGTCGTGTGAGACGCCTGCAGCAGCTCAGTTCTTTCAGAAACAGGGTGCGGCAGCGTGGCCTCCGCAAGGCTCTCTCCTCGCTCTTGCCGTCTGTACGTGTGAAGTACAGACACGTGTGATCTGGGGCCTGGCTGGCACCACCTCAATGACTCAGACGCACAGCGAGGCCCCAATTTGCTGGCAGGACCAGGGCGGGTTGACTCCACCCAGGAGGCTGGAGGCAGACAAGCAGGAGCTGCCTTCTGCTGGGGCGTAAACGAGCACTTAGTCATCTTAGCGCTAACTTAATTTTTTTGGCATAAAGAAGTATAAATACGATGTGTTTCACATATGTGATTCCAAATTAGGTTAGTGATCCACAGTCTGTCTCAGGGATGGATAATGTAAAAATTGAGCAAGGGAAAGCAGTTCTTCAAAAAGTAAAACACACAATTGCTAATTTACCAGGAATTCCATTCCTAGGCGTTCCCCTGGAGAACTGAAAACAGGCATTGGAGCAAAAACTCATATGCGAATGTTCACAACAGTGTTACTCACAGTCGCCAAAAGGTGGGAGCAGCCCAGATGTCCGCTGCCTGATGGACACATGGTGTGGTCCATCCACAGAGTGGACAGTATTAGGCCGTAAGGAACAAAGCTCTTATAAAGGCCTTTATGTGGATGAACTTGAAGTCACTGTGCCTCGTGAAAGAGGCCATGTTGTTCAAGTCGGTTTACAAGAAGTGTCCTGAACACAGATTCGCACAGCAGAATTATCGTGGTTCCCAGGGGCTGGAGGAGGGGGTGGGGAATGACTGCTCACGGGCACAGGGTTTCCTTTGGGGTGAAGGAAGTTGAGGTAACTCAGCACTGCGAATGCACTAATCCTGGTTGTACGCTTGAAGGCAGCTCATCTCATCTTCTGTGGATTCCCTACATCTGGCCCTCTTTTCCTCAGCTTCATCCGCTCCTGTTCTCTCTCTCCTTTCCAAACAACCCAATGCAGTTTATCTACAGCAACGTGGAACCTGTTTCTGAAGGAATATGTAATGAGGGGTGCGGAGACCCCTCCTCGCAGCGTCAGCCAAGGCCCTGCACCCTGGCGATTGGCAGAAGCAGCTGCCCCATGGGCCCTCCTTGAAACTGGGGTGGGGCCCACACGTCCTGGGGTGGGGTGGGTGGTCTGTGTGACAGGGTGGAGGCTGCAGGGATCAGGGGACACGTTCAGACAGAGAGGGGTCTCCCACGGTGACTTCTGCTCGGGTTGCACTGGCTACAAGGAGAAATTGGATGTCTATCAGGTTTTTTCACATCGTCTCAGGCTGGGGCAAGCGTGGAGTTGTGGGAAGCCCCAGGGGAGGGGGGGAAGTCAGCAGATGCCCCCATTAGGCTGCTCCACGTGTCCCACGTCAGTGGCTCCCGGGCTGCACCTGCCCAAGTTCCTGAAGTGCCAAGGTCACCCAGGACAGTGAGGGAGCGTCTGGGAGGTGACCTGGCCTCCAGGTCTACACACCTGAGCAAAGCACAGTAGCTGCCTGCCAGAAACAAGTGGTGGGGTGCTTTCCTTCTTATTCAAAAGCAACATGAAAGGAACGAAAACCAAGTAAACGGGTATTTGCAGAGGCCCAGCCTCCTCTGAGGGATTTCCTGGTGGCTCAGATGGTAAAGAATCCACCTGCAATGTGGGAGACCCGGGTTCGATCCCTGGGTTGGGAAGATCCCCTGCAGAAGGAAATGACTACCCACTCAAGTATTCTTGCCTGGAGAATCCCATGGACGGAGGAGCCTGGCAGGCTATAGTCCACGGGGTTGCAGAGTCTGACACGACCGAGCAACTTCACTTCCAGTTTTTCAGCCTCTTTTGCAGAAACCATTGTTATGAAGGTTTTTGTTTCTGGAATATACAATGCCATTGTTGGGAGTGGGGGTGGGCTTACAGAGACTCACTTTGAAAACTAAGTGCGTCCTTCAGAGACGTGGATGTGAGCTGTGACCTCCTGTGTGCCCTGTGGCCTCTGGGATGCGCTTTGGGACCCAGCTCTCCAGCTGAGTCCCGCGCTCGAGGCCACCTCATGCTGACCGCCAGCCGAGTCTTCCCACTGTCCTCCCCCACCTCAGCCTACCCAAGCATCTTCGATTCCCTGAGCTCCTGTGGACATTACCGTTGGGCTCCCTTCAGACAGCACAGAAACTGGGTGGGACGGACTCTTGCTAACTACACTGATGAGATTTTTCTAGGATTTTAGAAGATCCCCTGGAGAAGGGAATGGCTACTCACTCCAGTATTCTTGCCTGGAGAATTCCATGGACAGAGGAGCCTGGTGGGCTACAGTCCATGGGGCTGCAGAGCTGGACATGACTGAGTGACCGACACACACACACACTGCAAACTGTAAACCTTCTGGCCAAAGAAACAGGAATTCTTGAGTTTGAAAGACCTGAATGCAAAACAGTATTTCTGCAATTCAGCGCGATGAGCCCTGGAGTGCCCCCTGGAAGCTCCTGGTGCCACCCTTGTCTTAGAACAACTTGCTGACAGTCCCTACCCGAGCCCGGAGTAGGCGATGTGGGTGGGGGAGTGGAGGAGACAGCCAAGCCAGGCGGCCAAGGGCTCGTCGTGAAGGTGATGGCAGGTCAAGTGTGAGTGTGGGAGGCCTCACCCGGCTCTGCCTCCTGACAGAAACGTTGGCACAAGCGGAGGTGCTCTCCACGGGGCCTGGAGAAGCATTTCTGACATGCCATCTAAGCACTGGGGACGCCGCTCACATCCACGCCTCCCAGGGTGGCCTTCCTGACATGTAAGGAGGTGAGAAAACGCCTCACACGCGCAGCTGGACGACGGGAAGCCCTTCTACAAACACAAGCACACGGACCTACGGCAGAAAACCCGCTTAAGAACAAAGAGGATTTTTCCATGCGTGGAATGAATCACAGTCTGACTAAGATGGTCCGGCAAAAAAAAAAAAAGAAAAATATTGCTTTATTGGATCTATTTTCTACCTACAAAGAGAGCTAACACAGTATCAAACATCTCCTTTCGTGTCTCCCGAGAAACGTCTCATGCAATTCCTAGGAGGCTAAATGCAGGACGGGGCTCCAAGCAGGGTGAGGGGGGCGGGGAGGGGCCGCTATGTACAGGAAGCCATATACCGTCAGCTCTTCACAGTAATGTGCAAATGTTACAAATATGGCTTTCAGGATTTCGTTTCTGTGACTTAAAAAACAAGTAAGACATAGTCGTACAGAACAACATTTTAAAAATAATTCTTTCCGTGGGAGAGCGCCTTCCCCACTGAAACGCTTGAGTTTGGGGACAGGATGTGTCACCTCCCCCGAGGGTGCAATTCGGCCACGTTCCAGCAGGGGGCGAGAGTTCCTAAGGCACAGTTATCACGTTAAAGGTGTTACCATTAAACCATGCTTTTTGGTTATGTGAAACAACAGGTCACGGCTAGCAATAACGCGTAATAAGCTGTTATGGGTACAAAATGCAGTAGTAAAGCTCACACTAACCTATGTTAACAGTAACTAGTCTGGAAACACTAGAGTCACCACATAGTAAAACGCTGTTTTTGGTAATGGTTTCTTCAGATGAAGCAGTTAAAAGGCTTTTGTGAAAGAATGATCTTACAGCGGAACAAATATATTACACTCCTTCTGTAACACTATTTACAGTTCCTTTCCAATTCTGCCATTTGGTAACAGCCGATATAATGGATGCACCTTTTCTGGTTCTAAAGTGCTTGGTTAACTGCAGGAGACCCGAGACGCAGACCTCCCGGGGCCGGGGGGCGCCCCCACGGACGTGGCTACGGGGAGCTGGATTTTGAGCCTCGGGTCTATTTTCCAAAACGGATACTGGTTATTGCTGACACAGACGCCCTTGCCGGGTGGAGACTGAATGTCACCACGTCGGTTATATTCACCATAAATATATGCCTATATATGTACACACATGCAAATACGAGACCTATCCCAAGACAGAGAGATTTCTCTTTTTGTCCAGTAGCCTATCTTGTGCTATTCAACTTACCTGTGCTATGTTTGAAGCCAGATTAAAAACAAAATCCTAACATGCTACAATGAACAACCCTATGGTCTGAGTAACACAGGGGAGGGAAGGCAGTCACGAGATCTGAGATGACACTTTGGAGCAGTTCTGAAACACGCTGAGTAAGGCAACAGAATTGTATGTTACAGCCCAGGAAGAGGTGAGAAAGTAGGAAACGTGCCAGGGTTTCCTCACAATGCCCAGTCCTCCAGTATTCTTTTAACTTATACAAAGGATAAAGCCTCGTGACGAAACGTCCTACAGCTTCTGCTCCTACAAATGCCCTCCTGGGAGCCACATCAGCGCTTGATTCCACAGTGCCCCGCCGCTGTGGTCGGCTGAAATAAGGCACTTCCACTGAAAAATCCAGGGTGCCTGAAGGGCGCAGCTCGGGGCGGCCGCCATGTCAGGTTGAGGCCACGAGGGCAGTGTCACGAGGTCTGTCTTCCGTGCTCCCCCCACCCACCCACTTTCGTTTCCTTCTTGAGGTGACTTTCCTTCAGAAGAGGGATCGGTCCTTCCTTCCTTGGGCTACTTCTTTGCACAAGTGACCTGAGCCTTCACTGCGGTGGAAGCTCCCAGTGGTACCAGGTATGGATTCAGTTTGTTGACTCAGAGTCATCACCGTGGAACAGACAGACACCACGCAGCCTCTGAGAGTCCACGCTGCCAACTACGAGTGGATGTTGGTGCTGGAGAGGTCATTCCGGATTATCTCATTTACTGTAAGAAAACAAAAGTAGAGAGAGCGTCAGAGGGACAGGACTCCACACACAAGTTCATGTAAACTTGTGAAACTGACTGAAATCCCATCAGTCAGTTATGTTCAGCCTGTGAAAAGTTGTCCCCTGAGAATGAGTCCTGAGCCAGCAGGACACGGCTGCCCCAGACCCGGGGCTGTGACCGCAGGGCCAGTACTCGGGCTGAGACCAGGGGCCTGCGTCAGGTTCTGACCGCTGAGCCGGGGCAGGGAGCCGTCTGTGCTCACGCAGGTTTGAAAAACCAACAGATAAACACCGGCCGTGGAAGCACCGCTTGAAGTCCACGCCCCGTGGGCCCCTCGCAGCGGCCTCGTGGTCAGTCGGCTCAGGGCAGTTTGGGAAGGAGGGCTGACTGCCCGGCCTGAGCCTCCCTTTGTTCGGGGCTGTTCCTTCACCTCTGTTCCCTTGTCCGTGTCCACCACGGTCTGTGATTTTTGGCAGCCGGGGAGGAAATGAGCAGAGCTGGCAGAGGCCTCGGGAGGGACCGGCAACCTCCCTCTGTCCGCCCCCACCCCCGGCGGCACGTATGGGAAATGTCACCGGGAGGCTGTCGGCACCGCTCGCAGGGCTCAGAGGTGGGGATGTGCTCGCGTCACGGAACTGCCCGGGCTCCCCTCTGCCGGCAGATAAACCGTGTGTTTCTGCTGAGGCCCCGGCAGGCCGAGGGCGGCTTCCCGGAGCAATCAGTGGGGCGCGTTTCCGAGCCCACTCCCTTCCCTAAACTGCTTTTCAACACCCCCCCTACCCGCCAAGTATTTTTAAGAATAACAATAATAAAGCACAGTGGGGAACCAGGAATTGTGTCACGGGAACCGACAACAGAATTTGCTGGCCCTGTGGACCCTGGAGCCGGGCCCCTCCCAAGGAGGGGCACGTGGGGGGTGGGGGTGCCAGGCAGTGGCCCACAGCGACACGCCCGGACTGACAGGGCTGTCCGACAGGTGGTCACATGTCCTCTGCCGATGGCCCTGGCCGCATGCGGGAAACGCTGGACAGGCGGCAGCTGCCTCCACAACCCTCGGCCAGTGCACCCTCGGCGGGTGAGGCCACATGCCCCTGCCTTGGCTCACGGGTCCCCGAGGGCTCGGGGCAGGGAGGGCGGGGGGGCGACACGGGCCCCCGGGCCAGCAGCTCCTCCGTTTCCTCCAGGTTCGGCCTCTGTGCTCCTAAGTCCACTAAGTCTAGTCCATCTCTCCCGAGCGCTGCCCCGCAAGGTCATTCTGACAAAAGGCAGCCACAGGACCCGAGTCTCTCTAAGGTTTGGTCAAGGTCAGGATGGGCCTCAACAGCACGCAGGGTGTCTCTGCCCCAGGGCAACGCGGAACATACGAGAGAGAGAGCGAGAGAGCGAGAGAGCGAGAGAGTGTGAGCGCGCGCATTCAGAGAGGGGAATGGAGTGGAGGGGAGCGTGGACGCGGGAGGGCGGGGTGGAGGGGGGCGCGGACTTGGTAGAGAGCCTAGGTGCAGTGGTGGGTGGCGGGGTGGAGGCGGGTGCGGACGCGGTAGAGAGCGTACGTGCAGTGTTGTGTGGCTGGGTGGAAGCTGGTGCGGACGCGGTAGAGAGCGTACGTGCGGCACGGGGCGGAGGTCGGGGGGCACGGAGGCGGTAGAGCCCGTACGTGCGGGGGCCGGCGGGCATCCTGTGGCAGCACAGGCACGGAAGAGCCGTTCACACTGTCCTCACTGGGCACTGGACGGCTTACGGGGCGCTTTCCTGACCATCACCTCATTTTGTCCTAAAACAACCCAAGGCCAGGGGCCTGGTGGGGCTGCCTAAACTTTTCCGAGAAAAGAAGCAGGTTTGGGGCCACGCAGGTCAGGGTCTCTCCCACTGGGTGACAGCTACTACTGAGAAGGGGTAACGGAGGCAGTGGGGCCAGCTCCATCCCAGAACAGAAATCAGCTGTCATGCCTCAAGGCAAAGATTTCATAGTGCGAACACTGGTCGACCCCACCTGAAGCGGGGTGGGGGTGGAGGTCAGTCACACCACCCAGAGTCTGGCTCTGCCTTCCCAGTTTTAGGAAAATGGAAATCTCAGAGCAGTCTAGTAAGATCAGGAATAGATGGCTGAAAAATATCTGATGGGCAATAATGACTGGAACTGGGAGGGAGAGCTGAGAGGTAATATTGTTGTATAGTTGCTAAGTCATGTCCGACTCTTTGCAACCCATGGACTGCAGCATGCCAGGCTTCCCTGTCCTTCACCAACTCCTGGAGCTTGCTCAAACTCATGCCCATCCAGTCGCTGATGCCATCCAACCATCTCATCCTCTGCATCCCCTTCTCCTGCCTTCAATCTTTTCCAGCATCAAGGTTTTCTCCAATGAGTTGGTTCTTTGCATCAGGTGGCCAAAGTATTGGAGCTTCAGCATCAGTCTTTCCAATGAATATTCAGGGTTGATTTCTTTTAGGATTGCCTGGTTTGATTTCCTTGGTGTCCAAAGACTCTCAAGAGTCTTCTCCAACACCACAGTTCAAAAGCATCAATTCTTTGGTACTCAGCTGTCTTTATGATCCCATTCTCACATTAGTACATGATTATTGGAAAAACCATAGCTTTGACTATATGGACTTTTGTCTGAAAAGTGATGTCTCTGCTTTCTAATGCTGTCTAGGTTTGTCAAAGCTTTTCTTCCAAGGAGTAAGCATCTATTACTTTTATGACTTCAGTCACTGTCCATAGTGATTTTGGAGCCCAAGAAAACCTGTCACTGTTTCCATTTTTTCCCCATCTGAGGGTAAAAGTGAGGGGTTGGGAGGGAGCTCTGAGGGTTAGTAAGGCAGCCAGTGGAGTAGCTGAGAATCTTTACTCAGGGTTAGAGAGACCACAGGAAAAATAACATCTGTTTGACGAGATAAAAGGGGAAGAAACCTAAGCGGTGGGCTTCCCCTTTTGCCTACTGGGGCACCTGAACCTTTAAGGGGGTGCCCGTGGTGGGGGTGGGGGGTGTAGTGAAGATGCATATCCCGGACATTCTGGGCCCAGAGAGGAGACCAGTGCAGGGCTCTGCAATAAGTGGGGCCTGGTCCCATGGGGAGCCCCCAGGAGAGGCTCAGGGGCCAGGGTGGGAGCAGAGCTCCTGCCCATCACCATCGGCTGGGGCCTCTGATGAGCCTCCTGTTGACATGTCATTGGCTGGACCCAGCGCTGCCCATGACTGGCAAGGGCAGGCTGGGGTCACAGTGGGTCACTCCTCTTAGGAACAGACTCAAGAACCAACCCCCACCTCTCCACACACCCTCCTGCATCTTCCCTGAGCACTGTGGCCTGAGCCGGGAAGCTGCCCAAAGTAAAGGTGGAAGACCAGCAACCCCCGGTGGATGACGCTTCCCATAAGGGTCCCCGGGGCTGAGGATGGGTGCTCAGACCTCACTTCCTTCCACAGACACAGTTTGAGTAGGAGCCCTGCAGGGAAGCCATGATGGCCCTATTTCATAGATGGATAAAGAAAGACGAGGTCAGGGTAGGGCTGAGGTAGAGGGGCCCTGATGGAGGGTGGGAAGTGGAGCATAGGGTCCCGGCCCTGGTCCTCCCAGCCACGACTTCCTATCTTCCCTCCGTGAGGTCATGGGTCCGAGCCCGCATCAGGCCCGGCCCCGGGGCTCTGTGTGGGTTATTTCGGGGGTGGCTTTCTCTCTTTGATATGGTTGTGCCGAAGACACCTACGGTTTCCCACAATGTCTTCTCTCTACTGATAATTTCCATCTTCTTATTCAGCTTTTCCACCGACACAGAGGTTTTTTTTTTCTTTACAGAAGTATTTTGAACTGCAGGTAACATGTGACCCTCCCGGATCGTGAGGGACCTGAAAGAGGAACCTTTGCTGTGTTTCACGTCAGATTGTCCCTGCAACAGGATGTGGTGAGCTGTTATACCACAATTTAATAAGGGTTTTTTCCCTTATATTTAATTTTTCTCTAAAATGCTCCTGAGGTGGAAACAATTGTTTTTTTCCTAAAACTTATGTGGCAGTTTGAATTGTTGTTTTAATCTGGGATATAGATGCAGGATGTGTATATCTGATGCCCATACACAAACCCACCTCTCTATAAATATGGGATTGAGTGAAAAGGAAGTTAGCATTTTTTTAAAAAATACCAAAACTAACATGTACAAAACACAGGCATAGTTTTCACCTGTACTTGAGTAACACTGGTAAATGTTAACTATATCCTTCCTGAAACCATAGAAAGATGTCTCTGCTATTCACAAGCGAGTGTGCAAATTCACTAATAAGGTGAAAAGTCCTTTTAAAGTAAAGTATTTGGCTTTCTTTTGACACCGCTTTGAGAGTAGCTGGCATCAGAGCCTGCTGTTGTGCTGAAACACCATGGCTCATCCCTGCGGTTTCCCCCGTGGGCTCCGTGTGACTATCTTGAGAACAGAGCAAACCTAAAAGGAATCGCGAGTCTGAGTAGTTTTTTACATATTTCTCTCCTTTCAACGTCTGACCTTTAAGTAAATGTTCCCACGTTTCTGAATTCTTGGTTTCTGAATGCAACTACAGATCTCAAGACAGATCATAAGGAGTGAACAAACTATTTACCCAACTCCTACGGTTAGTTGCTAAGCCCTTGCATGTGTATTATTCTTGATCCTGCAGCAATCCTACGGAGGTAAAGGTGGGGAGGCTCAGCCATCCTGGCCCTTGAGAGAAGGCGAGAAGCTGAGACCCTGACCTGGTGAACTCAGCCTGGGGCCGCCCCTCCTCACCTGCACACACTACGGGTCTAGAAGCTTCGAGACTGCTCCGGGTCTGGAAGCTTCAAGACTACTCCCTCAGGCTCCACAGGGCCGTGTGACCTGCTCTTTCTCAGTCATGACTATGAAAGTCAGAAAGGCCGGGGAGATGCACACAGGGGTGGGGACCCTGACAGCCAGGCCAGCAAAGCCCTGCTCGCCCACCCTCCTGCAGGGTCGGCCCCCCCAGGCCCTCTCTGCCCGTGACTCTCACCGTCCTCACCCGCAAGGTGCTCAGAACACAGAGGCCAGGGAGGCTGTGTAAGGCCACAGTCTCTCGTCTCCTTTTCCGCGGCATGTTTTCAAAACAAAAAATCCACACCCACCCACCATCACACATACACACACAGTACACTGTTTGAGCCAGAAAGACTTCGTCTTTCGTTTTTCCTGTATTGCTTTTCTGTGCTTTAGAAACTTTTTTTAAGGGAGAGACGTTGCAGGCGACCAAGGAATCCACAGGGTCTGTGTGGTGACCATTTCCCCTGACCTGGAGGAGCTGCACGTGGGCTGCCAGCCCCGGCTCCCATATTGTGGGCAGCTGAGCCTGGTGCCTTCAAAGGGGTGCTGTGGGTGCGGGTCCAGTGCCAGGAGGGGCCCGCCAGTGTGGCCTCAGAAACAGCACCATGCCCCCGCAGCAGTGCCTGCACATGGCGCGGACAGGCAGGGGGCTCTGAGAGCTGCTCCCGCCTGACAGGCTTCTCGCGGCTCCAGCAGGCTCTACCTGGTTTTAAGGTCTGACATCCAAGTGGCAGCTGCCCACCATCCACACGTCCTCCTGCTTATGGTCACCTCTCACTCCCACGGCCCCGAGGTGGCTCCTCATCGCCAGTGTCCCCACCTTATCTGTCCGAGACTTTATCACCAAGTGCCCCACTTCCTACCCTAAGTGAAGACGCGGTATGTGTGCTTCTGGGTTTGACTCTAAATATCGGGACTTTGAACGTGGTGATAGTAGGATCACTTTGCTCTGAGAGAGGAAAGAATGAGTACGATGGAAAACCCAGGGTCCTGACACCAGCAGGTCCCCGAGACCCCGGGAGATACAGGACGACACGTGATCAGAGTCAGAACACAAAGTGTGGCAGGGCCAGGGCTGCACAGGCCGCCGGGGCGTCCTCCCCCGGCCCCCAGCTTCCTGAGGGAGCGGCCTGCCCCCGGGGCCTGAGGTCCCGCGGTGAAGACGCGGGCGTGCCTGAGGCCCTTCCCGCCCAGTGAATCGCCGATGGAGAAACAGACCCCTCCTGGACCGAGTTCTGTGCGCGGGGGAAAGCGAGGCGTGACGCGGTGTCTCCCAGCCCCCTGGAGCGGTTACTGTTCGCATCGTTACTGTTCGCATCGCCGTGGACGGGACCAGGGGCCAGGAGACGCGCCGGTCGCCTCACCGCGCGGGCTGGCTCACCACAGCCTGCGCCGGGAGGCCGGCGGCAGGGCGGCCCTGGGGTCTGGTCTGTGTCCGCGCAGCGGGACGGTGGCTGAGGAGGCCCCATCAGCCTCGCCTCCGGCCTCCACAGAGGGAGCAGAGCTGCTCTAGCGCCTTCCAGGGAACTCTCCGTTACCGACTGCCTGCCGGTAAGAGAGAACCTGTGTGAGGGGCGGCCGCCCTGCTCTAAAGCCACTGCGAAGTCTGGGTTCAACCACGAGACACAAAACGGGACGCGGGACCGGCCCCCTCTGCTCTCAGTTTCCACGTTCCTGATGTCCCGTGTGGACCCCTGTGCTGTCAGAACAGTGCCCGTGCAAGTTTCTCAGGTTAACGAGGACATCGCCACGTCCCCGAGTGGGTCACAGACACCAGCTGGTTTCTCGCTGGACGCGGCCGCAGGGACACGTGGGGCAGCGGCCTGTTCACGCGGGCGGCGGGCTCTGCCCTCCTGCTGCAGGGGCCCTGGTGGGCACGGGGCGGGAAGGGCCAGGAGAAGCAGGTGTCAGACGCTTCCGGCTGTCTTCACACAGCTGTCAGCCTGGCCTCTCAGGCCTGGGTTTGGGCTCAGAAGTAAAAATCTAGCTCAGCAACATTAACCTCACCACACAGTTTACTCCCTGCCTTCAAATCAACTTACTCAGAGAAGGACCATACCTTATAAATAACACTTTTGTGTCAATTAAAAAAAAACATTATTTGTTGATATAATGCCTAATTACATACCTGTGTGTGTGTGTCACTTAGTCGTGTCCAACTCTTTGTGACCCCATGGACTATAGCCTGCCAGACCCCTCTGTCCATGGGATTCTCCAGGCAAGAATACTGGAGTGGATTGCCATTTCCTTCTCAAAATTACATACCTAACTACATACACTTTAAAACATCTCTTTTTTGACAGTTAGGTTAGTTCCAATAAGGAATCAAACTATACTACGGGTTTTTAAAAACTCACAATATTTATCTACTGCTACTTAGCAAACGAGTCAGCCCAGCAGGCACACTGTCATTCTTTCCGTTTCTGGTTTTACAACATGCTGTGATGTTGGTTTTTTAATGAAGAGACCTGGTTCTTTAGAGCATCATTGTCCTTTAGACAAGAGCAATATAAAAAACAAAGAAGGTCTTGGTGACTTCCCCAAGGGGTTCCCACAGAATTCTGTCCCCATCCCAGCTCGAACACACCAGCCCATGCTGTACGAGTTGCCATGACTTTCCATCAAAGCTCATGATCACATTAAATATGGCACATAAATAAATATATGGCACAAGAGCAACTATTACTTCTTCACTCTATCTTCCTTCAAGGGGCAGAAAAACGCACATCCTTCTAGAGACCAAGTCATCAAAACCATTCTTATTTTTAAGAGAAAACCAAAATAGCTTTCTGAAGAGCAAAGCAAAACAGGAAGGATATTCTTTCCCATTCCTACAACTAAAAGATAATTTAAAAAAGTATCTGCTAGCTTTCCCAGAAAATGCACCTTTGGCTAAAGTTAGTATGTAACCTAAGAGGATGATAATTTCGGTGGACGGAAGCAGAAACGTCTCAGCCGGATCTCTTCTTAAGGAACTAACTTCTAGGAAGTCTCCGGATCATGTTTGCTGTGCTTGCCTGCAAACCTGGTGATTCCTGGGTAAGAAAGCCCTTGCCGGTGGCTGTGTGTCCTTGCAGACGTAAGGACGTTCACTGCTGTGATTCCGTCACCAATGGGATGGACGTGTCCCCGTTTGCACTGGACACAGGCAGGCACACTCGGTTGTCATTAAGGGCATCTCTGTGGACTTGAGCTAAGCCAAGGCCACAGTTCAGAGAGCAGAGGCACCAGGGGAGTGCGTGCCCTGTGCAGGAAGCATGAGGTGTGGCTGCGTGTGGGCGTTCAGTTTCCTGAGAAGAGGCGACCTCGTGGCAAGTCCACCTCCCTCACAGGTGGGCACTGGTCAGTCTCCCAGGTCCAGTGGCCTCCGTGTCCAGTGTGACCATGCCTGGTCCACCCACAGCCCCTGTCCCTCCCTGAGGAGGTGCCGCCCTGCGAGACTCTGGGCTGAAAATGGTGATTTTGCCACGTGCGCATCACAACTGTTGTAATTCTGAAAATGCAGAGTTGCAACAGTACTAAAATCATTCTTCACTTTTTCTTTTTTTCCAGAGATGCTTTGTGAGGCAGTGGAAAATAAAACAGTTTCTCAAGTTTCATTAAAAAGTAAGTTCTCGTGTTACCTCGGGTGTCCTGGACCTATTTCAGCCTTCACT
Source organism: Bos indicus x Bos taurus (assembly GCF_003369695.1). Classification (NCBI taxonomy): domain Eukaryota; kingdom Metazoa; phylum Chordata; class Mammalia; order Artiodactyla; family Bovidae; genus Bos; species Bos indicus x Bos taurus. Next base: position 990,460 of record NC_040099.1, read on the forward strand.
TATTTTTATCTTTTTAATCATAATAAGCCACTGCCACGGGGCCTGCTATTTTTGGAAGGAGAGAATGGGACAGTGGAGGGGCTGGATGACAACAGTCACGGTTTTAATAAAACATGACCCTCCCAGCTGGATGTGGGTTGGCCCTGACAGGCACCTCTGTTACGCGGGGCTGCCAGCCATTAAAACAGAATAATTGTCCTGCCTCCATGGCCGCTTCCTCATTTAGCCTGAATACTCCAAATAATGCAAACGGCCCGTGTGGAAACTGCAGCGTCCGTGGGGAGCGGGGGCCGCGTGGCAGGAGGGTCCCCACCCGCCCCTGGCCTCCTGCTGGTGTGTGCGGTGGACGCCTTCCCCGTGACCCGGGCCATTATTCTACCCTTGCCAAGCTCGCTCCGCGTTGCTCACTGGGGTCATTAAACCACCGACAAGCACTTTTCCAGGGCCTGCTCTGTGCCGCCGGGGGACACATTGCCCCAGTGATGAAGTTCCTATTCCGACAATGAACAGAGTTGGAAAAATAAAAAAAATTAAGAGACCCGTTTAATTAAAAAGTAAAATTGAATAAATGGGGCTGGACAAGGAGCCGCTGTGGGTTTGGCAGGCGTGCCCCATCCCTGGCTTTGGGAGCTCGGGCCCCTCCCCAGCTGCAGGCACCCCTGGACCCACGACAGCCAGCGTGGGGCCGGTCCTTCTCTGTGGGGCAGGGGAGGTGGTCAGTGAGGTCAGAGGTGCCCGCTCTGAGTCTGGGGCTCTCGGGACCACCCGGCACAGGATCCATGACCTCCCAGCCAGCACCAGTTTTGGTCAGAAGATGCCGCCAATGAAGGAAGCTCGGGGAACCTGGGTTCGCAGGAAGAGAAAGCCTGCCTCAAAGCTAACCGTGACCTTGAACTAAGCCATCAGCCCCCCGAGCATCAGCAGGAGGTCTGTCAGGTGTGACTGCGTCCGCGTCCGCACACGGCGGATGAGAGGATGACTGCGTCTAAAGGCAACACGGGGCAGAGGGGTGACTGCCGCTCTCCCTCCCCAAGGCGGGGAACCTGGCAAGGGGCCAGGGGCCCGCATGCTGCTTTTTCTGTCCCATTTCATAATGAAGCACCGGGGTCAGAAGGGAGCAGGGGACAGGCAGACCCAGCACCCGCCACCCCACGATGACCAGCACCACGAGGGCCTGCACCCTGCTGGGCCATCACCCCACCACCCTGCTAGGACAGGCCGCCTGCCCCGCCCGGCCCAGGCCTGGTGCTCCTGCCACGTGGGGGCGTTGTGCCGCCTGAGCTCAGAGGGGCCGACCCCGAGCCCCACCCAGGCCCACCCTGGGACACTGTGTCGCCTGAGCTCAGAGGGGCCGACCCCGAGCCTCACCCAGGCCCACTGAAAGCTCTAACAAGATCCCAGGGACCGGACATGCTAAGCAGACCCCAGGGACTTGGTTCGCACCCACGAACGTCCGGGGAGCCCTGGGCTGGCCAGGGGGCAGGAAGGGGAGCAGACAGGAAACCTTTTGGGTGCCACGGAAGAGAAGTCTCTAGAGCGGCTGTGCTGAAGTCCACACCCACATCCCTGTGGACAGAAAAGCACGCTTTCCTCACCTTCAGAATATTCTGAACTATCGTTCAAATCTCTGAGAAGAGGTTTTTGTACTGCAGGCCCTGGGCTGCCCGTGGACAGACAGCTAAAAACTTCCGGCTGCTCACTGGGGGGCGAGGCTGGTGGCAGGGGCCTGGCATGGACCTCTCACCTGCTCACTGGGCAGTGCCCCTAGTTCAGTGTCAACTAACGGTCTTGGAGCTCCGAGCCCCCCACACTGGGCATGGAGGGGTGGATGTCCTTGTCTCCGAGGGCGCAGGCACGGCTGCTACACGGCAGCAGGCCCAACCTCCTGGCTCCAGAGTCCCTCCAGAACCTCACCAGGCCCAGGCAGGTCCTGAATACCATAGCTGTCACGTCTGCCTGCGTCCCCACCCCAGCTCGGGCCCAGCTCGCACAGGGTGACCCGGACACTCAGTCCTGCAGCCAGCCTCACCCACTAACCCCTGACCTCCTCGCGGCACCGAGCCCACCTGGAGGGTCAACTGTACCTGAGTGCTGACAAAACCCACTGACAGCAGAACCTGTTTGCTCATTCCATAAAGATCAGATCCATAAAGATTTGGACAAAAAAAATAATAACCACAGAAGGCATGAAGGAAAAAGTGCAACACCAACTTGGTAATCGATGCTTAAACTCCTAATTTGGAAAACATTGGAAAGAGAGCGAAGCAGGAAGGCAGAAAATTCGGGCAAATGAGACAGGTCCCATAATCTTCAGGACATATTGACCCTGGAGTAGGAAAAAAGCAAAAACCAAGATTGAATTTTTGTATTGATTATCTAATTATTAATCTTTATAGAAGCTATTCCAACACTGCACATAATGAGTAATTCATCAAAGTATATTAGGTGCCATGGAAGTTGCCTTCAGTATAAAGGGCCATTAAGTTTCTTGTAATTGCACATTACTGGAGCTTTCCTTGCTCTAAATCAAATCAACGGGACTGGCACACACGCACTCTAATTGACTCTGTAATGACGCCATGCCCCTGGTGGCCACGAAAACGAGCGGCCTCGCCGCACGACCCCGGCCCCGCGCCCCGGTCTCAGGTCTCCAGTCCCATGACCCCAGCCCCGCGGCCCGGTCTCAGGTCTCCAGTCCCATGACCCCAGCCCTGTGGCCCCGTCTCAGGTCGCAGCCCGTGGAGGAGCACGGTTGGGTCCCACACCCCTCGGGGGACCGGGCAGGGGATCCCCTGCGTTTCCTTCCAACACCTGGAAAGGTCGCCCAGACTGAGGACTGGGCAGCACAGGGGACCAGGGACCCTCCCCGCGGAGAGTCTCACAGGCTGGTTTCTGGAGGAGGTTCTACCCGTTGACCTTGCCTGCACTTAACAGATGTGGAACCAAGGCTGGAAATGTGTCCCCCACGCTGACGACACTGCACTTCCTATGTGACCCAGAGATGCCACTGGAGGCAGAGAAGCCGCAGCCCCTGAGGCTTTGCTCCATCTCTGCTTCTTCTGAAACGGCCTCCAAGTGTCCCAAACCTAAACCTGGATTCACTGGCCTCTGTGACTCACGGGTAGGTGCTAGGGGGCCGTCTAGAGCGCGGCTCTGTCTCCCAGAATTGTTATTTATATTTTAAACACTGTTTAACCTGCTCTCCCTGACTGCACTCTAACTTCCCTAGGGTGAGGCGTCTGATCCGGTCAGGTGCCTCGACTACCCTGCGATGCCCAAGCAGAGCCAGCAATCTGCAGACACCGGTTGATTTCTGTCCTCTTTGAAAGTTGGATTACTCTCTTCCAGGAGCCTCACCAAGGCTGAGTCTGGGCCCCGCAGGCCTCAGAGCTCTTGTTCTCCAGCTGTGAAGTCATGGCCACAGTAACTTCACAGCATCTTCCTTCTGTGGGGCAGAGCTTGGAAACTTAGCATTACTTCCTTCTCTGTTTATCTAAATTAGATTTCTTTTTTTTCAGAAGAACACTTTTAAACATTAATTAATTAATTTTTGGCCACGCTGGGTCTTTGTTGCTGCAGGCAGGCGTTCTCTAGTCACAGAGACGGGGGCTGCTCTTCACTGTGGTGCCTGGACTGTGGCGCACAGCACTCTAACTGTGGTGGCTTCTCGTCTTGGAGCACGAGCTCCAGGCGCACGGGCTCCAGCGGTCGTGGTGCACGTGCTGCAGCAGCCCGAGACCTGTGAAACCTTCTTGGCTCAGGCGTCCAACCTGTGTCCCCTGCATTGGCAGGCGGATTCTTAATCCACTACCACCAGAGATGTTCTATCTAAATCTGATTTCTGAAGAAGCCTCAATATAGCTCTTCAAAAACAAAAAAACAAAACCAAAGAACCAGCATGTGGAGAACAAGCTAGGTAGGATACTTGTTCACAGTTAGTGTCAGCTCAGACTGAAGATCACTGAGGCCTTCCAGTGGCTTCTGGATGGGTCGTGTCTATACCCGAGCTGTGCTGGGCCTTCATGTGGGATTCAGACTGAGCTTCAGGATAAATCAGGGGCCTATTTCCACCACAGGGCGTGAAGAGACCCGAGATGAAGTGACAGGAGTTCTCGAGCCAGGAGTGGGGCTCCGAGCTCAGCACCTTCCCGCTGGTCATGGCCCCTGGTCCACAAATCGTCAGACAAGCTCACTGCACAAGAGCATGGTCTTATCCAAATACTCTATAGATTCAGCAAGCCCTGGGTCAGGAATCCCACACGTTTCTGCAAAGCCTTGTGGTGAGAAGGGCTACAAACTACTGGGATCCAAGGGCATGTTTCTAAATCCACAGGTCCTCTAAGCAGCCAGGAACAGGGAGGGCTCCGTGAGGGAACCTCCTCCAAGGATCCTGCGTTTCTAAGTCTCCTCCTTACTCTACCAGTTAGGAAGTGCTGGACGCCATCTGCAGAGTGAGGCTCGCACCCCATGGTCCCCTTCCTTCCCTCTGTGTTGCTGGGTCTGGGGTGGGGGACAGGCAGGAACCCACTGAGGACCTCACCACCCCAGGCAGCCTAGGTGACCTCAGCACCGGCTCTGAAGACTTAAATGATGGTGGTGATTGGACACCTCGAGCCAACCAATGGTGGCCAGGGGACGTCAGCATGTTTATGGCTCACAAATCGTGACTTCACAGCCAACCTGGGCTTGCGTAGAGAGAAACAGGACACAGTGCAGAAGAGCGTAAGGCAGGCGAGGGCAGGGGTGTGATGCTGTGAGAGGCTGCTGGAGAGCCCAGGCCACAGCCCATTTGCAGGAGCCCACCTGGCTCATCGGGCTAACCTGTCGCCGAGTTTCCATCCACATACTTCTCTGCAGTTCACAATTCTGCAGCATCGTGGCAGGAAACCACGTACAGGACAGAGAGCTGGTGTGTGATCTGATGGGAACGACTGTCTCCATCTTGGTGAACGAAGGAGGTGTCATAGCTCGGGGGTTATAGGCGCAGGTGTAGGAGGTGATAGGCGTGGTGGGGTGTGACCGGTGTGTGTAGGGGTGACAGGTATGTGGGATATGATGGGTGTGTGGGGGTTGATGGGTTTGTGTGAGGGTGATGGGTGTGTGTGGGGGGTGACGGGTATATGGGGGGGTGACGGGAGTGGTGGTGGGGTGACAAGTGTGTGTGGGGTGATGGGTGTGTGTGGGTAACGGGTGTGTGTGTGGGTGATGGGTGTGTGTGTGGCATGACGGGTGTGTGTGGGGTGATGGGTGTGTGTGTGGGTGACGGGTGTGTGTGTGGGTGACAGGTGTGTGTGTGGGGGTGACGGGTGTGTGTGGGGGTGACGGGTGTGTGTATGGGGTGACGGGTGTGTGTATGGGGTGACGGGTTTGTGTGGGGGTGACGGGTGTGTGTGGGGGTGACGGGTGTGTGTGGGGGTGACAAGTATGTGGAAATGATGGGTGTGGTGGTGGGTGACAGGTGTGTGTGTGGGTGACAGGTATGTGGAAGTGATGGGTATGTGTGGCGGTGATGGGTGTGTGTGGGGGTGACAAGTATGTGGAAATGACGGGTGTGGTGGTGGGTGACGGGTGTGTGTGGGGGTGACAGGTGTGTGTGGGGGTGACAGGTATGTGGAAGTGACGGGCATGTGTGGGGGTGACGGGTGTGTGTGTGGGTGATGGGTGTGTGTGGGGTGATGGGTGTGTGTGGGGGTGACAGGTATGTCGAAATGACGGGTGTGTTTGGGGGTGACGAGGGTGTGTGGGGGTGACAGGGGTGTGTGGGGGTGATGTGCGTGTGGGGGTGACGGGTGTGGTGGTGGGTGACGGGTGTGGTGGTGGGTGATGGGTGTGTGTGGGGTGACAGGTGTGGTGGTGGGTGACAGGTGTGTGTGGGGTGATGGGTGTGTGTGGGGTGACAGGTATGTGGAAGCAACAGGTGTGTGTGGGAGTGACGGGTGTGTCTGGGGTGACGGGTATGTCTGGGGGTGACAGGTATGTGGAAGTGATGGTGTGTGTGGGGGTGATGGGTGTGTGTGGGGTGATGGGTGTATGTGGGGGTGACAGGTATGTGGAAGTGATGGGTGTGTGTGGGGTGATGGGTGTGTGTGGGGTGACGGGTGTGGTGGTGGGTGACGGGTGTGTGTGGGGTGACGGGTGTGTGTGGGGGTGACAGGTATGTGGAAGTGACGGGTGTGTGGGGGGTGACAGGCCTGGGGGGGGCTGCCAGGCAGGGCAGAGGGTGCTGTGCTTCGCTGCCTGGACAGTGGATGGGTGCTGGAGGACAATGGCCTGTGCTCCCAGGGCCGTCTTCCATCCAGCAGAACACCGAGGTGACAGGCAGTCTCCGACATACATGATTTCAGCTCCTTTCTTTAACTAAAATGCCTTAAAGCTGCCTGCACATCTCCCCTCCAACACGGCCGGGACACTGCGTTTCCAGCGTGGCTGCAGACGGCCCTGTGCCGCCAGAGCAAACACTCAAGTGACGGCCCGCACGGCCACCTCTGCAGCCACCACCGCTTTTCCTCTGACCGACCGTCTGCCAAGAGGAAATCACTTGCTGCCCTGGGAGCCTGCGAATCCCAGAAAACAATCTTAAATCCACAAAAATAATTGAACTTCGCTTCTACTGAGCTGCCCATTCCATTCTGATTTTTATTACAATGTCAACAAGAGTTTAATTTGTTTTAAAGTTTAGGTTCTTAAACCTGAGTGATATACGGTAGTTTACAGCTTGCTGGCAACAGCTACTGTGGACAGAAAAAAAAAGGAAAGTGCACAGAAAGGCGATTCTGAGTCTGACGCTGTGAAAGCCAGGAGCCCGGCCAAGAGCAGCAGACAGCAGGCTCTCCTGCAGCCAGGATGGGGCCCCGACACGTGACGCGGTGTGCCCCCTCCCGGCCAGTCTCAGTCTGGGGACAGCAGTTATGAGGAAATGCCCAAAGTGTGGTTTCTCTCATCAAATGCAGCCAGGTCACCTTGGTCCTGCTGTCTTGCCTGGGCGCCATCCTAAAGACGATCCCAGAGGAAACCCTTGAGGGGAAGGAGTGGCCCCCCCGGGTGTCCCCCCATGTACCTCCCTCTTCCAGGTATCTCCCCACCGGCTGTCCCCACACCCTGGGTGTCCTCCTCGGGTGTCCCATGTACCCCCATTCTGGGTATCCCCCTCTGGGTGTCCCCACCATGCTGGGTGTCACCCCCAGGGGGTCTGTCCTGGGTGTCCCCCAGTGTCCCCGCCCCCAGGTGACCCCACCCTACCAGGTGTCACCCCCCCAGGGGGTCCCCCCTGCGTGTTCCCACCTCTTGGGTGCCCCCCCGGGTGTCCCCATCCCAGTGACCTTCTCATTCACCGATTTTGGTCTGTGAGTTTCCTGTCTGTACAGAACGCTCCGACCTCACTCACACTCACAGGTGAGAAGTTAGCTCCCGAGGTCGCTGCTGGGGCCCTGCCCAGTGTCGGCTGAAACCTCCGCAGAGACACGGAGTGGCCTGCAAACCAACCCGGCTCGGCACATGGAGAGAGGATGGGGAGGCCTGAGACGGGCTGTCCCCGGAGCCCCGGGGGCAGCAGAGGGAGCCGGCGGGGCCTGGTTCACGTCTGGACGCCAGGCCTACCCGGCCACACCTCCCTGCTTCCTCCTGCCAGGCCCGCCGGCCGGAGCCGGGGCATCACGGCGGTCTCCCCCGCCGCCCAGGGCGCTCCCAGGCCGTATCTGGAGAGCGGCAGCTGTGTAGCCTGATAGGGCGAGTGGGGAAGCCTTCCCGGGGAGGGCGGGTGGGCTGGGGCTGATAAGGCCCCCTGCCCCACCGAGGACTCATCCAGCACTGTGCGCTCTGCTCAGAGCAGAAGAGAGCCAGCCCCGGGTTCTGGGCGATAACTGTCCATGTCCTCTGGAGGCCGGCGCGGCCCATTGTCTCAGGACCAGGCTGTGATTAGTCGGGGTCCCCTGGGCCTGATAAGGGCGGATGTTTGAGAGGGGGGATGGACCGTCTTTATTCTTAACTGTGTGGAAGCGTCCACTTTGTAATCTGTAAGGAAGGAAGAACCCGGTGTCCCAAAATTCAGACTGGAAAGGGTAAAGGGGCTTAAGGCTTTGTGCCCAGCCAACGTGAGGACCCACATTCCTCACACTTTAAAGAGAATCCTTTACTTAGCTAAACTAAGTGATGGAGAAGCACACATATTTTTATTCCCCAAGAGAAACTCTGCTATCAGCATTATTTTGTGTCATATAAATACAGAATTTGTGAGTTTTCTCCCATCGCGCCTGAAAAAGGGCTGTGTATGTTCCACATACAGAAACAAACACACACGATGCACACATGCCTTCACTTTCAAAGCACTTCTCTCCTTTGGCATTGAGTGTTTTAGCAAAACCATATGTAATACCAATGACGCTGCACAAGAGGCCAGACCTAGAAACATCCCCAGGCCGGGCTGCCTCTCTGGACACCTTCATATAAATGGACCCACATAAAACGTGGTCCTTTGTGTCTGGCCTTTTCACTCCACATGTTTTCAAGGTTCGACCACGTCCTACCACGAATCGGTACTGCACTCCTCCTTGTGGGTATGGACGTAGCACACTGTTTAACTCTGTTCCGTGGACGTTTAGGTTGTTTCACATGTTTGGATATTACACACAATGTCGCTAAGGACATTTCTGTGCAAGTCTTCGTGTGTACATATGTGTTCGCTTCTCTGGGTAGATGTCTGAGCGTGGGATTGTCGGGTCTTCTGGCAAAGGCACGGCCCAAGTGACTGCACTCCTTATATCCCCACTGGTAACATGCCAGAGTTCTATTTCTCCACGTGCTCTCCATAAGTTGCTACTGTCTCTGATTTTTCACAGCATCTCTCATGGGTGTGAAAAGGCAGCTTCCTGGCATTCCCCAAGACTACTGACGTTGAGTATCTTTTCATGTATTTATTAGCCATTCATGTATCTTCTTTGGAGAAAGGTCTACTTAAATCTCTTACCCAGTTTTTGACTAGGCTGTCTTATTACTGAGATATGCAGCTTTTACATGTGCTGAGTATAAGTCCTTTATAAGACACTTGTATTTGCACTTGTTTTGCAAATACATCCATCTTGCATGTTGCTTGTCTATTTTTTTGGCCATGCCACACGGCTTGCAGGATCATGGTTCCCCTGATCAGGGATTGAACTGGGCTGTGTGGCTACACTTCACGGAGTGGGGGGAGGGGAATAGCCCCGAGTTACAGCACCACAGATCATTTCCCAAGGTCCACTTTCCCTTGAATAAATGCCTTCCAGTTTGCTCTGCCTCTGGGTAGTTGTCAGGTTCTGGAATAATTGATCTGAAAGTTGTGTCGGTGTTTTTACTGCTTTTAGGGACTGATATCTCACCAAGGTCCTCTCTGCATCACTTTGGAAGTCTTGCCTCTCCCCCAGTTCTCCCTGGGTCATCAAAAAGTGCCTCCACTAATAACAGAGATTCTCTGATGAAGGAAACACATACCACACTCCACACTTCTCTTTGGCTTTCGAGGCGAGTCCACACATGAAAGCTAGACTCCTAAGCAAGAATCTTTGCTCACTGCATCTTAATGACACAGCTCGACCTCAGGGGGCCCAGAGCCAGCGCTGACATAGGGGCTGGCGGGCGGGTCACGGCGGGCCCCGGTTCTGTCCCTGCCGCACTGTGAGCAGCTCCAGTGACACCTCTCTCCGAGCTTCAGCCTCCCTCTCTGACAGCAGGGGCTGAACCGGCGGTTCTGCCCGCTCAGGGCTGCTGTGAGGCTGAATTCGTCAACAGAGACCATATGTACAGTCACTCTGGAATGAGCCCAGCCCACACGCTGGCACTGTTCTTGTCGCCTGGGTTTTCTGTGTGCTGGTGATAGTGGGTCAGGTAGGACACATACAGCTCTGATGGGAACACAGGTTCTCGAACACCATCCGTCCGGGTTCTTCTCACCTGGACCCGGAGGATGGCTGTGCCAGGCAGTTACTGTTCTTCAGGAATCCACATGGAAGGGACACTCCTGTATCAGAAAGGTCACTCAGAAGTGCCACACACTGCGGGCCCTCTGCCTGGCCCTCTAGGGCAGGGCAGCCACACGCCTACTGCTCTCGAAAAGACAGGCGTCCAGCAGATTTAGACAGGGCCCTCCGGCCCCGGTCACCACTCCTCAGAGACCCCAGGCCTGACTGCCCGTCAGCAGCGAGGCTTCTGAGTACCCGTCCCCTGGTGTCACACTTTGGGGACAGAGCACAGCCGTGTGCCAGGCATGGGCTCACGTGTCTGAGAGGACCTGCCAGGCCTGCTTGTTCTTCAGTGAGGAAGAGCTTTGAAATGTGTGGCATCGGAGAGCAAAGCCATGGAGAGCAGGCCTGGAATGGGGGCGGTACTGACTAAGCCCCCTGGGAAGGCGCCCACCTCTCCGCAGAGGCACATCCACCAGGAAGACCACGTTCTGGTCCCGATACACTCACCCGCCAACACTCTCCCCCTCGGGGCCAGCCTACAGGGACCATGCACCGCGACACGCCCACGGTGCCCCAGCACGGCAGGCCAGCACCAGCCTCTGGCCCAAGCAGAGCCAAGTGGCTCTGGCTCCACGAAACCTTCCCAGCTCTTCCCTCCGCTTCCTCCCCCCACGTCAGATTCCTCTTTCTTTCCCTCAAATTAGTAACGTCAAACAATTCTCCACTTAGAGAAGGAAGTAAGCTAAGACCTAGGATTAAGGCAGAAGGTTAACGTTAGCTGAAAGCAAACCACCAGATGCCCCTCAAGTGCCCAGAAAGCAACTGGGCTGAAGAACCCTGGATGAGAGTTGGGTGGCCGGCGCTTCCTGCTCATGTCGGCATCCGGCATCTGAGGGACGCCCTGAGTGGTGGACACTGAAGCCGCGGGGTCACCCGAGCTGCAGGAGGCCAGGAGACGCTCACCATCATGGCCTGGCGGGCTGCGTCCCAGGGGCCAGGCACAGCGCCTATTTATAAAGGCCCTTACTCAGCGGACACTCAGAGTGGCCCCTGCCTCCCCCCTTTCTTGAGGGGCAGATCCCGGCAGTGCGGGCGCAGCAGAAACACACACAGCGGCCAGGACCACAGAAGCACATGGCCTGATCGCCGCCCGGGGTGGGGTGGCAGCGTCCAGGGCTCCTGCCGTCACCAGCTGTCACTCAGGTCCATCTAGACAGGGAGGAGGGTATTTATTCCGAAGTCTCACACCGTCTGACCCTTGGAGGCATGGCGTCCCTGGCAGCCTGGCGTGGGGTCCCTGTGCAGACAGACTCATGTCCCTGTGAGGCTTCCAGGGCCGAGTGTGGAAAGGGCTCTGTGCCCTTCCAGACTCTTGGCTCTGGGAAGTGTGGGCGGGGGCTCTGCTCCCGGGACTCCTGTCTTGGGAGATGAGGCCTGCGGGTCACCAGACTGACGGTAGTCCCCACCCCAGCCACCTCCGGACGCCGTGCCGTAAGGACTGACCCTCAGGACCTGTGCATGACCAAGTGCGCCCTCCGCCCAGCGGGTAGAGCCCACCGTCTAACGACCCAGCGTGTTTGATCCAGACTCTTTCAATCATCACTAGGAGCGGGGAGGCCTCCGAGCTGGGCCCTGGGCCAGGTTAGTAAAACTTTCCATGAGGAAAGTCTGCCTTCGGTCCCAGAGCAGCCCCAGCTCAGGAAGGAAGGGGGGTGTGGGGGGGTGGGGGCGCAGGCAGACTCAGGCAGACACGGCCTGGCCGCCTGCTCCACCTGCTTGTTGTTTTAATGACATCGAGACTTCTGGAAACCCAAGACCCCTGGAGGGGCCTGAAAGGGCCGATTGTGGCTGAGGCCGCAGGGTGGGCTGGGGGGACATGCGGGCGGGGTCAGCAGCGGCCAACAAGCGGCCAACAAGCGACACCCCGAGACTGTCGCTGGCTCACAAACCGAGTCCTCACAGGGTCCCCCATGAAAAGACGGGACAGGCCCCGGAGCTTCAGGGACGTTCACAATGCTGCCAGCAGATCCACGTCAACGGGAGCAAGTCCAGGACACAGAGATCAGTGTGTACGCGAGTGTGAACCACCCACACATACACCTGAGGACTGAGTTCACGACACAGACTGCTGTGCACACGTGTGAACTGCCCACGTGTACAGCCAAGGAGCGAGTCCAGGACACAGACTGCTGTGCATGTGAGTGGGAACCACAGTGTGCACACCCGGGGAGTGAGTACAGGACACACAGACCGCTGTGCACGTGTGTGTGAACTGCCATGTATACACCCAGAGCGGGAGTTGCTGGGCGGTTGTGTAGCTCAGCCCAGCGAGGAGCAGGTCACAGAAACCACCAAGGAAACACTGGAGCTTTTATGACACATTCAATCCACATTTAAAACAAGAGAAGACCACAAAGCTGATTTTTTTAAAAAAGGTATCCAGTGATACCGCCATGATTGAGAAATCCTAAATGAAAGTTTAAATTCCATGAATGTTGTTGAACCAAAGAATAAATTATAACCAAAGTTACCTATGGGCCAGACACTATTGATACAACAGCAGAAACACCTGAAAAACAAAGAAATGGGGTTCACTTGAGGCATGTCCTTGAAGCAAACGGAGATTTGGCACCAGCACCGGCCTGCTGTGCACAGGGCTTCACTCTGCATGGAGCACGGGCGTCCTGTTTAAGCTATGGCACCTTTCCTCTCTCTGAAAGATTCACGCACGCGCTCCAAACGCCCTGGCTCCCTGGAACTGGACGTGCTGTGCTACTATTGCGCTTTTTACTCTACACTTCTGGAAAACGAAACCTCAAATAAAACACCAGACACGCATGAAACGAGCTCCCATTGCTCACAGGCCCGGCACCACGAGCATCACAAGCAAGCCCGAGGAGCCCCCACAGGCCCCTGACTCCTATCGGCCAACACAGCACCTCTGAGAGCCCAGTGGGGAGGGCGCACAGCCTGGCAGGAGTCACCCTAACCATCACCGTGGGGTCAGCCTGGCAGAAGTCCCCTTAACCATCACAGTGGGGTCGGCCTGGCAGAAGTGCCCTGAACTGTCACTGTGGGGTCAGACGCGCAGTCGCTCTGTTCCTGAGCCTGTGTGAGGCTGAGTTCCCCAAGGGAGCCACAGCAAACGCCGGGCCCTCCTGCCCTGAGGGTGGTGCCAGGGCTTGCAGGACAAAGCCCAGAAGAGGGCAGGGCAGGCCCCCCAGCGGCACCAGAGCTAGCCCCCGTGTCCTGCGGGGAGGAGACTCCCCTGCACCCTCCGCTGTACTGTACTGTACTGTACTGCACTGTACCGTCAGTCAACCCCATTTCTCGCCTCTTCCTGGGCTCAAATGACAAGGATGGAGTGTCTGCTTGTTAATGTCAAGGCTACTTGAAACCAATGGTTTCTAATTTTCTGATTTAGTTTTTCACCCTTGTTTCCATCTTCTCTGTCCATACCTTCCTGAGTTGGCTGCAACTTCAAACCCAGACACAAGTAGAGACCCACGTGGCCTGGAGTGAATTCCAACGATTCTCCCCAATCCCCTCCAGACCTTTCACAGGGGCCTGTTTCTAAATCAGGGATCGGCCCCAGCCCACGGATTCCCTCTCCCTGCAGGGCTCAGGGCTGCACCACACACCCCTGGGATCAGGCCTTGGGGCCGCACTGCGCATACCCCTGGACACCAACCTTCTTCACAAATTAATTTTCAGACACCTCGACCACATATGACGTGTAAAGGTGAGGCCGGTGAGGGATTAGATTACTCGGGCCCTCTTAAGTCATCCAAGCATTACAGAAACCCCTCGAGGCCCCCACTCGCCCCATGACACCTGCATACCCCTGCCACCATCCCAGTCAGAAAGGACCAGTGAGATCTGCCCCAACCCCCTTGGTATCCAGGCTGGGGACTCAGGTCCCCACACTCACGACGCCTTTATTCTGCACCAGACGGTCTTCCGAGGACAAGGGGCTGACTCGCATTTACACGGTAGCTCCCGTGAGCGAGTGGGTCCCGGGCTGGGACCATTGTGAGCAGAGATGGCCTCTCTAGGAACCCACAAGCACAGCCCACAAGGGGGGCGCCTGCTGTGAAGCGAGCATTTAGGAACAAGAACACTCATGAGCTGGTGAGCTCGCGTGAGGAAGGAGCCGGAGAGGCACCAGAAGGGCCCCAGGCCGCCCAATCGGATGGAGACCTGCTAGGCCCGGGGTCCACCTGAGCAGACGGGGACCCGCCAGGCCCAGGGCCCTCCTGGTCACTGGGCTGGGGGCTGTGACCAGGTGTCCCCACCAGGAAGGCCCATGTGCCCTGGGTCCGGCTGTACCCCCACCTCAGGTGGGAATGGGCACCAAGGGTGAGGGTGGGTGCTGGGACTGCACGCCCAGCGACTCTCCCCAGAGGGTCCCTGGGGCAGAACACAGGCGTGGGGGAGACGGCAGTCATGGAAAGATGCCTACATGTCTGGCTCTGATTTCAGGGAAAAGGCCAGGAGCCTCAACGGTGGAGGCAGAAAGGCCGAGGTAGCCGACAGGGGTTGGGGGTGTGGGGCCGTGCCCAGGACTGTCCTGCGGTTCTCGGGTTCCCCAAGTCCTGCAGCTGGGGAGCTGGGCGCCAGGTGGGCACTGGGTCATAGCCTGCTCGGGGACTGACTTACACCGGGGAGATGGGCTGCTGGCTGACAGAGGCCAGACGCCCACATGGATGCACCATGCGGGGCCCACGTGAGCACCGAGTCACCTAACTGACAACACCTGGGGCCCTGGCCTTTTGTCCCAAAGCAAGAAAAAAAATCTCTCGACCAGGTGCCATCTATCATCATTTCATAGGAAGACCTCATATCAGAAAGTATGCATCATCAACCTAACTGCAGGCATCCCCAAAACACGCCCTACATCCACCCAAACTCGTCCCCGCGGAGCGGGCACTGCGCTGGGTGGGTGCGCTGGAGTGCCGCCCTACCTCCCCATCTGATCACCGGGCTCCCAGGTGGCACAGTGGTGAAGAGCCTGCCGGCCCGTGCAAGAGACACACGGGCTTGATCCCTGCATCAGGAAGAGCCCCCGGATCTGGGTAACCCACTCCAGTGTTCTTGCTGGAGAATTCCATGGACAGAGGAGCCGAGAGGGTTACAGTCTAGGGTTGCAAAGGGCTGGACGCGACAGCCAATACGCACAGAACACATGGCTTCACAAGCTAAACAGAGCGAAAGCCACTCAGTTTTAGCTATTTGACCACTTAATGATGGTTCACATAACCAGAGAGGCACTTCAGACGCTAAGCAACAAGCTGGGCCCACAGCCGAGTCCAAGGAGGCCTCTTGTCCTCACGGGACATCTCAGCTGGTAGAGGCCGTGTTCCAGGGACCATGGTCACCACACCTGGCATTGCCACAGGGACCACGTGCCCCCAGGATGCACAGAACAGGCACCCTCTGGGCGGGGATGGCGTCCCCCACTGGCCGGCGGTGGCACTGCTGACCGCCGGTACTTCCTGGTGTGACACATGCCAGGCACACTCCCGGGGCGGTGGGCACGCTCCAGGCCGGGGCCCCTCGGCCCAGGGCTGGGCGCGCGCCTGCTGTGGCGGGCACTTACCGTCATCCAGGTCGAGCGGGTCCAGCTCCTGAGGCTCTCGCTTGACCGTTACGGGAATGGGGGCCAGACTACGATTACTGTCCTCACGCACCTCGGGCGGCGGCGGGGGCCGGGCGGCGGCGGGCTCGCTGCTCGGAACCTCAGGTGGCTGGTGCTGCTGGTGGCCCGTCCCGCAGGGGTGCGCTGGGCCACAGGGCTGCAGGCGGGTCAGCTCTCGGGTCCCAGGCGGCAGCGGAGAGGAGGGGCTGTGGGGACAGAGCGCTGGCCGGCGCCCCGGGGAGCAGCTACCGCTTGACGTCGGACTCACCTGTGGCTGCAGCAGAGTGGGGGGCGGTGGCTGGGGGGGCCCGGGAGGCACACCCGAGGGTCTCGGCGCCTCCTGGCTGGCGAGGACCCCACCGACTGGCCGCGGAAGTCCGAGGGGGCTGTGGCCCGGGCCGGCCGTGGCCGAGCCGTAAGGGGCGCAGGAAAGGTCGTGGAGCTCAGGGCTGGCACTGCCCTGTGGACGGGGTGGGAAGCCAGGCATGAGGCAGGCTCCCGGGTCGGGCGGCAGGGCGAGCGGCTGGCCGTAGCAAGGCTTGGGGAGCGGGCTCAGGCCCTGGCTCATTGGTCCACAGGTGAGGGCAGGCTCGTAATCATCGCTGGGCTCCGTTTTTATGATTGGAACTGCGAGGAGGAAAAAAAAAAATTAAATAAACATGAGCTGCAGATGGGAGCACCGGGGCGGGCTTGTGGCTAGGATACCCTCTGAAAACAAACAGCGCTTTGACTGAGTCCCTGTGTGTCTCCTGCCTGGTTCTCCCACCCAATTAAAACGAGGGCGTGAGTCATCGGTTCGGGAGAGCTGCAGCTGGTTCTCAGGCCGAGAGCACTGTTTTCCTTGGACTCTCCTGCGGCACTAATGTGCTATAAAAACCCATCTGCGAGCTGTAGCAGAAGCCTGGACCCAAGGGCCCGTGGATTTGTAGCAATCAAAGCGAAAATTTTAACTTGGATGTACTACTGCGTTTCTGCTGCTACCGACATACTGATAAATGTCTGACATGGGGTGAACTCAAGCAAAGAGTAAGATGGCACTTAGAGATCAATAAAAATCCAATAGAAAAGGCGAGTGTCCACTTGCTACAGGAGAGAAGCCTTCAGCCGCTAGACAAGGAAACGCTTTTATACCAGCAAGAATGCCAGCCCTCCTTCCTGCGCACAGGTTCGTTCCCAGGGGAAAATGCACGACTACGGCCACAGGGTCCTGCGCAGTGCCTCTGGGTACTCCCAGCGTGCTGAAAGCCAGGCTGGAAAGTGGCACCACGGGCGCTGGATTGTCCCTTCCCTCCCTCCAGGCTGTGGGCCTGACCAGGCCCCGAGGGCGCTGAGCCCCGTGCCCTGGGGTCTGCGGTGGGCTGGGCTCCACCACGGCCACCCTGCCTGGCGGCTCACTTCCTGTGTCTCATTTCTCCTTGGTTGCTGCCTATTACGCACACGCTCACAAGAGACACCCTGATGGTCGCGTTCCCTGGAGAGCGATTGGTGAGAGCACAGTTGATTTCACAACAGACGCCCAGCGCTGCAGTGCGCAGACGGAGAAAGGACAATGAGCTGTCACCAGATCCTCCTGATCACGTCTTCGCCTCTTCGTGTGTGTGGGGCTGGCCTCCTGGAGTTGGGGTGGGCGGCGTGGAGGGAACGCCCCTCGCCATCCCAGCCCGCGGGCCTCCGCGCACCCAGCCTCCGCCTTAAGTAAATAAAGCTCCTCTCAGACGCAGCTTTGCTGGAACACAGTCTCGAGCCAGTGCGGGTGCACATCTGTTCTCTGTTATGGCTGGTGCCTGCAACCCACAGCAGCCTGGAGGACCAGGACCGGCTTTCCCAAAGCCCGTCCACAGGGCGCCTGGGCAGCGCCGTGGCCGCGTAGCTGGGACCTGGGGACACTGACGTGAGAGCACGTGGCCCCGCTCAGCGTCACCAGGTCCCGGCTTGCACCCGGGATGCCTAGCGGAGTCGTTCCCTTTGGTCTTGCCCTCCCTGTGCCCCCTCCGCAGCCCTGTTCCCGTTCTTCCTGCCTGTGCGGGCAGAGAGGCACCGGGTCCCCAGGCAGTGCGGCAGCTGGAAGGCTGGGGAGAAGCACAGCGGGTGATGGCCACCATGTGGGTCCTGCGGGCAGAGCCAGGGTCATCACTCCCGTCCCCAAAGTCAGGTCGGGTGGACAGCTGGGGCGTCCCTGGCATCCTTGGACAGGACGTGTCCAGCATGGCAGGTGTGGGCACGGCAGGCATCCTCACTCCCGGCGCTGGTCGGTCTCCATCAGCCAGGCTGACTCCCGCAGCCCTGGCCTGCCTGGTGCCCACGCATCACTTGTGGTCCTTTGCTGGGCGAGAGACTTCTCTCTCGAGCACATAGCTGCCAGGGCTTTGTGTGAGGGGCTCCAGATACCATTGGGCAGGATTCAGGGACGCCTCACAGGCTGCTGGCGGACACGAAGAAAGGCCAGCTGACCCAGGTTGACTGCACGTCGGGAAACACCCGCAGGTCCTGGTTCCCGCAGCAGCCCTGTGGGTCTCCCATGGGTATATGTCTCCCACGGTTCCATGGGTGCGGGTTTCCTGTGATTCTAAGTTCCCCTTCGTGCGCGTCTCCCACAGCCCCATGGGTGCGAGTTTCCTGTAACTCTGTGTCCCCTTTCGTGAGGGTCTTCTGTGGCCCACTGGGTGCGGATTTCCCGTGACTCCGTGTCCCCCTTCCTGCAGGTCTCCCACGGCCCTGTGGGTGTGGGTATCCTGAGACTCTGTGTTCCCCTTCTTTCGGGTCTCATGCAGCCCTGTGGGTGCGGGTTTCCAGAGAACTTCCTGTCCCCCGTCTTGCGGGTCTCCCGTGGCCTGTGGGTGCGGTTCTCCCGTGACTCTGTGTCCCCCTTCTTGTGGGTCTCCTGCGGCACTGTGGGTGCGGGTCTCCCATGACTCCATGTCCCCCTTCCTGCGGGTCTCCCATGGCCCCGTGGGTGTGTGCAAGACCCGCCCCTCCAGCGTGGGTGTGCTACTTCCCCACACGGATGCCACAGGATGCAGAGACCGCAGGCCCCAGGGGAGGGCACGCGCTGGGCCCAGGGCTGTTCCGAGTCCAGACTGGGTCCTCAAGGTTCGGTGTGCCTGTGGGCCCCACGTCCGAGGGCGTGTGCAGAACCACTTTCAGATGCGACCCCTCCCCTCCAATCTGCACACCCGTGGTCAGCAGCGGCCACAGCCTGGGGCTTCTGCAGTAAGCACCGTTCCCTCAGCCTGGGGCCCCACGTGGAAGCCGCTTCAGGAGACGCCTGGACTGGGTCCGAGCCCCACGTGCCTCCTGATTGGGGCTCCAGCCCTGAGTCCCACATCCCAGTGAGGCGGTGGGGAGAGGGGGCCGGGGGCCTTGACGGAGGCACCAGTCCCACGGGTCACAGACCCCGCGATGCGCCTGCCTGCTGCCCGATGAGAAGCCCGGTGTGAGGCGGCTCCCGTGCGGGTGAGGTGGCCTCTCCAGGAGCCGGCCGCCTGCCTGGACCGTGCTGCGGAGCGGGGCAGGCTTCCAGCCAGGTCCATAGGAAGCGGCAGGGGGCGCGCTGGGGCGGGGCCTTCCAACGGGGCAGCACTGGCGCCTGTCACCAGACAAGCCGGGCGGCTGCTTCTGCGCACGCGCGGCCCGGATGACGCCGGTTATGCTCTGCGTCGGCGCCGACGTGCAGAGCCCAGGGCCTCAGAGCGGCAGGTCCGGCAGGTTAAGCCAATGCCCTCGGGGCTCCTCTCCCATGCCGCGTTCTCAGCCTGGTGCCAGGGCAGGCTCACCTCCTTCTTCAGGTGCCCCTCCAGCGCTTTAACCAGCCCCCTGCCCACCTCACCTGCTCTGGCGGAGCTGTGGGGAAATGCCGGGGCTGGTTTGCCTGCTGCACGGCGGCAGCCGGACCACCGGGGCTGGCGGAGGGCGGGAGCAGGAGGGCGTCTGTGTGGCCGTGGGCACTGGCGTCAGGTCGTGAGCCCATGCGGACCCCGAGTCCCCACCACAGAGGGTGGACGTGACCCAGGTTGCGTCCCCCCACTCGTAGCCCCCGGGTCCCCACGGGCGCACAGCTCCGGTTCCTCGGCGACCCGGCCGAGCGGGGCCTTCTCGCTCAGACGTCTTCCTGTGTCTGCATCCCGCGCTCGCCCCCACCCTGAAGCCCCAGCACGAGGCCATCTCGACGGCTCCCTTTGGGAAGAAACTCGTGCTCTTAAGGAGATGACCCCCCTCCCCCCGCCCACCCTGGGGGCTTCACACGGTGCCCGGACGGTGACTGAGAGAGACTCCAGCGAGTCAGCCCCGCCGGGGGCACTTCCAGGCAGCGTGCGGCAGACGCGGGGTCCTGGCACACCTGCCCGCTCTCTTCACGACACCTGGCACGGTATGCAGACGGAGACGACTGGACAAGAAACAGTGACAGACACCGAGAAGAGGCACTCTTCTGATGGACGGACGGATGGACGGACATGGCCACACCCGGGTCGAGGGCCAGCGTCCACACCGCACGTGTGTGGGTGGACTTGGGCCCCGGAAGCACCTG
The DNA here is from genome assembly GCF_003369695.1 of Bos indicus x Bos taurus. Classification (NCBI taxonomy): domain Eukaryota; kingdom Metazoa; phylum Chordata; class Mammalia; order Artiodactyla; family Bovidae; genus Bos; species Bos indicus x Bos taurus. Next base: position 1,010,558 of record NC_040099.1, read on the forward strand.
CCGGCTGCGTGGCCTCCGGGCTGACCCCACGGCCCCCAGTCAGGTGACGTCCAGCTAGGAGGGGACTGAGGGCCCAACAAGCACGGTTTCCACTGGCGCAGGAGGAGCCAGGGTTGGGCTGACCCCACAGCCCAAGGGGCTGCTGCCAATGGACCTGCCCCACACGGGTGCTGGGCAGCGAAACCCCGAGCCCGGTGACGGCGTCTGGAGGCGGACGGCAGGGAGGAGGCGGGTCAGCGAGGGGAGGGGGCCGACGCTGCGGGGCCGTGGTCCAGAGAGAGGGTCTCACTGTCCATTGACATGGGGAATGCAGGACACAGAGGACACGGGGACATGGGACACAGGGTGAGGGGGACACGGGACATGGGACACAGGGAGGGGGACACACGGGGGGATATGGGGGACACAGCAAAGGGGACACAGTGTGGGGGGGCGTCTGTGAGCCAGGTGGGCCAGGCCCCCCTCCCCGACCTGGCACCCCCAGCACCTGAGCTGACTGCAGCCTCTCCAGGCAGGCAGGGACCTCTGTGGGAGATACCACCCTGGCGCCTGGAGCGCCACCTGAGGACAGCAGGAGCGTGAGCCCGCCCGGCCCCGCCCGCACGGGAGAGGCTGTCCTCCCGGAGAGCAAAGCCCAAACTGCCTTCTGTTTGTTACGTGACATTCGAGCTGTGAACACAGACACCCGCAACAGAACTTCAGGGCATGGTTTCTGAGGCAGGAATCGTGGGCATGGAGCTGCCTGAGCTGCCAGCCCCGGTGAGAGGACACCTCTGTGCGTGTCCTGGGCAGAAGGGAGCCGTGGGGGTGGGCGGCTGGACCAGAGGATGAGGGGACTCGAGCGCACGACGGCAAGAGTGACGTCTCCTCCTCTGCGGACAAGCTCTGACCTCCCCAAGCACTTGCATCAGGTCCTGGGTCTCAGAGGACAAGCTCCCGGCTTGGGGCGGGAACCTCACAACCGCGACAGGCGCTGAGACCTCAGGTCTGTGCTGGCGGGAGCTCCGGTCTAGCCTGATGGGGGTGCTGCCCGGCAGCTCTGCAGGAGCATCGAGGGGACCCCAAGAGACAGAGCAACTGCAGGCTCGGGCACGCTGAGATGGACCAGCTTCACGGCTCTAAGGCAGACATGTGGGGTGTGAGCTGGCGAGGCGGCCTGGCCATCCGTGGCGATGGCACCGCTGGGTCGGCCCTGCCTGGGGATCTGACTCCTCTGATTAGGCTGACAATGGATGGCGGGCAGAACAGACAAAATGAACCAACGAGTGGGTCGCTTTTGGGTTTCACCCGGTGCTGCAAAAGCTGCGTCAGAAGGACCGTGCCTCACCCTCTTGCGTTTGGTCCAGGCAGCTGCGTGTCCGGGGCTGTGACTCACTGGGGGCCCTGGGGTGACCTCTGTGTGAGCGCCTCGTGGGGATCTGGAGTCGCCAAGTCGCTCTGCGAGGTTGTGCCTGGGGGCCCGGCCTCATGCCTGACTCAGACCGCCTCGAGTTTCGGTGGCCGGTGGCCCTCAGTGTCCACCCTCCACCCTCCTCAATCCACAGTGTGTGACGGTCTCTGCAGGGGATGCCTGGTGTGGCTGTGCTGGGCTCTGGGCCCAGACCCCCACAGAAAGGGCGCCCACGTTCTTTCCCACCAGTTCAGGCCCCTGGTTCACCCACCCCCATCGTTCCTCTCTTCCAAGCTCAGACCCCTCCCTGCAAAGTCGAGGCCGGGCAGCAGCCTGAAGCAGTCGCTGGTCAAGACAGCCGACGGTACTGACCCCATGGAGGCCTTTAGAGGTGAACAGTCTCCAGTCCCCCCCGAATGCCTGGGCTCTCCACCACCAGCTCCAGACAGCAAGGCCAGCGGCACGCAGGCCAGACCCACAGCAAGGAGCTGAGGCCCACAGCAAAGAGTGTCCAAGCCCCCTCCCCCAACTCGTCCCTCTGGGGCCAGCAGCAGGGCCCTGGACACACGGGCAACCAGCTCCCAGCTCCCGTGTGGCAAGTTTAATGTGGAAAGAGCTAGAAACACAGATCCCTCGTCCCTGGCTGGAGCTGTGAGGGAACCCATAAAGCTGGGGTTTAATAACAGCAGGAGAAGCCTAGCCAAGTGCCCGCACGAGCCCCCACCCTGCCTGGCCCCCCAGCCACACGGCTGAGCTGACTTGCAAGGTTCCAGGACACCCAGGGACACTGGCCAGGCCACCAACCACAGCGGCTCTCTCCCCACCGCCCTCCCGCCTGCACCCGGCCCCACTCGGTCTTCAGGCGGAAGTTTAGGGGCTGTAGGCCCAGGACGGACACCCTAGCCCTCCGCCCACGTTGGGGGAACGCTGTAGCACCTGCCTGGCCAGGGGGCCGACGGGTCCTCTGAGACGAGGCGAGGCCAGACGGGCCCTGGTGTGGACAGAGGTCCATCTGCAACCCTCTCCTCGGCCCCCTGTTCCCACCAGGAGACGAGATGAGAAAGCTCAGCCTGGGGCCCTCAGGGCGAAGGACGGGGACAGACTGAAGCCCCAGCTTCAGTGAGCTCTGGACATGGCTGCTCCAAGCAAGTGACTCAGGCTGTGCACACACACATGCACGCATACACACACATGTGTCTCAGATCAGAGGCACGGCTCCCTGCGGTCAAGGCCACAAAGACGCAGCTGTGATACAGCGGGGGGAGGGGGCGTAGGGGCCCACTGGGATCTGTGACCTGAGGGGATGCTGAAGAGTGGGCACCCGCGAGGCCTGGCTTAGAGGAGTGATCAGAGGGCGGCCTGGGGGCGGCCCCCGAAGCTCACTGCCGGGTGTGCACACTGGCTTCTGGGAGGTCAAGACTCGGGATGGAATGTCAGCGCCACGAACTCGGGGAAAGACGAGCCAGGCGCCCAGCAGAAAGGTCAGCCCAGAGCTGGCTGTGAGGCAAGGTCGCGGGGCTGACGGCCCAGGCGAGACAGCTGCCTGCCCGTGACTCCGGCCACCAGCCCTGGCCACCCTGCTGACCTGGACCCAGCAAGTGTGCGACCCTCGGCCTCAGGCTCTTGGAGATGGCTTCTCCATCGGCGGAGGCCACGTGGGCGCCTGAATGTCCCCAGGGCTTTCTCGCAATCCCGGCAAAACTCCTGGACCCTTGTGTCCTGAGCAAAAGGCAGGCAGGGGGCCAGGCGCCACGGCTGGCAGTCCAGGGAACAGCTAGAAGCATCTCAGACCAGAGACAGGCTCTTCAGACCCCAGGCTCTGCTGGACTCTCAACTCAGTAGCACGCAGACTTCCCTCTGTGACCCTGAGGTCATTAGTTGGGCTTCTTCCCTGCGTGCGGGCTGCCTGTCCCAGGGGCACCAGGCATTGCCAAGAACGCAAGCCCCAGGGACACAGCTAAAGTGGACACTGCCGTCCCCCAGACTTGGGAGCCGCCCCCCACAGGCAGGCTGCTTTGCATCTTTAACACAGCTGGTGCGTGGGAACTTAAGGACCGTCACTGCTCCCCAGAAGGTCTCAGTCCCACGACAGGACCAGGGCCTTCAGCTCAGTTACCCCAGAGACTGCACGCTTCCTTTCAGAAGACTGCGAGTTAAACCCAGACGGTGACCAACCAGACACGGAGGCAACACCCCGGCCGCACGCGCTGTGTCTGCAGCACAAGCGCCTGGATAGACGTCTGCTCTGCTCTGCCCTCGGCCTTCGCCCAGAGACACTGCACAGAGCCCGACTCTGCCTGCTCGGCTCGCCCTGGGTGTCCCATCGCAGCTGGAGACTTCTCCCCACAAGGGAAAGAAAATGAAAGTGAAAGTCACTCAGCCGTGTGCGACTCTTTGCAACCCCATGGACTGTAGCCCTCCAGGCCAGAATACTGGAGTGGTTGCCATGCCCTCCTCCAGGGTTCTTTCTGACTCAGGGATTGAACCCAGGTCTCCAGCATTGCAGGTGGATTCTTTACCGTCTGAGCCACCAGGGAAGGGACCCAAACTGCCTGGGCCCCATATAGGCCAGCAGCCAGGACTCCCTTCCAGGCTGAACAGCTGATGCTAACGTGATGTGGCGGACGGCCGGGGACAGGGGGCTGCGGTGGGTTTCCCTGTGGTCGAGGCTTCCGGGGGTGAGGGCAGGGTTGAGACACAATGTGGGGAGGGGGTGGGGATGTGGGGATTTGCCCGCCTGCACGCCCCCCAGCACCACCACTGTTGTGAAGACTCAGCCTGAAGCTGAAGGAGGCAGTGACAGTGGGAAGAACACCAAACCCAAAACTGGAAACTTGAATTCTGTTTTTTCATTCATGCATTTATTTTTTTTTAAAGAAAAAAAAAAACACACATATAGGGATGGCCCCTGTGATTTGGTAAGAAGTCAGGGCTGCCTAGGGGCTGCTCATAGGGAACCTGCAGTACAGTGGAGTGTCTGTAATCACAGCCCCTTGGGGCATGGAGACCACTCAGGAAGGTGGGCAGGGCTGGGCTCCAGGGGCAGGTGGCATGGCCCCCTTGGCCTCTGGGGATGAAGCAAATGTCCAGGAGAGATGTGAAGGGAGACCAGGCCACACGGCCATGCTCTGGACAGACAGACAGATGGACAGAGGATTTACGGGTGGAGCAGGGTCACCAGCTGAAAGGGGCATTCCGGGCAGACATAGAGGATAGAGTGTGGAGTCGGGGCAGGTCACTGCTGGTGGCGGGGCCTGCAGGACTGAAGGACAGCTGCAGGGAAGGGGAGATGGGGGCCCCAAGACAGCCCCGCCCACGACCTCAGCAACGTCTCTTTGGGGGCCTCAGTATCCCCATCTGAAAGGCCCCGTGAACACTGGGGCATCTGTGTTAGTGGGAGGTGAACCTGGAGTGAAATGTAGGAAACGATGTTCAAACTAGTTTCTAAACTGCTTCAGACAGTGATTTTTTCTTTATAACATTCAATTTTTAGTCAACCATACTTGAATTTTAATTAGTACGTGATTGTTACATTTTCAAGTCAACATGAGTATTTCTGCCACCAGGGCTGCAGTACTGTGTCCAACAGCAGGCAGGACTTGAGAGGTGCACCCAGTGGGCCACAGATGTGCAGACAGGCCCAGGGCAGGAGGGCGGAGGTTCTCCTCGTGCATAGGCCCACGGCAGCACGTTCCTGCGGCTCTGTCCATGTGCACGCTCGTGACGCAGTGACTTTACAGCAAAACCACGTTATTCAAACCTGGAGAGCCTTGGCTACTGTTTTCCTGGAAAACAGTTAATTCTACTGTCTGACGGCCACAGGTTCTCCAGGGCTTTCTGTCACCTAGTCTATTGTGACACAGAGAGTTTCACGTTTAAGAGAAAACTGAAGCCTCCAAAAACATCTTCATAAGGACATAGCTGCTTTCGCAATTAGTTCTAAGTATGTGATTTCCCTCTTAGATAATAGGGATCTCTCAAGTATTCAGAACAAAAGCCACAGTATAACAGCTGCACTTATATCACACAACGGAATCAGGACTCGGTCCTCTCTGGACACAGACCTGCCTGCCTGGAGGAGGTGGTGGGGGCCAGGGCACCAGGCTGCAGGGCTGAGCTCTGCTGGCAAACAACTGCCTATGAGTTCAGGGGTGAAGCAACAACAGTGTTGCTCTCCTTAAGAAAATAGCCTGGAACATGGAACAGGTGCAAACAGGCCTTTTTAGAACGAGAAACCACCCTTCAAGTGTGTGAATGGACCATGTAAACAAGGTGTTTTTGCTCAAGCAAAGGGTGTTTGGTGAAACAGCATCACCGACTCAATGGACATGAACTTGAGCAAACTGCGGGCGACAGTGGAGAACAGGGAGGCCTGGAGTGCTGCAGTCCATGGGGTCGCAAAGATCGGACGCGACTGAGCGACGCAACAACAACAACGGGTGTTTGGGGGCGAGAGCCTCCCGGCCGAGGGGAGAGGCAATTTTCCAGCCGAGAGTTTTATGTGGGACGTCAGCTTGGGGACAGAACCATCATGTTAGTGAATGACCACACCAGTCACCAGCCTCAGGCCTCAGGTTTATTTCTCAAGCACCTGCAAAATCATGACAACTATTTGCATTTCCACCTTAAGCATCTCGAGAATTTAAATTCACGCCGAGGCCACCTCATCAGCTTCTGAGCACGAAACAGCTGCACCTTCTCACCCCCTTGGCGGTTTCACATTGGCAAGCAGCCTCCAAAGGGTCAGTAATCACCCCCAAATGCAGCCCCACCCCCACAGTAAGGAAGGAAAGCACACCAAAAGCTCCACTTCTGCTTGGAAGGAACCGACGATGAGATCTTGCTAACAGGACATGACGGCCGGGCCCACAGTGCGACCACACGGTTTGAAGCGACTGAAACGTCAGGGTCCCTGATTTTCTTTTAGGAAAAGCACCCCGTGGGTTCGTTGGCGGCATTTACGGTTAGAAAGAGAGCGTTACCGTTGGCAGGCAGGTAGGTGAAGTGCTGGTACTGGCTCCGCTTCCTCTTCCCGTTGCAGACGTAGAAGTTGACCTGCACAGGGCTGGTTATCCTCTGGTTGCGGAAAGGCGGGATCTCCACCACCAGCGAGTTCTAGAGAGAAAGAGGTAGGTGAGGGTGGTGAACGACTCACAAGCCAGGGACACAACCACCCACTCCCCTACCCCGCCGAGAGTGAGGCACGCAGGTTTCTCCCTGGAGAGGCCTGCCCGAGCGCCTGGGGCCCAGGGCTTCTGCATGGCCAGAGCCCAGGGGGGCTGAGGGGGGTGTGCGGGGAGGAGGCGGGGGCTTCATCTAAGATGATGCCGACTGAGTCAGGAGAGAAGTCGTGAGCACAGGTGCCGAGAGGGGATCAGCCACTGGGCAGGACCCCACGCCTCTCTGTCCCCAAACCCAAGCATGACCTGCAGGAAACTGATAGGCCCCCAGGCACCGACTCGCAGTGGACCCAGGAGCACCTGTCCAGCTAACTGGCAGCAGAGACCCAGGGCAAGTGCCCCCCTGGAGATGCTCTGTGCCAATGGCCCAAAGCCCGAGCCACGACCCCGACAATGGATGGGGATGGGAAGGTGGACAGGCAGGCACGATGGACCAGGGGTTTATGGAGGCTGTTGTTACCCTTCTAGGTTTTAAATGAAAGATCAGCAACATCTGCACCAAACTGCCCCCTTTTAAGTACAGATACACAGAGGAGTCACTGGGGCAGGGCCAGCGTGTGTTGTGGGGGAAGAAAGCAGAGAGGGTCTGCGTGCTCAGGTGTCCAGCCATCCACACGAGGGCCCAACCTCAGCACCAAAGAGAGGCCCTGATTTTGGGGGTGGGGTAGGGCAAGATTTCACATCCTAAAAGGTTTCTTCAATGATTTTTATCATACGATTTCAGTTAACAAGAGGAAAATGTGTAAGAGAAATCCGTGGCATCACTTTTTTTTAAGAGTTGTTGTAGCCAATTAACAGCAAAATTGATTGGATCCAGTTAATAATGAAATCTTAAGAATGTTTAAACAGAAAAGTGAGAACTTCAGGGCAACTCTTCCCTTTACAGATGAAAACATGAGGCCCAGTCTGCTGCTAAGGGCAGCTGGTGGGGGGATAGGGGGCAGGACCAGGCCTGCAGCCTGCTCTGGGCTCCGTCTCCTGGGACCACATGTGTGCCAGAAAGTGCATTTCTGTTGTTTTAATAACTTCATCCCATTTGGAACAAGATGCAGTCAGTGGAGCAAAGGGTGGGTAACCCGGAAAGGGCATGTGTGCTCAGTCAGACCCCTGCCGGGGCTGCACCTCTGCCAAGTCTGTGCCCCAGCCCCGCAGCCCGTGTCTGGGAGCCTGGCTTGGGTCGGACAGGCCTGCACTTCAGCCTGGGCTCTGACATCTCCAAGTCTTCACTCGACCACTGGCACAGGGGAGAGGACGAGGAAGACGCTCCTCGGGGCAATGGTCTGAGGAGGGGACTGCAGGGAATGCTGGCACCGGCACACAGCTGGTGCTCAGTGGCAGCAGACGTCGGAGTCAACAGCAGAAACGAGGACAAGAGACAGAAAGGCAGAGGGCTTGCTCAAGTTGAGACCAGAACCAGAGCTGGGACGCAGGAGTGGCTGCAGGGACGCACCGGGACATGCCCGGTGGGGCAAGGAACTTGCAGCAGGTTCCACATCGGGGGGCCAGGTGCTCTTCGTTCCAAGTGACTGGAGGACTGTGTTTAGATGTGGGCACAGACTGATATGCTGGACAGGTTATTAGATCATGATGAAGCACTAAATGTGCAGTGAGGGTAGAGGTCAGAAGGGAAACCTGTCTCTCCAGCACCAGGGCAAGAGGTCCAAACGGCTCTCAGCACATTCGTGCCACTTACTTTGAGAAAACCCACCATCTACACTTCTCATGGTCATACATAAACCACACACGCAGTGCCACCCAGCCTTGTTGAAATGGATAATGTGTATGTACGTGTGTGTGTGTACAGATACATACCAACTGTATACACTGCTTAAGGTCATACATAAACCACACACGCAGTGCCACCCAGCCTCGTTGAAATGTATAATGTGTATGTATGTGTGTGTGCGTGTAGATACACGCCCATGACAGGAAAAGGGTGGAAGGAAATACGCCCACGTGTTAATGGTGGCCACATCCCACTGAAATTTCACTAGGCGTTTTCCTTTTTAAACTTTGTTAATATCGTCCAAGTTTCCACAATGAATATGGCACGCTTTCATAATTAGAAGAAATATATGAAAGTAAACTTCATTTAAGAGATAAGAAAGCTGAAACCGTAAAGCTGAAGCACATCGCTGTTCACATGCTTTTCTCTCAGAACACACGATTGATAATGGTTAAGTTTTCTTTAAAATATGCACTGTTCACAGTGGAAAAGGAAACCCAACAACGGAAAATCTGAACATGCAAACTTGGCGGAATTATTTCGATGCCAAAAATGCACAGTTTCTGCTGGCCTCTCCTTCCTGCCCAGGGAGAAGGGGTGGGTAGCCCGGGGGCAGAGGACTTGGGCCTACAGGGGGCCTGGAACCTGGAGCCAAGGGCCTCTGTTTCGGGGTGACCGCCAGTGGCTGGTATTGGTCACAGCAAACCCGAGGCCCACCTCTGTAACTGTGGGGCCTGGAGTCCTTGTCCAGAAGTGGAGTTCCTAAGGCAGCAGCATCTCCCCAAGGGAACCAGGGGGAGCCGTGAGGCAGCGTGTGAGGTTAGAGGCCTGGACACCCTGGGGGGTGGTGACAGTGGGATACAGGCGTCCTCCCTGGGCCTGGGAGGAAAGGTTGCCCTTAATACCATTTGGAAAGGTTTCTGTAAATGCATCAGTGCTTGGAAAAGGAAGCTAAAGTCACAGGTAAAGATGCTTGCGGTAGTTATGTATAGATGTGAGAGCTGGACCACAGAGTAGGCTGAGCGCCGAAGAATTGATGCTTTCAAATTATGGTGCTGGGGAAGACTTGAGAGTCCCTTGGACAGCAAGATCAAACCAGTCAATTCAACAGGAAATCAACCCTGAATATTCACTGGAAGGACTGATGCTGAAGCTGAAGCTCCAGTACTTTGGCCACCTGATGCAAAAAGCTGACTCACTGGAAAAGACCCTGATGCTGCGAAAGAATGAAGGCAGCAAGAGGAGGAGGCGACAGGATGAGATGGCTGGATGGCATCATCGACTCAATGGACATGAGTTTGAGCAAGCTCTGGGAGTTGGTGAAGGACAGGGAAGTCTGGTATGCTGCAGTCCATGGAGTTGCAAAGAGCTGGACATGACTTAGCAGCTCAACAACAGCATGCTTCTTCCTGATGAAGCCACCTGTGTGGAGGGAGGGGATTCCAGACACAGGGCAGAGGGTACCGGGATCACGTCTGCAAATCTCGTGGCCGACAGAGAAAATTCAGTCCTTATCATGAATGAGACTTTGAACAATGACTCCCACTGCCTGTGCTCTCAGGAATGCACCATCCACACGCCACCATCAAGAGGGGCCAGTGGGACGAGGGAGAGACAGTGGAGGAACTTTGAACTTCAAAAAATCACCGTAGGATGTAAGAGTAATATAAAATAATTAAATATAAATCTATTACATTTAAATTATTAATTACCTCATTCAAGATGTTTGTATTCTTATTTTTTCTGCACTTGATAAAACATTCTCAGAGAAATGTTGATGTGTCTTATGGCGATTATATATTTTTTCTTTTCCCTTATATTTCTTCTGATTTTTGATTTATGTATCTTTGTTTTTTTGCTGTTAGGTGTCTAACGTTTTATAATATCTATCTTCTTTGTGAATTGTACCTTTCATCATTAAAAAAATTCATCTTTTTTCATTTAAAATAAATAAGTTAAAAATTTTTAAAGTAAAGGATTTTTAAAAGAAAAAAATCACCTGCCAGCCTGTGCATTGTTACCTGAAGGTTCCTCCTGCTCTGTGAAGACAAAGGAGGACAGACACTTGGAGGTGGACAGTAATCCAACCCGTCAATAAACACTTCAGACACAAGGTCTTCACACCCCAACCAGAAGGCAGGGGCTGGGAGTGTGGGTGACAGCACAGGGCTGCTCTGCTGGGCATTCTTATAAAATAAAGATGCGGGCCGAAAGGTGTACCGTGTCAGCGCTCATCCAGAGGAAGGAGAAGCCTCTGCCGACTTCAGACAGAAACACAGCAAGAAGGCACCAGTCTTCCTCAGGCCCCTTCCTGCTTCTCCCTCAGGCCCCCTGGTTCTCCCTCAGCCCCCTGGTTCTCCCTCAGGCCTTCTGGTTCTCCCTCAGCCCCCTGGTTCTCTCTCAGGCCCCGCCCTGGTTCTCTCTCAGGCCCCCCGGTTTTCCCTCAGGCCTCCTGGTTCTCTCTCAGGCCCCCTCCTGGTTCTCTCTCAGGCCCCCTCCTGGTTCTCCCTCAGCCCCCCTCCTGGTTCTCCCTCAGGCCCCCGTGGTTCTCCCTCAGCCCCCCTGGTTCTCCCTCAGGCCTCCTGGTTCTCTCTCAGGCCCTGCCCTGGTTCTCTCTCAGGCCCTGCCCTGGTTCTCTCTCAGGCCCCCTGGTTCTCTCTCAGGCCCCCCGATTCTCTCTCAGGCCCCCCGATTCTCTCTCAGGCCCCCTGGTTCTCCCTCAGCCCCCTGGTTCTCCCTCAGACCCCTGGTTCTCCCTCAGCCCCCTGGTTCTCCCTCAGCCCCTTGGTTCTCCCTCAGACCCCTGGTTCTCCCTCAGCCCCCTTGGTTCTCCCTCAGCCCCTTGGTTCTCTCTCAGGCCCCCTCCTGGTTCTCTCTCAGGCCTCCTGGTTCTCCCTCAGGCCTCCTGGTTCTCAGGCCCTTCTGGTTCTCCCTCAGCCCCTTGGTTCTCCCTCAGGCCTCCTGGTTCTCTCTCAGGCCTCCTGGTTCTCTCTCAGGCCCTCCTGGTTCTCCCTCAGGCCTCTTGGTTCTCTCTCAGGCCTCCTGGTTCTCTCTCAGGCCCTCCTGATTCTCCCTCAGCCCCCTGGTTCTCTCTTAGGCCCTCCTCCTGGTTCTCCCTCAGGCCCCCTCCTGGCTCTTCCTTAAGTGTGAGCAGCCACAAATACCACGGAGGCCAAGTGCAAGATGGGCACCTGCAGGCCCTGCGCCCTGCAGAGGGTAGGTGGGCACAGAGGACCTCGGGTCTGCAGGTCCCCCTGGCTGCTGGCCAGCAGGACAAGCAGGTGGAGCAGCACTTAGATCTGACCTTGAGCTTGTGTCCTGGTGGGAGGACAGTGCGTGAGGAGCCAAGGACGCTGGTAGAAACCCTGGGCCCGCATGGCCAGGCAGTGAGGGGTGGGGCTCAGGCTCTGGAGAGGGGGTCCTCCCAGAGGGCAGCGAGTCTGGACTCCCTGGTGACAATGGCCAGTGGAGACCGCAGGCTCTGGGCATGTGTGTGTACCTCGTCTACCTGGTGGGGGCCTGCAGCCCAGGAGCTGCCTGGCTCTCTGCAGTCACCCCGCGTCCGCGTTGTCTGCTCCCTGCGCTGCGCGTGCAGAGACCACTTGGGTCAGGAGGCACTTCACAACCATTTCTACTCCTTGTTCTCTCTCTTTCTGTGTGCTCATCCGTGGTTCATTGCAACAAATCAGAAGCCATGTGCCTTGGGCCAGGAGCCCCTGTGTAGTCAAGAGCCTCTCCAGAGAGCAAGTGGCCCCCTAGGCCGTGCGTCCACTCCCCTTACCCCCACAGCCACCCGTCTGGCCCACACTCACCGGCTTACACAGGTCTCCTTCAGTTTTTGCCTCCATCTCCCAGATGTGGTGCCCATCTGCAAGAAAGGATTTGGGAAGTCTGTTAATTCTGTCCCAACGGGGCGGCCCCCAAATCACACCTGGACGCAGGCAGATGGGAGTCCTGCGATGAGAGGACCCTCCCTTGCCCGGCCGGCTCAGCAGCAGCTGACGGGAGTGGGTCCCTGCATGACCGATCAACCACAGAGTGGATGCCAGGACCCCAGGAGAGAAGCTCAAACAGACCTGACTGCAGGTCTGGAGCGGGGGCCTGGAGACCCCCACTCTGCAGGAGGGAGCCCTTGAGCATCCCTAGCTAGGGCCTTGAGCGTCCCTAGCGCCAGCCCTGGAAGGGGTCTACGCTCAAAGAGGGGGTAACCCAGGAGGAACGCAGGCAACCCAGGTAGGAAGGCCATCGTCTGGGATGTGAGCCTGAGTGCAGGGCACACAGTGGGAGCTGGGGCCTCATTACCTGGGCCCGAAGTGCCCTCATAGGTCTTGGGAGCAGGGTTATTCTAATGATCGTGGCCCTAGAGCCACGGGTCCTGCCCTGCTCAGGGAAACTGGGGGCTGAATAAGAAAATCCTCTCTGAGACTACTCCTTGCCACATCAGGACACAGAAATGCAAAACACAAGGTATTTTTAACCTTACCCCGTGGCCGTTTGCATGTTTGAAAAAATGAAAAGGCTCCAGTGCCTGTGAAAGAAAGGGCCTATTGTCCCCGGGCCAGGCCCTGGAAGGAGGCAAGGCCCAGGACCCACTGGCTGGGGTGACAGAGCCGTGTTCCCGGTGCTAGGAAGCCCCTCTGGCAGGCGTGCTTTGCCTACAAGGCCAGGTCGTTATTTGGAATTAACAGATGTCAATCTCCTACATGGACCTCTTTGCACTTTTTTATAAAGTCGCTCCCCAAATGAATCGTTACATCTAGTAATGGTTCTGGGCCTAGTTTTTGCTTTCTCTCTGTTTTCCAAGAAGAAATGTATGTGTTACAAATACTAAATTATAAATAAGTTAAACAGCATCGCCTTTTTCTCCCTCACAGTGCTGGCTGGGCAGGGGCGGAGGGTGGAGCAGAGAGGAAATGTGAGTCACAGAGAGGCCTGGACATGCCAGGCCACACCAGCCCCTCGGGACACCGAGTGCCCCCGCAGAGCATCCAGCAGATGACCCACTAGGGGATCAAACACTGCTGGAGCCAGGGGACCCGCATCCGTCTCTCCTCTAGGAAAAACCAACAGGAGACGGAAAGAACACCCCCGCCCTTAAAAGTGCCAGCATTCCGCAAGCAGCACACAGCTCCCATGAGGGCAGGACTCAGGGAAGGAGCGACCCCAACTTGGGCGATAAATGGCAGAAGGTCCCTGGTACGCGTGGAAAGCACCGTGGACACGGCTCCCGTGGTGCGGCCCAGACCCGCTATGGATGCGCCACTGGGCCCCACCCACCCCCACCGGTTTGAGGAAACCGAAATGACTCTTCCTGTAACCAAGCTTCCCACGTCCTTGGTGCCTTTTAAAAACAACAATTTTTCTTATGACAAAGCCCATCGTTACCCCAAAACAGCCGTTAAGTGTTAAAACCTGAACAGCTGGGGCAAAGCTTTGCAACTGCTTCTCCTCTGGTCCATAGAGGTTGACAGACCCCTTCACCCAGCATCCACTGCCCACCCTCCAGGAGGGTCCGCAGACCAGACTAGCCTCCCGGGAATGGGCTGCAGGCCCACAGGTGGAACAGCCACCACGGGAAACGTGGGTGTGCAGCGGGCGGTGGGCGTGCGCACGGAGGACAGGCGCGGCGGGAGGGGCCGCGCGACACCATCCCGTCCAGTGCGGGCCTGGGGTCCAGCGGTCCCACCGTGCAAGCAGATCCACAAGCTGACCAGTCTGGCCACCCGCACAGGCTCACAGCTCTGTCGCAGCGTCTGAAAAGCACAGATCCCTGGAGCCACAGAGAGACGAGCACAGAGCAAAGGGGAGAGGCAGACGGGCCACTGAGGTCCGGCTCACAGGCACAGGGCTCCCACGTCCCTCACCCTGGCCTGGGGGCTCTGGCCCAGTCTGTGTTCTGTGGTCAGAAGTGCACACGCAGTCCTGCTCCAGGAGGAGGCCGGAGTGGCAGCCAGGGTGGCCCGTGCCTGCCCTGTGGGACCCCCACACGGGACACTCCCCAGCGGCCCCCACCCCGCTGACTGCTGACTCCTTGCACTGCCCCGGCCTGGGTCAGGTGACCCCTGGCCTCTGGCATGCTTGTCTGCAAAGCTGCTGGGAGGCCACCGGGTGTGGAACGCAGCCGTGGCTCCTACGGGAGGGGAGGCCGCAGGCCTGAATGGGCCTTTGTGCTCCAGCCTTATCAGGAGCTCGCTGGCCTCCTCAGTAGGAAACTGTGTGCAAGCCCAGGAGTAAAAATATTCCGAGTCATTAGGGAATTCCCTGCAGCCTGAGTCATCGGAAAGGCTTCCCCGCCACACCCGGCGGGAGGAGCCGGGCCTGGGAGGGGCTGCCCCGGCGCACGTCCTGCTCCACGCTCCACAGGGTGGGGACCGAGCAGGCCCGCCCGACGGAGGCCCGAGGGTCCCCAGCAGCTGACCCTGCCTGAAATGCGCTGGTTTCCAGCCCTCCGGGGGACCAGGGTTGGGGTGCTGCCTCTGATGCTCACATGGACAAGCAGACGTGCCTCTAGAGGGAAGGAAGGTCACTCCTTCGCCCAGGGGAGGGACGCGCATGCACTCATGTGAGCCCGCACACAGACCCACTGCGCATTATGCGTGACACCAACAGCCGTCCACGGCGAGCGACAAGTAGGACGGGCACCCTCTGGCCTTCAGAGGGTGATGTTCTGATGCCCTCACGGGACACTTGGAGGACCTTGCAGGGTGGCCCCCTGCAAGGGGGTCCCCTGACCATGGGAGAGCCGGGAATAGGATGCCATGGCCCCCGACCCCAGCAGGGCCCCGCCCGCCTATCATCTGCATTGAAGGCACTTGGGAAACAAAACCCCCCAAGACTGCTGAAAACATTCAGTTCAGGGTCGTGGGAGGACCACTTGGCTCCGAGGCCCAAAGTGAGAAAAAGCCTCCTGAGGACCAGAGGGGCCTGGCTGCTGCTCTTTTCCACCCACTGAGGATCAGCGCTGTTTCCTGATGGTCAATCCTGGGCAGTGGCAGGCCTTCCCTGCAGGAAACAAGTCCTGCTTCTGTTGCAAGGATTTAGGACTGAGGACGTGATGTTCTCTTCTAGGTCTGTGACCACGTGGGGTTTGGGACCTCAGTAATAGGTGTGAACAGGTCTGGCAGAGAGGTGGTCTGGTCGTGTAGCTGGCGGTCACGCTGAACCCGATGATCCTCCAAGTCTGCACCCTGGGTGGTTTAGCCCTGAGCCTGGGCAGATGGGACCTGCCTGAGCCTCAGTGCCAAGGGGTCCCCCTCGAGTCTGGGCCTTGAGGAGGCACAGTGTCCACTGGGATGCCCTGGGGACCACGCCCGTGCCCAGCCACACACAAGCTGCAGCGGACCATGTTGCCTGCTGAAGCCACCAGCTCTGGTGAGGTCTGCTGAGCTTCACAGTTTCTAGGAACCGCATGGAAAGGCTGGGCTACACATCACTGACTTTAAGCATCACAGTCGAGAACCTGGTAACATTCATGGCGGTGCAAGCTCCAAATCCCTGGTCTCTCCCGATCCCCCTCCATGTAGGCACTCTCTTCGTGTCCTCGTATTTAAATGTTTTTTATGTGTTTTTAATGTTTGCACATGTGCAAGTATATCCCTCATGCATAAGTCTGAACAGAGCCCCCTGACCTCCAGCAAGAGACAGTGCGGTGGGGGAGCATCTCAGCATCCTGCTCCTGCCAGGCCTCCCAGTGAGTCTGTCCCAGGCCCCATGCTCAGGGACGTCCACTGCGGGAGGTGGCATCTGGCTCAGAGGCCACAGCTGTCCTCCTTGAAGGGAAGGCCCTGTGGCTTCTTGCTGGACACTAAACCCTGAGCAGAATTACAGGGTGGTTCTGGAGAGTCTCACCACGAACGCAGCTGAGAACACGAACATCTCAGAGATGAGAGCGGCTGCTTCGCGGCTCTTTTTGAGGGGTCCCCTGACCATGGGAGGAGCCTCGCTCCCATGTCCTGAGGGCCATCTTCCTCCGGGACCCTGCTTGGTCACACAAGGTAGGCACAGGTGACAGCCAGCCCTGGCCAGGAGGAATCTTGAAACACTTAAGAAACTCCAAGTACTGCTCAGAGCAGCTGAGGCGACACGGTGACCAGACACCCACCTCACCCAGCGTCTGACATGAGACAGGCCGGCCACAGTCCTGCTCCTGCCCACAGCCAGCAGCTCCTGGACCAGCCTCACCACTCACATGCCAGCCTTGCTGCCTCCAAGTAGGGGCTAAAGACAGAATCTTCCAGCACACCAGGCACCTCCTCAGGAGCCTAGAGGATGACCAGTCTTTCAGTCTAAATTGACTTTAGTGGTTTCTCGCCCCAAAATCAACCAAGAAAAGCCCAGTAACTGTTGAGGCTCATCAGGAAGCACGTGTGCTCGGCTAAGAATGCACGCTGGACACACGGGACTGGCGTGGACGTGTGTGCAAATGTGCCGGCAACTTGGTTTAGACGCAGACGCAGTGTGACAGGACGCACAGCTGCGTGTTTACACTGTACTTGTCATGACGCACCACGTGTCTGCGGGATGTCTGGTCTCCACCCACTTACTGGTTTCTTGCCCTCTGCCCGCCAGACATGGAAATGCTGCAGGAGACAGCAGGCTGGGGACAGGCCAGCGTGGCAGCGGGTGACAGCAGCACTGAGCCTGCCTGGGGCCAGGGAGCCGGGAGCCCAGCGACCTTGACAGCCAGGCGCCCGGAACTTGGCTTCCAGCTGCAGGCAGATGGCCACCGTGCAGACCCGGGACCAGGCCGCCATGACCGAGGAGCCCGCCCCTGTCCACGATCGGCTGAGGAGATTGGGAGACGCCTCACGGTCCCATCATGGCACCCAGGTCGAGGTCAGGGCTGACTGCTCGAGGAAAGAGCCCGGGGCGCTGGCCAGCTCCCACTACACACATCTCCGAGTGCGGTGAGGACCCCGCCGCCCACAGGCTGGGAGGGGGTGCCCACGCACACATTTAGAACACAAATGCTGAAATTATTTCAAAATTCACCTCCTCCAAAGAGGGGCGTTCTGGTAGTGCGAATTCTTCCCCCACCACTGTACTCAGGCGGGTCTTCTCCCACCTGTAAAACAATTTCCAATCACAGGCACAATGGTGCAGGCAGAATGAGGTCAATGTGAAAGACTCTCAAGCCCGTTTTGACTGAAGCACTTAAGTTTCCTGCAGACTGTACAAAATCAACCCCATTACGGAGGCTGAGAGTCTCCGTGGTTTGCGGTCAGCAGCAGGGGCCCTGCCCTGGGCTCGAGAGCTGGACTGGGGCTCAGAGGAGCAGCTGGGCAACTGGCTCCAGAACCTGGCCTGCGGGCACTCCCTCCCAGCCTGTGGGCAGGGGCACCCCCTCAGGCCAGCCCCCCACAAAGAACGTGCTCTACAAACACACCCCAGGGTATGAGAGAGGTGAGGCCGCACGCTCACCCTTATGACCATGTGGGCCGGGTAGGGCTGGGCAGCCCTGGGGCAGGAGCCCTGCTCCCCCCAGCCCTACTCCCACCCCCACCCCTAACCCCCTGCATCCATCCTGCAGCTCAATAATAGGCTGGTCACCTGGTTCCCCAGACACCAGAGAGCAGAGAGCCTTTCCCTTCAGACCTGCAAGCGAGCATACACACACAGGTCCATGTGCATGCACACACAGGTCCATGTGCAAGCATACACCCGCATGCACACACACAGGTCCATGCACACATGTGCACACACACACACGAGTGGCTGTGGCCCCAAGGGGCACCATCATTGAAAGCAACCAGTGTCTCCTTCTGCACTGCGGGGCGCTGTGCCACCAGAACGAGTGGCACAAAAACGTCTCTGGGCCCCAGTGGGGTCCCCCATGGCTTCTGTGCCCATTGCACAACAGGATACCTGCCTAGGATGGTCTGCGGTTCTGAGAAAGCCAAAGACCAGCAAGAGCTGGTTGGAGCCCCTGAGCAGGCACCTGCTAGCTGGGCAGATGCAGGCCCCACACCCGCAGCCCCTCAAAGCCACGTTGAGGAAGCTCTGGGACCGTGCATGGTACCCTCTCCCGCCAGCCAACCTCTGCCGGCACCCAAACAGCAAGCACTCGATGCTGGTTTTAAGAGGAAATACCTGGTGCTTTCTCCACAAAAATGACCTTGGAGTCCTGCAGAAAGTTGTGGCCGGAGAGGACCATCCTCTTCCCTCCGAGGACGGGGCCGCTGGCCGCACTCTGCTTCTCCACCAGGGGCAGCTCCTGGGCCGAGCGCTGGGCTGTGGGGGTGCAGCGAGAAGTGAGCCAGGGAGACCCCTCCCGGGAGGGCTGGTCCACCCACACCGCCCCAGCCCCTCCTGGGCAGCTGGTCCACCCACGACGCATTGTCAAAGGGAAGGCAGCATGCCTCTGACTGGTCCACGCGGAGACGTGTGTGCATACATATGTGAGTGTGTGTGTGTGCCTCTGTGGGAGTGAACGTGTTCCGCTAGAGTAATCACCCTTGAAGGCCCTGGGGAAGCTGTGGGGAGTCCTGCAGGTGAGGGGGGACACAGCCTGCCCACCAGCAGCAACAGGGCGATCCCCGGGTCTAACCGGGTGGGGGGCCCACAGAGCAAGGCACCCCAGGCTAAAGTCGAATGTGGAGGGCTGTCCATGGTGGGCTCTCAAGGGCTGAGGGCACAGGTGGCCAAAATCGGGATATGGGGCAGAGGTCTGTGTAGCAGCAACAGCGAAGATACACTCTGCGGCCCCCAGTGACTGGGGTCCTCACACAGCCCCCAGTCGCCAGGGTCCTCACATAGCCCTCCCCAGTGACCAGAAGACCTGAGATGAGGGGCCTGCTCCTTCTCACGGGGAGAGACCATAGAAAGCTGGAGCCACCCGTAGCAGAGCCCACGGCCTGGGGATGGCCATCTGGAGACTGGACAGGAGGGTCCAGCAAGAGTGGACCACGCGGCAGAGAGGAGCCGTGAAGGAGGGGCCACGGCGGGCTGTGAGGGAGGGGCTGCGGGGCAGAGGGGGCTGTGAGGGAGGGGCCACGGCGGGCTGTAAGGGAGGGGCTGCGGGGCAGAGGGGGCCGTGAGGGAGGGGCCGTCAAAGATACCTGACTGACGTTCAGGTCAGAGACAAAGGAATGAACCAGGATGCTCCCCGAGGCGGCAGGCAGGCGAGCTGTGAGGATGGGGATTGCGACACAGCACACCCCCTGGGGCGGGGCAGAATGTTGTGGGCTGTGGGAAGGGAAGGGTCCGGCGGGACTGGCCCTCGGCCTGGACACGGGGCGGGGCACTCACAGCATTCGATGGGGTTGGAGGCCACCTGCAGTGACAGCGTCCGGCCGTTGGGCTGCGGGATGTGGACGCGGAAGACCAGCCGCACCCGCGTGTTCTTTCTCCCGATGTCCGTCTCCCCCTTGCGCAGCTCGATGTCGGAGTTCCTGAGCTTCAGGATCCCGGCACAGTCGATGCTGTGAGATAAGAGTGCCTGCCTCAGTCCCTAGCCCTGCCTGACACCCACTCACCTGTCAGAACAGCCCCAAGTCCACCCATCAAGTGGGGGGGCGGCAAAGGAGCAGGACAAGCCAGCCCCTCATGCCCCCAGGTCTCAAGCAGGCAGAGCCCCACTCGCTCAGGGCCCGCCGCAGTGGGCAGGTGTGGACACCCCAGAGGAAGTCTCCCAGGGCGGGCTCTGAAAACCTCCTTCCCCAAGATTCTGGGAGTGTCCCCCCTCAGCTCAGGATCCTGGATTTGCTAGGGCCTCATGTGATTTCCAGAGAAGGCAATGGCACCCCACTCCAGTACTCTTGCCTGGAAAATCCCATGGACAGAGGAGCCTGGTGGGCTGCAGTCCATGGGGTCGCTAGAGTCGGACACGACTGAGCGACTTCACTTTCACTTTTCACTTTCATGCACCGGAGAAGGAAATGGCAACCCACTCCAGTGCTCTTGCCTGGAGAATCCCAGGGACAGGGAAGCCTGGTGGGCTGCCGTCTATGGGGTCGCACAGAGTTGGACACGACTGAGGCGACTTAGCAGCAGCAGCGTGTGATTTCCTCTAGTTTCATTTAACTTAATGATTCCATCCAACACCAGTCTCCAGCACAACAATCCACAGGCAACTTGTCAGATGGAAACCAGCCCTTCCCTCCGTCAGACGCACAGACAAGGCAGCACGGGGCCTGAAGGTCGGGACCACAGCCTGGCCCAGAGTGCTGGGAAGACTGGCCCGCGGTGCCCGCGCTGCCCTGGCCTGAAGGGTATTTCATGGAGTAAACGCAGCCACCGGAGTCAGAGCTGCAGCTGCTGGAGGGACCAGCAGGGTCTCCCAGCCGTCAGCCCCGCTCCTGTCCTTGGGAAACTTAGAATGAATCCCCTCAAATCCCTGAAAAGCCAACACAGAGAGAAGGCTTTCTCTTTGTTTACAACGTAGAGGGTTCAGGAGCTACTTAGAAACAACTGATCAACACCCCACACAAGCCCACACTGTGGCTTCCCACACCCTCCCTCCCCAGCCACGGCCCTGGGCTCCTTCTCCTCCGAGGGACACGCCAAACCCACCTGGGCGCAGGGCCTTCCCACTTGCTGTTTCCCTGCAAAGTTGCTTCGAGGCCGCCCCCACAGACACCCCCCGAGAACCCTGTGTTAATGAACTGCTGCCTTACGTGTTTATCTAGACACACAGGGTGTTGAGGCTCCATTCTGCGCCCTCAGAGGCCCCCAGGAGAAGGCGAGTCTAGAGGGACAACCCTGTCCCCTTTCTCTGCTGCATGTGTAGCTCGGGAGTGAAGGGCAGGGCACACTGTGGTCACTCAGTTAATGAGGCCACAAGCAGGGACCCCACTTGGACCCGAGAAGAAGACTCTGTAGCTTGCTAACCGAGTCATCTCTACACCAAAGAGCCAGGCCTGACCTGCATGTTCCAGCTGGTCACATCAGCAGAAACCCTCAGTGAAAACACAACCCAGACATGCTGGTCTCCATAATGCTTCAACATGAGCAGCGTTTTAACCACTCTTCTGGCTTTCACAGAGCTTTCAGAAAAAAAAGGGTGCCATACAGGGGTGGGGGCAGGGGTCAGGCGAGAATGACTTCATGTATGTGTATGGCTGAGTCCCTTTGCTGTTCACCCGAGACTATCACAACATTGTTCATCAGCTATACCCCAATACAAAATGAAAAGTTTAGAAAAAAGAAAAAGTGGGTGCCATGTTTGTACACAGAGGGGGCTCGCATAGCTGTGAACTGAGTGGCAACATGAAAACCCTAGAAGGAAACAAGTCTGCCGTCGTAAATGTTTGTAAAGTTTCCTGAGGTGTTAAGCAAAGTGGAAGTGTGAGGAGGACTCCCCTTCCCTCCGAGGGCCGGCCCGCAGCGAGCTTACGTGGCGCGCATGTTGTTCTCCGGCAGCAGCGGGATCTCCAGGACCTTGGTGCTGCAGACGACGGCCTCGTGGCTGGCGGTGGACACGGTCTTGCCCGTGATCCGGTGCACCTGATAGAAGGCGTGTGGCCTCAGCAGCCGGTCGTCCGCCGTGCCGATGAAGAGCTGCAGGGTCAGAGGCTCGCTCTCCACATAGCCATGCAGCTGCGGGCAAAGGAGCGGGGCCGTGAGTGCTGCACCCATGCCGCGCCCGCCTCGCTCCCCGCTCGTGGCCCGAGGCCGGGCCCCCGCCCCCTTCTGGGCTGGACACCTCGTGAGTCGGTGTTGAACACCCGGTTGCCCGTGCTGGAACACGAGCGCACACAAGGGCCGTACACACCTGCACGCATCTGCTTGCGTCTCAGGACGGCAAGAGGGGCCCCACGAGGGGCAGGTGGGGAGGAAAGCCGGGGTCTCCGGGCCATGGCCTCGTCCAGACACTCCTCTGCCCACGCGTGTGGACACAAGCATCTCATGAGGCCAAGCCCCTCCACACAAGCCCACCCCCGATGAATTCAGACATGCACCCAATAGGACTCAACCCACTTTCTCCTACTCAGTCCTGTCCTAACCAGAAACAGGATGCTCCAAATCAGACACACCCGACATCTGCCCGGCAGGCTGCGGGTGCATGGGACCCTGGGGCCTGTCCCATGAGCCCCAGGTCGCAGCCTGTCTTCTGCCAGCTTCAGATCCCACATGGGAGGTGGGGGGGGGGGCCTGTACACGGCCATTTCAATTGTATGCTGGGCACATGGTCTTGTGTGGGCATAAAACCCATCAGTCTTGGGCTCCAGACACACAACAAGCTGACTCTGCACCAGGAGCTGGGGTAAGTGCCGCTCCCAGGACCTTCACCAGCTGCTCCTGGACAGACCTCAGGTGGAGTCCCCGCCTCGCTTCCCCCGTACCCCTCAGTGACAGTCCCTCTCAGAAGAGCACTGGATTTGCCTTCCATCCTGTTTATGGCAGGCCATCCTCAAGAGGCAAATCCAAAGCAAGCAGGCAGCGCAGGGCCAGCCCCTGTGCCGATCCCCCTCCTGCAGAAGTGGGGACCTGCCAGGGTCCCGACACAGGCCCCAGGAGGGTAGCTGCCGACATAGGCTCAGGGGGCACAGTGGGCTGCTCTCCCCTTCGCGGGCTGTCATCACTGCTCCTTGGACTCATGGTAGCAGTTCAGACAACAGGCAGTTCAATGAGCCAGACCAGTGCAGTCAAGAAGGCTGTCGGTCACTGCTTCCATAAGGGCGAGGGCATAGCCACCCACCCTCTGGCCGACCCTGCTCCCCGGGCGGAAACCACAGGAGAACTGGCCCTGCAGTGGGGTTGTTCTCAGGTCCAGCTGATACATGAGCCCCAAAGCCCCTGCTTAGATGAGGCTTCAGGGGGATCAGTCCCCGCCCCGCCATCCAGGCTCCACCTCTGTCCTGTGAGAAGTCCTGACAGTCACTCCACAGCCACAGGGCAGGAGGCCAGGCTAGACGACCGAGAACTTCCAGGCAGTGCCGGCTTGGGACTTGGGACTGTTTGGAGGCGGACTAAATGCAGACAGTTCTCAGACACACAAGGGGGACAGGATCAGTGACTGCAGAAACGGGACACCTCCAGGTCCAGCAGCAGCTGACCTCCATGTCCAAGACCCTGCTTGCTGTTTCTAGGGCTCACTTTTTCCAAGCTGGGATGTCAGAATGGAAGCTGAAGGTCCAGAGACAAATGAGCCGGAACTTCATTGGCAGGTCTGGCGCCAGGCTCCGGCACTTTCTCTGCCCCGTGTCTCGCTCCTCCTTGCAGAGATCCCACTGCTTGCTTCCCTGGCTGGTTTCCACTTCTTTCCACGACACCCAGTTAGCAGCGTCCACCTCGTTCCCGCCCTCGGCTGTGGCCTCCCCAGCTCTCCTGACCCCACAGTGAGGAACGAGTCTCTCTTCAGCCCAGAGAAGTGAGCGCGTGCTGCTTCCAGCGTGTTTAAAACCAGCAGCAAACCGTCCATCAAGACGCGCTGACAAAGACCCAGCTACTGCACTGACTTCACTTAATTAAGAGATGAAGTCACTTGTAAATTCTGAAGCCTCAGAAGAGAATCCAAACAATGACAGGCCACTCTTGAGAGTCACGCACACTCATCAAGAAGAGTGCCGGGGCTGCGCACCCCCCACGTGGGAGGATGAGCCGGGGCATCAGGCCAAGAGCCGGGCCAGAGAGGGATCCGCACGGCACCTCATCAGGGCGGGGCTCGCGTAGCCTCATGGCTCTGTCCATCCAGCCCCGTCTTCCGGCAGACATGGTCTGCACAGCCTTACAACAGACAATACGAGACCACAGGCCACCGAGCCCAGCTCTGACTGCGGCTGGATCGCGGCCCCAGTGAACGAGTTTACAGCTTCAGGTGAGCGTCCGGCAGCTGAGACTCCCAGCACCGGGGACTGGCGTCGGTGGACGTCTCTGGGGAACGGTCTGTAGCACCCGAGTAACATTTAACAGCCTGTGTTTGTTAAATGTCATGGGCTGCAGAGTGGCTCCCGGGGCATCTGAGCATCACTGTGAGATCTTATGGAGACGAGGATGCAGGTTGGGCATGCACACAGGTCGGGCGTGCACATAGGACGGGTGTGCACACATGCACACGCCGCACACGCATGCTCACAGGCTGACATGTGCACACGTGCTCTCCAGACTCTCTGGGACCCTGGAGTTGCTTAAAGATCTTATTTCCTGGCAGGAGCAGCAGTTTCAGGCATCAGACTCCCTGTTTTTATCGTCTCTGTCTGTGACACGGCCCCAGGCACCCATGGGTGTGCTTGTTTTCAAAGTGGGTCTTTCCTATTAGAACAATCTTGTGTTCATCCTGACCCACAGGGTCTGACCCGTACGGACCAGACGTGTGCCCGATGGGCAGTGAGCAGACAGAGTGAACTGGTCTCAGGCCTGTGGCTGGTCCCCAAGTGTCCACAGCAAGAAGAGAGCTAGCAAGAGCCTAAGTTTACTGAGAGACCTAACGTCCACTCGCTGTCCTCCCGGCCTGCTGCATGGACAGAGGCTGACATGGGGCCTCTCCCACCTCTGAGGCCATCAACACAGAGAACCTGCTGGGGCTGCCAACTCCTGATGGTGGGTCCTCCTGACAAGGTTAATTCTGCAGGAACCGCACGCTCTGCCCACCAGGGCGGATGTGCACTCTCCTAGATGGACCCACGAGAGTCTCTGAGCACAGTGCTGAGTCAGGGAGGGTGCTGGGAAGCAGGATTGGCCCCCCGGCCCGCCCAGCTGCTCTCTTCCGTGCTGGGGAGCCCGAGTCCAGTCTTATGCCAAATCCCCCCGGCCCGCCCGGCGCTCTCGTCCCTGCTGGGGAGCCTGAGTCCCATCTTCTGCCAAACTAACGAGTTTCCTGAGCAATCTGTGCTGGACTCGACCTAGGTTTTCACAACAGGAAACGTGAATAAAATCAGAGACTGAGGAAGAGACAAATCCTGCCTCTCAGTATTACATTCTGTGACATTTAATACAAGAATATGTAGGCGAGGCTTTGACCAAGACTTGCTCATGCGTGGCCACGGCGTGTTCCTTGTGTCAGGAGGGGCCCCAGGGCGGCACGTGGTCTGGCCGGGGTCAGACGGTCTGACAGCAACAACTTCGAATCCCACAGGACTCACTCTGGGGCTTGGCTCTGCCGGCAGGCAGTGCATTGTGGGTACAACGCTGCCTTTTTAAAAACATGCCATTTCAGTGAAAATGGGAATATTTAAGGCTTAACCTGGGAGGTAAACATCTATTATTTAAAACATGAAGCTCATTTTAAGAGAAGTCATTTAAATACTTCACATGTTCCACTGCATGAGTTTTCTGCCCCTGGCAACTTATAGTATCTGTCAAAATAATATTTATAAAATTACCTGTCATAGCAATGACCTCTCTTTGCTTCAACTTAAACTAAACTGGATGTATTATTCCATTTTCAAGGTACGAGAGCTAGTGAGTTTTCTACACACAGAGATGTTTGTTTTTAGCTGCTGCGCTCAGCTCAGCACTTACACGGCAGGATGACAGGTGAGGAATGATTGAGGCCAAATTTACCGGACGCTGAAATTCCCACAGCACACACAGTGGCAGCAGCGTCATCAAACAAAGGACTAGTTTAATTGAGTGAAATTACTTTCAACTAAGTTTCCAGTTGGTACAAACATATACCGAGCAGGGATCCTAGTACACAGTCAAGCAGGCAATTTAAAGGGAAATTATGCGTTTAACCCAGATGTAAAATTTGCATCTTCACGCAATACCCAAAGGAGCTCTGCAGGAAGAAAAACTCCAGTTCACAAGCTGGTTCCACCTTTTTTAACCGAAATTTTCCCAGTACTGGATTAACTTGAGAGACTGCCGTGTGAGCTTTCGGCCTCCAAATCTGCAAGAGGGCTTCCCCTCAGGGTGTCTCGCGTCCTCCATGGCCTGGGAGGAAGGACGGCCCCCCGCCCCCCACGTGAGGTTAGCTCCCTGCAGACCAGACCATGGGTGGGCGGGGCCGACGCTGTGACCCGAGCCCTCGTTCCTCAGGACAACCTCTCTGAACTCACTGTAAATATTGCACGATGGATGGGGGCAGTGGCCACTCCCCAGGGGTTTGGGTAGGCAGAGGTGTGACTCTGGAGGCCGAGCCTGGATTGTGGGTCTGCCACCAGTGACCCAGAGGCGCCGTGGGTTGGGCCAGGCAAGAGGGCCGATGGAGGTGCCGAGAGGCCAAGGGCACTGCCCGCCAGATGCCCACACGCCCGTCATCGGCCTGCTGCCAGGCCAGCCCCAGCCCTGGCATCGGGTGCCGTGGAGGGGATGGCTGCCACACAGCAGCTAGGGCAGGACTGTGGGTCCTGCTGGGTGGGGCCCGGCCTACATAGGGCGGGGCTGGCCACCTGAGCCGACGCAGAGTAGACGGCTGTCCCGCAGCCCAGAGCCCAGTGGCTCTCGAGGGAGAGGAGACGGAGGCCCCAGCTCACTGAAGACCGTGCTCCCCACCTGGAGTGTGTGGACGGGGTGCTTCCGACTGCCCGGCTGCACGCGGGGCAGGGGCAGTGCTCGGGGGCGAGCACCGTCCCACCCGGAGCCCCCCACAAAAACAGGCCCATGAGCACAGCACAGCAGGAGGAGGGGTAGTGCCGGGGGCACCTGGCGTGGGGTCCGGCCGGGGCCTGGGGCGTCCCTGCTCCCCAGGCGCTGCTCAGTGTCTGCGGCGTCAGCAGCGGCCGCAAATCCCAGCCCTCGTTTCTGTTGTTCTCACTGGCTACCTCACGCATTCTCGTGCTGGTGCCCTGTGACCTCGTGAGTGGGCACCTCTTTGCTTCGGCAGGAGTACAAATGGCAATCCCCTGCTCGGCACAGACAATGACCACATGTTGCAGGGGCTGAATGGGGCCCAGAGCTTCTGCAGAGCCCGCCCAACAGCAGTAGCTCCCACGGCACAGGTGTGTCTGCGAAGAGGGAGACCGTCCAGGTCTGTGCACGTGGCCGAGAAAGAAGGGCAGGAGGGAAACACCACCTGCCTGGGAGCTGCAGGAAGAGTGGAGGGCAGGCGCCCCTGCCCTGCGGCCCTGTGAAAGACTGATTCACTGCAAGGGCAGCTTGGTGGGGTTTTGCTGCAGGGAGGCCGGGTCAGACCCGCGTCCAAGTGGCGTCTGGGCCCCCAGGGCGGAGGGGAGCCAGGCTGCTGCATCGGGTGGTCTGACCCTCAGTTCCCCGCCGGGCCCAAGGAGGTTTGCAGTCAAACGGAATTTCTTCTACTAGCGTCTGTTCCTCTGGCTTTTGTGAAAACTCTGGTTTCAGGTTAAACGATCCTATCTCCAGAGTAGAAAGAGATGTCCACTTAGAACAAATCAAATAAGAAAAAAACGGAGTGAAGTTCAGAGTAAAACAAAACACACCAGAACGTCAGATGAAGGAAGCGTTGCTGTCTAGCCGCAGTACTGAGACACTCCCAGAAGCCCATCTCTTGAAATACTGATGCTTTAGTACCTGGGGCAGGTGGTGGTGGCGGGGAGGGGTGCCACGTGAAATGAAAAGGGATGATCACGTGATACGCTGATTTTAATGATCTGGGAAAAAATGACTGGTTCCTGGTGTGTTCCTTCCTTGGTGTCATCTGTCACAGTCTTCAGGGGCAAACTTGAGCCCAGAAGCCGGCCACCCTAAGGAACATGAGGGCCGCTCGGGGCATGAGGCGGGGCCAGGACCCTCCCCCCGGGCAGCCCAGCCTCCCCGCCCCCGCCGTCTGGACTGGGGCCTCCCGTCTGCTCACCTGGCCACACAGGGGCTACACGGGTCATTCACAGGGACAAGGACACAAGTTACAAACTAAAGTGCTGTTCAGGAATTGACAGGCCCCACCGAGTCTCACGTTTCCATGACCTATTAATTATTCACTGAGGCCTGGCTGTCTGTGGGGCTAGATGCTATCCCTTGGGCTATTTTGGTAACTGGGTAAACGAAGCGTCCTCCTCTGATCCCTGGGTCAGAGGTCAGTGGTGACCCCCCAGGTCTCTCCCCAGCCCCATGGGGCAGCTGGAACTGGGGACCTTTCCGGCAGGGCCGTCTGCTCCCAGGACTGGGTCGGGGTGTCAGGGAGGCAGTGCAGAGGGCAGGCAAGACGGACGCCCTGGCCTGGACGTTGGCCGAGAGGCCAGAAGTGGGGAGCACTGTGTGCGTGCGTGTGTCTGAACTGTTGACAGAAAAAAAGGCAAGACTGTAAAGTTCAGGGAAGCCCACAGCCCCCTCCTCGCTGTTTCCATCACAACAAAGGTCACCCAGAACCGGGGCCCTGTTGCCCTGGCTGCGTCGTCACACTGAGCCTGCCGGTGGGCCTCGCTGAGGCCGGACGGAGCCCACCCAGCTCCAGGCCCCGGGGAAGAGGAGCCAGCACCCAAAGGGGCCTCCCAGCTGGTGGCCGGGGGTCCTGCCTGAGGAGCCAGCACCCAAAGGGGCTGCCAGAGCAGCCAGACACGCCCACCAGGGCTGCAGGGGCCTCTGGAGAGTCGGGGCGGTGGACGGTCTGAAACACTCCCCCAAGTCTCTGAGCGACGCTGGCCAAGCCCCACATGCATCTGTGTCCCCAAATGAAAATGGGGGGCAAGGTCCCCTAAACATGAAGTCCTTTCCTAATCTTATAGTCTGATTCTGCCTAGAAAGAAGGTTCTGTTTTTTACCGTGTCTCCTAGATTCAGGGGAGGGGCCGAGGGGGGCAGCTTGCCCCACATCTGGGCACAGAGGGGCCTGCGTCCTGCACATGGTCATGGCCTCTGACTTCGCAACGAGCACGGGGACGCAGATTCAGGCCCGATGAGCTAGGTGTCCTAGGCGGGCAAGAAAGCCCATGTCCAGCCCAAACGTGCGCTGGCCTCCTTCCTGCTCCGCGTGACAGCAGGTCTGACTGACAGCCTGGATGCTCTGGGAAAAAAGCCTGGTTTCCCTCTGACCAGCTGACCGCAGAAGGGCACAGGGGAGCGGCTGGCCCCCCGACGTGTGGATCGGCCTGGCCGAGGCTGCGACGCCCTGGTGGGAGGAGCCGCTGTGTTGGAGGATGTGCTAAAATAACTCAGCGCAGAATAAAACTTTGTGGTTACCTGGCTTTCACAGCAACGAAGAGAGTTTTCTATTTTCATTTGTTTTATAATTATCTGCAGATTCTATTTTTACCCAATTTGTGGTCCACTAACTGAAAAAGAAAACAAACCCTAAAAGCCCCTCTTCCTACCTGCTGCCTCAGCCCTGCACGTAGCTCCTCTTTGCCTCGAGATCAGAGGACTCGCCCTCGCGGGAGAGACACCGGGTGAGGCTGACGTTTCTGTGGGGCCGGCTTTCCTCTCTCTCTCTCTCTCTCTTTCGGCTGCACGGTGCGGGAGGGGCCTCACCGTTTACACCCAGAACCAGCCACCCTCATTCCGCCCACACTGAACTTGAGTCATTTTGGGGTACTCATGCTCGGGTGGGGCTTTCCTGGTGGCTCAGATGGTAAAGAATCCACCTTAAATGCAGGAGACCCGGGTTGGATCCCTGGGTCGGGAAGATCCCCTGGAGAAGGAAATGGCTGCCCACTCTAGTACTCTTGCCTGGAGAATCCCATGGACAGAGGAGGCTGGGCTACAGTCCATAGGGTCACAAAGAGTCGGGCATGACTAAGCGACTAACACTTTCGTGCTTAAGATACTTTAAACGCTGTTTCAAGTTACAGAATTCCTCCAGAACATCTCAGCTCTCTCTACTCTACACTGAGAGGTAATAGCATTTGTGCCCCAGACACCTGCCCAGTGGGGATGGGAGCCTGGGGCCCTGGCCGGGGGTGGGGGGCACATCCCCAGGACCGTGGAAAGCACACCGAGGATGCAGACACCCTCGCTCAGGGCCACAGCCGCGCACCTGGCGTCTCAGCAGCACCCAGTCCGCACGAGGCTCCCTGCCCTACAGGACAGCACCCCTGGCCGACAGAACCTATGAGGCAGGGGGCATTCGGCTGTTACTTCTCCGTTGCTTTATTTTCATTTCTCTGTACTTAACAGCTATTTCCTCGCCTCTGTAACGTAACGTCTTTTCCATTCAGCGATGCACTTTCTTCCAGTGGAAGCCGAAGCAAGAGGGGCCGTAAACACTATGTTTATGCCACTGGGCTAAATGCAGGCACTGCTGACCTGCCTCCGCCCGGGAGGACCTGAAACGCCATGGCCTGGGCACTGATGGGGCCCCTGCTGTGCTTCTAAGTCAAGCCACCAACCAAGTGGGTACTGATTGGCAACGAGTGTGTGGCTGTGAACATCGCCCCAACATCATCCCGCAGACTCCAGGCCCTGATTGCTGCGTTGGTGGACGGCCACTTGTCCCTGCACCCTCCTGCCCTCGCCAGCTTTATTTTCATTTATCTAAATGGAGTAGAATACAAACAAGGAGTGCCTGCTGTCTCCCCTTCCGGCCTGCACCATTCCCTAAATGACAGGGCTGGGAGCTCGGGTCACAGTGGGGGCGTAGACAGGGGTGGGGGACTTTGAGGCCTGCCGCTCTTGGGGACAAGATGGCAAATGTGTGTCCGGTAGGACTGTCACAGGTCACAGCGCAGGGCCCGGCGGGTCGTGTCACACGTGTGACTGAATGCTGCCGTCCACAAGGACAGCCCACCTGGGAGCTCAGGTTTATCTCCGGGGCTGGAGAACGGTGGCAAGGCGGGTGAGGCCTGAGCACCAGCTCAGCATGCTGGCCTGTAGCCAAGCAAGCTGGCCCCCCCAAGGTGTGTGCAGGGGAGTGGTGCCCAGAGCCCACCCCACTCCCAGCCTCCTCCACCACGCTGCCCTGGCCCTGACATCCTGTGGCAGGTGCCTGCTCCTCCATTCCCAGCTGACAAGTGGCGAGTCCCAGCCAGCACCCCAATGTCGGACCCAGGGCCCAGCTCCGAGCCCAGTGGGGTGGGCAGGCCAGAGAACACGCATCTTAAAGGGGCACGGCGAGGATGACCCTGCAGGTCAGGGACCACATTTTGGGAGCCACTGCCTCCAAGGGTCCCAGGCTTCAGAGAGGAAAGCAGAGTCTTTAGAATCAGCCTCTGAAAACTCCAATCCGGAGCGGAACCCGTGCAGACAGACCTAGCTTGGGACGAATCTGAACGTGGCCCAAGGTGACCTCTACTGATGGCTGCTGAGGCCCTACTGATGGCTGCTCGGGGACAGGGACCGTGACCACATCTGGGGAGCAGCCCTGGGAGGCGGGAATGTGGGCAGGGAAGGGACGCCTGGGGGCTGGGGGATGGTTCTGAGCAGGGGGCGGGCAGAGGGGCTCTGTACCCGCGGGGCTGGGGGCAGGCAGAGGGCCCTCAGATTGGGTTCTGACTCTCCCCAGGGCAGAAGGCCTCCGCCTGTCCTCACGCAGGGTGCAAGGTGCCCAGCATGTGGTCTGGCTGTGCAGCGCCCGTGGCAGGAATCAGGGACGAAGGGCCACACAGCCGGACGAGAGACAGAGGGGGATTCTGAGCAGAAGCTTCTCCGCGGCTCGACCAGCCCCGGACGTTCATTCTTACAGATTGTTACAGAAAGGTCCTGGAAAATGGAGCACTCTTATTTCAAAGCTATTTTTATTCTCTTTAAGATCTTCCTACTCCAGAACACCTTGAAGTGACAGAGCACCAGGGTCAAGTCTGTTAAGAGCCTAGTCTAGGTGGCAGCCCCAGCCCACGCTGCCCACTGGCCACAGAGCACCTCCTTGGGCACGCTGTCTCTCCTTGGCTTCTGTCGCCCGTCCTTTCTGAGTCAGGCATGCTCAGGGACCCACGGGGGTACGGGGCAGCGTCCCTCTGGACAAAGCAGCTGCCTGGCTGTGCCCAGGTCCCTGTAGCTCCCACCAGGAGTCACAAGCAAAAGCTAGAGCCATTTGCCCTCCTTGGTGAAAAAACACTTGCCAGCAACACCATCCAGGGGGTCCTCCTAGCTCCCCCAGGCCCAGGCTGGTCACCCCAACACCACTGTCCATGGAGCCCTCCCAACGCTCCCAGGCCTACAGTGGTCACCCCACGGTCTCCGGGGTATCGCCTGCCCCCTGCCCCCGCAGCAGCTCGCTGAAGAGAAGCCTCCTCCCCACATTACAGCCATACAGGGGCTGCAGGCAGTGCACCCTCAATCTGCCTGTCTGTACCGAGCAGACTGGGACTCAACTGGGCATAAAATATTCAGCTAAACTGGCTGAGAGGTGAAGATTTTTTTAAGAACACAGAAAGAGCTGTTGGCTGTCGCCACAGAGTGGCCTCTGGGCTGAACTGGCACCTCTCTGAGCAGGGCCAGGCCTGGTTGGAGTGGAGAGGTACCTGCACGCTGGGGTGGCCCCCGGCTGATGCCTTCACGGCCCCGCGGCTGCCCTCCGTCTCGTAGTGGGCACGGTGGTGGGACTTGGGCTGCACCTCGATCCTCAGCTCGTAGGGTCCTGAGTGTGACGGCAGCTGCCAGTCAAGAGCCGGCAGGGACGGGCTGAAATGGACACACAGAGCGTTAGAGGCATGGACGGCTCCCCGCGCCCACGGACCCGGCCTGAGACAGACGGGCGGCGTGTCCTTCCGGCTGGGTCTGAAACTCCCATCGGTGAGGTCACTGTCCTCACATGAGCAGCAGTTAAAGCTGCAGAGCCTATGGCCAGCTAATTGTGACGGACACCCAGACCTTCTCAGCTCTTCACGACGAGGTTCCTGAACACAATGCAAACCTCTTCCACATTTGACCCTAAATATTTTCCTTCCTTCATGAAAGGCTTAAAAATTATTTAACCTCCCCAATAAGGTAGATCTTTTAAAAATCACAGGTCTATCAGCCTGACCTGAGAAGTGGGCAGGCTGGTTCCCATTTCCTCTGCCCACAAACCAGCTGTGAGCACACCTGACAAATGGGGGGCGCCTGATAAGGCAATGGGTTTGCAGCAACCTCGCCATGTCCATGATCCACAGCAGCCAAGACCCGCAGAACCAAGGGAGCAGCAGGCAGGTTTGCGAGAGGAGCAGGGAGAGATCGGACCACAGAACCTCTGGTCCCCCGGGGCAGTGGTACCAGGCCCACATGAGGAGACCATGTCTCCATTCAGAACATGCAGTGTACTAATCTGTTCCCTTATACATACTGTCCATCTAGGTGAAAAGACTGTCCTTTGCTGTGAACAGAAGAGAAACATGAAAAACAGGTAGAAGTTAGGTTCATCTGACTCCCAGGAAATCAAAACAGAAAGAGACTGAGAGACAGACAGAGAAGTGGAGGAGGACCGAAAGGTCCACTCCTCACCATCCAGAGGGCAAGGCCCCAGAGCCGCTCGGCACTTGAGTACGGCCAAACACAGGCTTGGGGAATAACTTGTTCCTGAGTCACTGACAGAGCCAGCAACACGGCTGCATGCAGTTTAAAGTTAGAATGGCTCACAAAATAAATACTGTCACACACAGACAATTAAAATTATTGTTTGAGGTTGGAAATTTTCAGCATGAATCTGGCAGCTCCACAAAACTGTAAATGTACCTCTGATTCAGGGAAAAGGCCTCAGCCTGGAAGAAACATTCTGAGATGTGCCTGCTGCGCCATCCTAACCCCTCGCGGCTCTGGCGCCAAAGCACCTTCCTCGGGTACCCCCGACCCGGAGCGGAGCCCCCGCACGACCCCGAGCGCCTGGAGGTTCTCTTGTGCCTCAGCCCTGCCTGCTGAGCATGATGGATGACATCAAACTCATCTCCAGCCTGATCTGATTTCTTAAAAGATCACACTCGATGCAACGAAGAAAATGGTTAAATTCACATCTGACACCCAGCTGACCCAGCTGACCCGTGCAAACAGGAGCTGTCTTACGTTCTCCACACACACAGACGCGTGTGTCTTACGATCAACCAGACAGACTGCCTCCACAATTGGGTGCGCGTCTCTAAGTATTTCCGTATAAAAGGGATGCTGTTGTGTTCAGTAGTCAAGTCGTGTCTGGCTCTGAGACCCCATGGACTGCAGCACGCCAGGCCTCCCTATCCCTCACCATCTCCCAGATTTTGCCCAAGTTCACGTGCACTGAATCAGTGATGCCATCCAACCACCTCATCCTCTTTAAAAAAAGCCAGAGTATCACATCTATTTTATTTTGTTGATATATCCCTTTTATATGTTTTTGCCTTTTTATACAGATATAAAAGGGCTTCCCAGGTGGCTCAGATGGTAAAGAATCTACCTGTGATGCAGGAGACCTGGGCTCCGTCCCTGGATCAGGAAGATCCCCTGGAGAAGGGCATGGCAACCCACTCCGGTATTCTTGCCTGGAGAATTCCATGGGCAGAGGAGCCTGGCGGGCTACAATCCATGGGGTCACAAGAGTCAGACAAGATTGAGTGACTAAACCACCACCACTATAGACACCGAAGAGGTGCACACCCAGTGTGAGACCCCGGCTGGTCTTGCTGGTCATGTCCCTGGCACAGACCCACAGCCTCCATCACAGAGCACGAACCCTCGGGGCTCCTGATGCCTCCTGGGGGTCTGGCCCCTGCACGGGGCCTGCTGGCTGTAATCTGGGCCAAGCCTCATAGGGAAGGGCAATCGAGGTAGCATCTTCTTGCAACACTAACGGGCACCCCAGAGGTGGTGACATACACATGAACACCTGAACCCCCAGGGGTAACATCCACCAAAGTGTCCGGGCTTCCAAGTGTCCCCTGACATCTGACACGCATCTGCCTACAGGCAACGAGGGACTCCAGGCCCAGGACTGGGACCTGCCAAGCCCCTCCAGCTGAGCGCGGGGGAAACGATGGTTCATGTACCTGAGCAGACCGGGAGGCGTGGAGCCGGACTCCGACGGCCTCGGGGAAACCACAGGTCAGGGGGTCTGAACACTCGCTGGGTGACACCAAGGGATTATTTAAACCACACATTAGTGTCTAGTGTGATGTCGACTGGTGCCACAATTCGTGTCTAAACCTGACCCCGTCTCTGGAAGACGCACACTGAACATCACTGGAAAGGTCACGCAAGGTGGGCGTGGGTGGGGGCAGGCAGGTGGACTGCGAGTTCCTCCGTCTGTTAGGGGTGGGTGTGGGCACCGTGACGAGTCTCCGACGCTGCACAGGGTTGTTTTTCTGTGACACAAACTGAAAGAGCAAATCTAAGAAACACACCCTCGAGTTTCCACGGTGATCTTCCAGGCCGGAACCAGCAGGCACTCAAGTTCCTTTTGGTTTACTGACATTAAAAAATATGCCACAGGGAACACTGTTAGCTGTAAAGCCCCCAAGCCACCCTCCTTTCCACCTTCCTGCTCTCACCCCATGAGCTCGGTGACTATTCCCTCGTCCAGCTTCACCTGAGCCTGGGCCCCCCGAACCTCCTCCCACAAAGGCCATGTCTACTCACGACTGAGAACAGCTCCCACTGAACGGCTGCCCACGTGCCCCACGCCAGGAGCCACGGACGAGCCTCAGGGAGCCCTGTGCTGTGAAGTTCTCCTTCCTGTAGACACCTGGGGTTGGTGGGGGGGAGCTGCTATTCCAAGCAGATGATTTGGGTACAGTCCTTTCAGTGTTGAATTTTTGAGAGCTAAAGCCCATAATGGACCTATCACTTAGAAGAAAACTGCAAAGGTTTTAGAACTCAGCTGTTTCTAAAAGAGCTGAAGATACAAACTCTGAACTTGGCAGGGTTCAAATCTACCCGAAGGAGACCAGACCTAGAGGGGAAGGCCGTCACCCCAAGCTTGAAAGA
This sequence comes from Bos indicus x Bos taurus, assembly GCF_003369695.1. Classification (NCBI taxonomy): domain Eukaryota; kingdom Metazoa; phylum Chordata; class Mammalia; order Artiodactyla; family Bovidae; genus Bos; species Bos indicus x Bos taurus. Next base: position 1,046,447 of record NC_040099.1, read on the forward strand.
AACGCGTTTTCCCAGGGTCGCAGCCAAGGGAAGGGCTGCTTGACTTACTTGCTTTGATTTGACTTTTTCCCTTTAATTTTAAAAAAGGTCATGGGCTCAGTTCCCAGCTATTTAATGAAGCAGAGTCTTTGGGCTCCCAGAGCGCTCTGGGCCGAGGCCGGGCCGGGACCACACACCTCGCCGAAGGCCAACCCACCCCCCGCCCCCGGCAGAGTCCAGGCAAGAAAGCTGCTCCCACAGAGAGGTCACCTTCCTGGAGGGCTGCTGGGCAAGGCTGATCTCTCCGTGGTGACCCTCACTGGTTCTCGGGGCCCTCAGGGAGGCGCTTGGGGTCAACCACGGGAAGGCCCGAGTCTAGAGCTGGCCGGGCTCTTCTGATGGGCCTGGAAGGGATGCAACAGGGGCCGTTCAGACAGGAGCTCTCACCTGGGTCTCAGGACACTGTGAGCTGTCACCCCCGACTGTCGGGACGGCCTCCTCTGCACTGAGGGGACTTAGGGACAGGACAGGCCGAGGGGGCTGGCGGCCTGGAGGAGGCTGGAGAAGTGCTTTTACTGGGGTATCAGTGGGTGGATGGGGGCGAGGGGCAGAGCTGGGCAGTAACGTACAGGGGGGCCAATGACCCACGTATCCCCTGCCTGTCCTCGGGGTGCCACACACAGAGCACCCTGACCCTGAGATTCTGCGGCCAGCCACCTGTCCTAAGGCCCAAGCTCCCCCAGGAGGCTCTGCCCAGGTCACACTGGCCCGGACCCCTCCTGAGTGCCAGCTCGGTCCCCAGAGTCCCCGACATGTCCCTGTGCCCGTGGGAGGGGGGCTCAGATGAGGTTGAGCCCCTAGGGGGTGCTGGCGGGCGGAGGCCACCTGCTCGTCCTCCGCACAGCCTGAGCAGGGCCGATCACCTCAATGGGCCATGGAAACGGCGTGGCCGGAGTGACAAGCGCTGGGGCAGGGCGCAGCACTAACCAGCGCTTCCGTGCGCCTGTGGCGGGGTGGGGTGCCTGCACTCAGCCCGCTAACCGACCTGGACTCAAAGCCTCTGGGCGGTTACTTTCTTCACCAAAAACCAGCTCGAGGCTGGGTGTGAAGCCCCAGCTTCCAGGAGGTTATTTTAGAAGCATCTATTCAAAAAGCAAACCCCATCACGACACATACATTTTTGCTTATGAACCCAAGGAACAGTTGTCAGCGAAGGCCCGTTAATGTCCACAGAGGGCCTCATCTTAAATGTGACTAAGTTTCACCCTCCGCAGGATGGGCCCCGTGTCTCCCTGGCTGCCTAACCCAGGTGCACTGCAGGTGCCTGAGGCCCCGAGTCCCCCGCACTCTCTTCAGAGGAAAACCTCTGGACAGAAAGAGTTCTGTTTTCTCTGTGGTCACTGGTGCTTGCTGTCACTGGACACTTCCTCCCGGTCAGGTTCCTACCAGTTTGGGAAACTCAAGACTGGAGACCCCCGAGTGCAGCCCAGCCCCACACGCATGCCATGGCCAGCTGGGTCAGAGCAAGAACAGGCTGGGAGCTGTCCAGTCTCAAAAGCAAAACTCTTTGAGCACTTGGATTATCCACAAAATCAACCAGCACGGATCTCAAGGCTCGACTTGAAAATCAGTGTATAAAGCCACAAAGACTCAAACTGATCCTCTCCAGGAATGCAGAAGTCCTTGAGATCCTCGTTCTCCTTTTCACAGCTAATAATACCAGACATTCATAGGATAACATCCAATAAAGCAATCGGGGGCTTCCCTGGTGGTCCAGTGATACAGAATCCACTGTGCAACGCAGGAGACATAGGTTCGATCCCTGGTCCAAGAAGATCCCACGTGCCATGGAGCAGTTAAGCCCGCGCACCACAACTACTGTGCCTGTGCGCCTGGAGCCTTGCTCTGCATCGAGAGAAGCCAGTACAAGAAGCCCGAGAGCCCAACCAGACAGGAGACCCCGCTCGCCGCAACTAGAGAAAGCCCGCGCACAGGAACAAAAGCCCAGCACGGCCAAAACACAAAATAAATAAATCTTTGAAAAAAAAAAAGAGCAGTCAGGCCCACATCCTCCACCTGCATCTCGAGGAAAGACCGAAAGGTGCAGAGAAGCCTCTGCCGCAAACCTGCAGATCTCAGCTGAACCCTCAAGGCTACGCCTTCCCGCCGGAAGTCAGCGCTTAGGCCGCTGTGTCCAGGGTCCACGGTGGACTCTGAGGAGCCAGGAGAGCCTGCTCCATGGGGAGCTGGGCACTAGGCCTCTGAGACTATCTACTCCTGCAGCGAGCAAGCATGATCTGCAGAAATCACAGCCCAGGCCCGACTCTGGACACCGAGTTCACCTGCAGACGCCTTTGCACAGCTGAGGCCACAGTTAGCCTCTGGGCTCCTGAGGCCTCAGTCTGCCGGCCTCCCACCTCCCCGAGCAGCCACCAACACCCTGCAAGCAGGACATGGACTTTGTAGAGAGATCCCAGCCCTCGACACCGCCAGAGCCCCCCACCTAGCAGGCAAATGCATCACGACTCCTGGGAGCAGGGCCCAGCCAGGGGGCTGCCACTCATGGCCTGAGTCCAGCTCTACCTGTTACCAGTGGGGCCTGAACAGTGGCCCGGGCACTGGGCCCTGGTCCTGTAAGCACTGGGGGGGACGTACGGAGACCACTCCACTCACTGGTTTCTTTCTAAAGCTTACTGTCAGCGGCTTCCTTTTATTGGAAGGGTGTAAATTTTTTTTTGTCCCTGCCTCACGTGGGATCTTAGTTCCTGGACCAGGAATTGAACCTGCGGCCCCTGCAGTGGACATGCCAAGTCTTAACCACAAGACCACCAGGGGTGTCCCTGCTGAGCTTCCTTTTGTGACCTCCAGATGACGAGCTCCTCGGCCAGGTCAGAAAAGGGAAAATAACCCAGAAGCGATGTGTCCAAGACCTCGGGTGGGCTGGCCCGATGCAAACTACCCGAGTGCAGACGGCTGGGGCCAGGGCAGTCATTCCAGTGGTATGATGTGTGGTCAGATTTGTTACCAGCATACAGTTTTATTTAATCTTTTTCCAAATTAGGGTAAACTCTGAAATATTCATATAACTTAAAGATGCAGTCAATCAATTGAAGCTTCATCAGGCTTCTGGGAGCTAAGACCTGGGCACAGCACGAAGGTCACACATATCATTAAAGTCATCAATTGTACCCAAAACCTAGAAGAAACTGTGTCTGAAACACATTGACTGGGAAGCGCAGCCCCTTGGGTCGCTGAACCCAGAACAAGCAGTGGGGTCATCACATGCCCGCACCCCTCAGAAAGTTGACCCCACAGTGGGGGCTCTCCTGGGCCCAGTGGTTATGACTCCGCACTTCCACAGCTAGGGGCGCAGGGCTGGTCTGGGAACTAAGACGCCCCAAGCCTCAGGACGTGGCTAACAAAGAAATAAGTCAGTAATGCTCAGACCACAAAGCAAAGTTTCGTCTGCAGTGATTTAATTCAACGCTGCTGCTGTCAGAAACGGCATGTCTCAAAACACTCTGCCTTCCCAGACCAGCTCCTTCCAGTCCTTTCCTCACATAACCCTGCCCCTTGAAGGCACATCCAGAGATTCTGCCGGGCACAGAGACAGCACTGAGACGTCAGAAGTCAGGCCTCTCCACAAGCCCATTCCAAAGGAAGAACAAGCTCCCTGAACGCATGCAGGCCCTGGGTAAGGACGACACCCTTGCCAGGGCAGGAGTTCCAGTACATTTTCTTGAACCGACACAGGCTTACGCTTGAGCATCTCCGGGACAATGACAGCCCCTTGAAGCCACCAGCGGGAGTCAATCCACAGCCATCTCTGCCCTCTCTACCACGGTCAGGGGCAGCGTCGCTGTCAGCGCCGTGGGAGGACCTGCTTATTCTCATCCAAGGACAGGCGCGGGGAGTCCTCCCTGGAGAGGCCCCCCCGTGGCCTGGCTAAAGCCATTGGACAGACAGCCTTCAGATGGGTCACTTGTGACTCCTCTGCGTCTCTCAAGCTTCAGGAGCAGAGCACCGTTCTCTGAGGCTCTATCAAAACTCTTCTTTAAAAGCTACGAACTTCTGTCCAACAACTCTGTTGATTCCACAAACACAACCCCTTCTGTGGCAGGAACTGGGAATCATCTTTGACCCCGTGAGACTGTCGGAAGGTTCCACGCAGAACAGAGGGCCGCGTGTGCTGCGAGCGGTGATCCCATGGACTCCACATTCCTCGGGAAGAGACCCACGCCGCACACGTCTCATTAAAAAGTTCCTCTCGCTGGCAGGATAGTCGTGGATGTGCCCAGAAGGGCTGCCTGCTCCCACGGGGGTGGCGATGGATCTGTCCTGATAAACTGCCCATCCCAGACCTCGGAGCCTGTCAGCACCGGGCGCCCAGCCGTGCAGCCTGAGACCCACTGACACCTGATGCCAGCCCCCTCCCTCCACCGGTCCCCAGGCACGTGCGGCAGTGTCCAAGGGCAGGAAGTGTGGTCACCACCCCCCAGGGCAACGGCCTGACCTCTCCCTTCTCCAGCTGGCCCCTGGCACCCGTGGACAGGATCACAAGGAAAACACTGCCAGGGACCAGGAAACACATTTTGATGTGGAACCAAAACAGTGGGAAAAGCTGACTTCAAGCCCGGGAGGAAGTGTGGGGCTTGTTGGCGTGAGCTCACAGGAGGCTGGGGGACCCCACCCGAGGGGGCCTGGACCGGGAGATAGAGCGGGGCACTCAGCCCGCGGAGCAGCCCCCTGAGCAGAAATGGGGCAGCCCTGGTGCTTTCCATCACTGACAACCCCCAGAACCACGCATGTTCCCATGGGCACCCCAGCACTGGGGCTCGAGAAAGCCGCCCCGTCCACCTGGGGTCACAGGCTGAGCTGCTCCCCACAGAGGCTCCAGGGTGGAGTCCTAACCCCAGGACGGCAGCAGACCCCCGCACCTGCAGGCTCAGTCTTTACAGGGGCCGTCAAGTTAGGGTGAGCCCCCAAAGCGGTCGCATCCAATGACGGCAGAAGGAGCCAAACGGCTGACCCGTGGGCTCCAAGCCCCAGACTGTGAGGAAGGAACGTCTGCTGTTTAAACCACCCCGTCAGTGGGGCTGGGTCCTAGCGGCTCCTGGAGATACGGGCTCATGGTCTCCTTGCAAGCCCTTAGGACCTTCAAGCCAACGTCACCATGCGAGTTCACTGAAGCCTCGTTCTAAACTGGAGAAGGGTGCTTTGATGTATTCTTTCTTTATATAATTATAAAACTTTTATAATAATTATAAAGAGAGAGTGAATAAAAATTCTTACATTTTAAAATGCCTCCAAATGTATTTTTTTAAACTCTCACATTCATGAATGAAATCCACGTTCCGGGATACATCTGTTTTGACAGTAACTTTGGAAACGCCAGCTTTTTGAACTCTATGTGCATGCACCCTGAAGCCTGTCAAGACCCGTCACGGCCCCCTTGCCCCCTGGCTCTCGACCGCTACCCATGCCGGCGGAAAGGAAGCGTTCAGCTTTAGAAACTCACATTGCTTTTTTGCCACAAGCTTCTGTAAAGGTTTGGCACCAAGAACTAAACTGTCCACTTACAGCTCTATCTACATCTTTAGTTTAGAAAAAAGGACGGTTCTGAAGAGAACACAGAAAGCTCTGTAACAAATAACACCCTGATTCACTCTCCTCAAGGTCTGGACAGGACAGCTGGAAGCCACGGGGCCAACACGCAGTCCTGCCTCCAGAAGCAAACAGGAGCAGCAACGAGCCTCGAACACTGAATCCACAGGCAGAAGCCTCTTCCTGGGAGGCAGCCACAGCCCTTGGCAGAGCACGGGCCTCCAGGGAGGGCCTGTGCGCATGGCCGACACCTGACCAGAGTCCCGGGGCAGAAAGCACTCTGCTAGGGGTCATTAGTGGTCCACCTGCTGGGAAAGCTGTTTAGTTAAAAATAAAAGCCCCGGGCTGAGTGAGGGGACCCAATGGAGCAGAAGCAGCAGCCCCAACACCGTTAAAAAGAAAAATCAACAGCCCAAGATGCAACTAGCAGCTCGGAGGAGCTGGGGCTCCTGCCAGGCGGCGGTCTCTGGGGAGGGGCACCGAGTCGCTCCCAAGCCGGCACGGCTGGTGCGGGCGCGCGGGCTGCTCCGGGGAATTGTGAGCAGGGCCCCATCTGCGCCGACTGTGCAGTGACAGCAATTAGGTGTGAGCAGGGGAGGCGAAAACAGAGACAGGAGCTGCGCCTGGCTTTACAGGGAGCAAAATAAAAACCCAGCCCACGTGTTAGTAAGCCCCAAGACGGCAGACAATGTGCCCGAAGGTCCCCCCCAGCGCTGGAGAACACAGCCTCGTCTGGGCACCGGTCTAAGAAGGACAGAACGCGTGAAGATGAGCTCTCTGGCCCTCAGCCAACGTGACCAGGTCCTGAGAAAGGGAGATTGGACACAGACGCAGGCTGGAGAAGGCAGAGGGATGCCGGGAGGCTGCAGCCCCGCCCGCGCGCCGCTCACCTGGTGTAGGACGCGGGGGACCGCGGCCGGGCCCACGGGTACGGGTGCTGCGGCACCGACAGGTACTGGTCGCAGAAAGCGCCCTTGCGGATGTGCTGGAAGGCCGCGAACTCCTCGGGCTGGAAGTCAGGCGTGGGCGGCGTGGTCCCCAGGTCCTCGCCCGCCGGCTCCACCTTGAGCGCCACCGCGGGCGAGTGGTCCAGCGTGGTCTTGCGGGCCTTGACCGGGACGCCGTCACCCAGGTCCAGGCTGCTGTCGGTGCTCAGGGCGTTGATGGCGGCCACGATGGCCGAGCTGGTGTACTGTGTGGTGTTGCCCAGCCAGGTGTCGTCGGTGACGCTGACCCGCGGCGAGCCCTGCGGGGACGGCGTGGGCGAGGGGTGCGGGGAGCAGGACAGCTGCCGGCCGTTGAGCCCGTACTTGCGCTTGTTGCAGGGGGACGAGGGCCTGGACGTGCGGGCCCCCAGCCAGCTCTCCTCGGTGACGCTGGTGCGGGGGGAGGTGGAGGGCGAGTGCCGTGGGGACCCGAGCAGGCCGCAGGCCCCCAGGCCACGGGCGAAGCCCTCCTCGGGGTCTGTGGTCTTGGGGGACACGCAGGGGGACTGCCAGGGGGACGTCTGCGGAGACGCGTATGGGTACGAGAAGCTGGACTCGTAGGACGAGGCCTCAGAGTTGCAGCTTCGGGAGGACAGGCTGCTGGCGGGGCTCAGGCAGGAGGGGTCACGGTAGGCCTCCAGGCTGGGCAGGTTCAGCGTGGCCGTGGATGGGGACCGCTTGGGGAGGACGTCCTCCACGTCCACCTCATGCAGGAACTGGCTGCTGTTGTGGTGCAGCCCAAGGTAGGAGGTGATCTCGATGCGCGGGCTCTCCAGGGCCGGTGCCCCGTTGGGCCGGATGCCGCCGGATGACAGGAAGTAGCCTGAGGGCCCGCTGTCCACTGCCCCGCCATAGCCCACGGCGGAGACGCCCGCGGCCGAGCTCTGCAGGTCGTGGCATGGAGCGGGCAGCGAGGGGTGAGCCGCAGAGAGGGGCAGGCCCGCACCCAGGCCGGGGGCGGCGTAGCCGTAGTGCTCTGGAGGGAAGAGGGAGATGGTGAGGGCCTGGACTGGGGGTGTGGGGCCCCCCACCTCCGACCCCGACCCCACAGGCCACTGAGATGGGCCCCCGACCCCCGACCCCGTAGGCCACTGAGATGACCCCGCTGCTCGCCCGCCCTGGCCTTGCCCTCAGGGCCCCCGCCCCTCTGGCCCTCCTCTCTCCACTCCAGCCGTGGCCTCACACTCGGTCACGCGCCCAATGGGGCTTCCGTCTGCCCACACTCCTTCCTCAAGAGCCGCACGTGGGGCCCCTTTTTTCTGCTTCTACTCAAACACTGCCTCCCCCAACCACCCTATCCCAATCCCAACCCCCCAGCCCGACACGCATGTCACCCTCCCCCACTTTATCTCCCCCACATAACGTTGATCATCCATCATATCTTCCACTAGAGGAAACCACGGGTTTCAGGATGGGGGTGTCAGAGCCATCCCAGTGCGCTCTGTGGTCCACTCCTGTTTCCAGGCCAAATGGTGCTGATTTGTTCAATGAACAGATGGACAGGGTTTAGACCCAGGGTGTCAGACCCTGGGACCGGGACGTTTAAGGACGTTGTAACAGACTGATCACCAGAGACAAAGCACTGAGATGAGTACACAGACTCCGGGGCCTCTCACGCAACCTCTGACAGAGACTCGGGGCCCAGGAATCCTTTCAAAAGAAAGAGAAGCAGAGGGTATCGATGTACAGCCATAATTTGGCTCTTTTTAATTATAACCTCAGTAAAATATGTATAAAAAATCATTACTACTGTAATTAGTCATTTTTAGCAGCAAACCACACGCCTGGATTTCCGATTTGAACAGACGGTTCATAACTGCTGGTTCCTCATGACCGCAGCCTGGAGCCGAGTCTCCCAAGGTCTCTGAATAATGGAGCCACTTGAGGAAACCCTACACCACCTCCCCGGCCCAACACACCGGCCCCAGAGACGCTTCATCCAGCCTCCAGGCTTCTGAACCTGCCTGGACAGACCCTAGAGCTCAGGGGCCTCGAAGTGCAGGCTCAAACACCACGGATTTACCAACAACAACGGGTCTAGCTTCCCAAATCGGGGGAGATCTATTTCCATTCTCACTTATTTCAAAAGGAGCCTGCGACCACCCTCTGGTAACCCAGGCCCTTACCATCCCTGCTAGTGAGGAGCTCCGGCTTTTACACTCTGAAATACCGTCCCATAAAACACTGTTCTCAGCTGCCCCTCAACAGGGCAGGCCGGGAGAGCACGCAGGCCTGCCCCGCCCCCGGGTCTCGCAGGCAGCCTATCTTTCGGGGAGAAGGCGCCCAGATGCTCAGAGTCGCTGCTGGAATCTAAACAGCCCCGGAGCGAGGCTGAGAGGGACGAGAGCGGGAAACTGCAGCTGAGGGAATTGAAGCTCCAGGGGGCGGGGGGAGGGGGGGGGGTGGGTAAGCGGATCTGCAGACACCCCCCCACCCCACCCTGCCAGCCCTGTCGTCCCCACCCCCACCCGCCCCATGCTCCTGAGGGGGATGGAGGGACCCTCCTGGGGCTGCCAGGCGAAGCTGCCCTCAACGTCCTCACACCAACACCCGCAGTCTCACCGACACTTCAACACAAAAACCATGGTGAGAATCAGATTACCACCTTTGTAAAAATCTCCAGGAAGTTAACAACCCTGCAAAGGCACATCCAGAAGAGACGGTCAAGACTTCTGAGAAGCAGCTGGCCCGGGGGCTGCAGGTCAGGCCGCTGAGGCCCTGGAAGACCCACCCACCCTGCAGGGAGCCCTCAGGACAGGAGTGGACACACCCACCTCAGCCTGGGCCGCGGAGGCCCTGGACACAGAGGGGCCTGGGCAGCAGGTAGGGGCCCCTCCCACAGGAGGCCCCGGGGCCCCTTCGAGGGTCTGACCCTCAGGGCAAAACTGACTGGACAGCGGCGTCAGCCAGAATCCTCGTTACTACGGGAGCCTAAGCACGTCTCTGTGCTTCTTCCCAAAGGCGTCCAGCAGACGCACCAGGCAGGACCAAGGGCCCCTTCTGGCCACCGTGAGGTGCACACCCCGTGGACGTCCCAGCCTCGTGAACAGACCTCCAATTTGGAAGGTCCCCTTCACCGTGGCCCAACTCTCCAGACCATTCTGACCAGAGCTGCTCGTTCAGAAAACAAACAACTGTTCCCAGCGCTGGCGAGGCTTCAGGTAGGAAGTCAGACATCAACCAGTCCAATCAAAAGCAGGCCGGCCAACCGGCTGGAGTGTCGAGCAGTACCACCTGGACAGTGAGATGTGATGAGGACCGTGATCAACGTGCAGAATATTAACAAATCGTGTTAATTTGTTAACACGCAGGGATTTCTCAACACGTGGCTGTGCCATGTTCGGTGTGTCCCCAGACCACGGGTGAGTCACGAAGGCGCCTCGGAGGTCATCGAGGACCGGCTTCCTCCCAGGCGGGTCCTCTCGACCGCCGGCGCAGCACCTGGCTCCATCTCAGGGGGTGGGGTCGCCCACCCTGGCCCCTGCCCCCCGCCCACACACAGGCCCCTCTGCCAGCATGGTGGTCACACGGTGCCCGGAAGCAGAGGACAGGCCAGCCTGGCCCAGCACTGTGGGGGCCCCTCCCCGGGGGCAGCAGCTGCTAGGCAAACGTGCTCCAGCGCCTCCATGACGTCCGTCCTGGAGGCGGCCCTGTCCGGGTGGCCAGGACACCACGCAGGCTACCAGGTGGGCGTGGCCCCCAGGCCTGGCTGCCCCAGGAGGAGTGACCGTGGCCCAGACCAGACCCCTCGGCTCTGGGGCCACCGTGGCTCACCGCGCTCTTGTCCGTGTGCAGCACACAGACTGCAGCACTCAGCGAAGAAGGGACTTCGTTTTAAAGAATGAAGCCAACTCCAGGAGGGGAGCCCAAGCAGGAGGCTGACGGGCAGGGCACACAGAGCGCAAACCAGGCGCCACGGGCTGGCAGGCCACTTCCAGCTCCCAGAGCCCGCGGGGCCTTGACGGGGTCCAGGGAACAGATCCCATGCTTCCCGCTCAGCCAAACAGTATGACGGAAATCTGTCCTTTATTTTAGGACTTACGGCTGATCCGACCCCTGAACTACCATTTGTTGGCAGGAAGGTAATTTCAAGAATTCGAAGAAAAATCCTACAGTTAGCAGAGCGAGTCCTGGCCCCACGACCACCTGCCCGCAGGACTCCGCCACGGCCCGTGGTCCTAGGGGAGACTGGAGCAAGGGTCAGACCCCTAGAGGCTCCAAGGAGGGCCACTGTTTAACCCAGGTCTGTAGAGAACCATGGATCAATGAGGAAAAGAAAGGCATGAGGCTTTTAGAACACAAACAAGACCCCCTATGCACAAGTTTTCCTTAATTAAATAAATTATGAAGCGAAACTCCTAAGTGCCTAAACTTTGTTCTGAGCTCAGCCGGAGCCTGGGACGAAGACCTCCCTTGCAGGACGAAACGCCCACAGGTTGCTGCCAGCCGCCTGGGCCTGCCCGCCCTGGGGGGCATCTCCCCGCTCCCCCTGCCCCACTCCCACCCAATTTGGGCTTATTTCCCACCTGAACTGTATTCAAATCTGAGTTATTTAACTATTCAAAGGGATTACATTTACATGGGGTGGAAATATTTTCAGCGAATTTCTTAAAATCCTGAGATGCCCAGGCTGATTCACGTCACGTCAGGCAGCACCAAAGGGCTCAGCACCCACGATATGCACTTTCTGCCGCTGCCTCCAGAGCCTGGCCGCCCGCCAAGGAGGGTCATTAACTCACAGCGCAGGAGTCTAGGCGAATACCAGGGAGAGCCTATTCAAGAAGCCTTAACGTAACGGACATTCATAAAACCGTGCCTCATCTCTGAAGACAGATGCGGCCTCGCCTCCAGGGCAGACCCCGTCCTCCTGGTGGACACAGAGCTGGATGCCAGTGTGAAGCCAGGGGACAATGCATAGCTCCTGGCCCGTCCAGAGCCCACAGCGAGCTCCACCCACAGCACGTCCCAGACCAGCGTGGGGAGGAGTGTTTCCTCTCATTCTGGAAAACCACTCATTCCAGAACCACTCAGTCGTGCTAGGTCTGAACAACCGGTACTCTGCCTGCAGTGCAGGAGACCCTGGTTCAATCCCTGGGTCGGGAACATCCCCTGGAGAGAGAACAGCAACCCATGCCAGTATTCTTGCCCGGAGAATCCCATGGACAGAGGAGCCTGGCCAGCTTCTGTCCCCGGGGTCGCAGAGTCAGACACGTTTGAGCAACTAACACTTCACTGAACGATCAACAAAAAAGTTGCCGGGTGTACCTCCACTATGGCCAACTGCGTCCCTGCAGGCTCCTGACCGCTCGGACCCTCCCTGCCAGTGAGGTCAGGACCCCTCGCCCTTCCTGGGGAGCAGCAGGCACGCGGACGCACTGCCGGCCGCGCTCGCCCACACCCACCGTGGCTGCATCGTCACAGCACCTCGCCCCCTTGTCGGTCACAGACCCTGAGAGGCAACACGACACGCGACTTTTGTTTTTCATTTTAAGGAACATCCCCTTCAGCATTTGCTGGGGTTGAACCACAGGACACGAAGCTAGAAATAGAACTGGAAGCAGCCTGGCAGCCAGGCCAGGCCTCCCGACGCCTTGCCAGGCCTCCTCTCCCGGGTGGCGGGCGCGGCCCCACAGGGCTAGATTATAGCTTCGCAGGTAGTGGAGACAAACAAAGCAAAACAAAGCCACTCCTCGCCAGGACTTTTCTGTGGGGAGCCGCTGACTGAGCAGGGGCGGCCAGGCCCCCGGGTGACGGACAGACACAGCTTTGAGGGCCAGTCCGCCACCTGCAAGGCAGACGTTTCCAGAGGCAGAGCAGCCGGCCGTCTCAGCCTCCCGAGGCCCACGGCTCCGAAGCCCAGCCTCGCGCCTCAGGTCTTTCCCCTCCAGGCCCCTCGTCTAAGGGGCCAAGACATCCCCAGGCCGACTCGCCCCGGCTGCTTCCTTCGACAAACTCCACGGGAAGAGTAAAACATCCTCCGGACAAAGACCCCGCTGGTGGAGTGTCTCTGGAAGTCTGAGCAAACTGAGGGCGTGGGCCTGCCGGCTGGAGGCGCAAGTGTGGCCCTCGGCCTGCGTGGCCCCGGGTTGGCCGGCACGCTGGGTTCTGGGCCCGAGGCCCGGAGGGCCGCGAGCGAGCAGAACACGTGGGCCTCTGGGGTCTCCAGGCCACCACCATCACTGAGAGGGCACTTTGAATAAAAACTCCAAGTCTTCCTTTTCTCAGGAAACGTCCCCTTTCACGCAAGAATCTTGGGCCCCCAACCGGCACGGTGAGGGACCCGCCCCCAGGCCGCCAGGAGGCCCCGCCCATTTCCTCCTGCGTTGCCAGGGTGACAGCCCCAGCTGGGCGGCCAAAATAACTTAGAAAACAGGAGCCCGGGGCGGGAAGCAGGGCCACGCCCGCCCGGCCCACAGCAGAGCAGCTATTTCCTGAGACCCAGAGGGAAGTTGCAGCAGGAAGCCCCCCCAGGAGGGAAGCCCCCAGCCATCCTCCTTCCCCAGAGGGGCCAGGGCAGCCCCTGTTGGGCAAACAACACCCTGCCCAGACCAGGGTGGGTTATTTTTAAAACTCTGCTTGCTTTCTTTCTTCCAACAAATGGTGACTGACTATCTGCACCTGCCAAGCTCTCTGCACATAAGGAACCCCAGCACCCAGGCCTCCTCGAACGCGGGGGTGTCACGCACTCTAGAGCAAGAGGTGGCGTGAGCGACAGGTGACAGGTGAGAATATGCCACTCTCACTCAGAATGGTGAGGGTGAGGGGCCCTGTGGTCAGGCAAGGCCGAATCCTTTTGAGAAAGTGCCCATTCTGGGCTGAGTATAATCGCCTCCCAAGCTCTGTCACCTCGCTTCACAATCAACTTCAGAGTTGGTCAGTCATTCACTTATTTCTGTCCAAGTTCATCCCTGAAATAATGTGAAGTCATTTCTGTCACCCATTAAGAGCTGAAGAATTTAATATAACAATGTAACCATTAACTTAATAATTACAATGTAATGTTAGTAATTAATAAGAACAAGAAGAATGTACTTTATTCATAGCTTCCGAAACTTAGAAGCAACCAAGATGTCCTTCGTTAAGTGAATGGATAAACTGTGATCCATCCAGGCAAAAGATGTTATTCAGCACTAGAGCCATCAAGTCAGGAAGAGGCCTGGAGGAGACGCAAGTTGAGTGTCACTTGAGTGAAAGGAGCCAATCTGAAAAGGCTGCATCCTCTGCGTCCAGCGTCCCAACTGCAGGACGCTCTGGAAAAACTAGGGACACAGTGACCAGGTCAGTGGTCGGGGACTGAGGAGGCAGGGATGAACAGGGGCGGGGCAGTGAAAGCGCTCTGAATGACCCCACTATGGTGGACATGTGTCGTTACACATTCATCCAAACCCACAGGATTAAACACCCAGAGGGAACATTATGTAAACTACAGACTTTGGACGATGATGTGTCCATGTAGGTTCATTGACTGTAACAACCGTCCCATCTAGGGGAGATGTCAATGGTTGGGGGGCTGTGCCTGTGGGTGCAGGGGGTACACAGGAAATCTCGATACCTTCCTCTCAATTCTGCTGTAAACCTAAAACCTGCTCTAAGATAGTCGTAATAAAAAGTATGAGTGTCTCTCACATAGATAGATAAAAAGGGATGCTTTCTTCTAATGCCATGACAAAGTGAAGGCACCACCTCGTCTCTGCCCAGAGCTCCCTCCAGCTGCCTGACGTCCCTCCACCAAGGCCCGGTATCCCAGAGGCCTTCCTGCAGGAGGCTTTCCTGGGACTGTGGTCCCTGGAGGCTGGGGTGGGTGGGGGTATACACTTGGCAACGATGCTGAAGGAGCACCTTGAGAATTTTGCTCAGTTTGCTGTCACGGGAGCAGACATGCACAGAGACCGAGGGGGCTGTGAGGCCTTCCCCCCACTCCAGGGGACTCCCAAGCACAGGCCTCTGCTCTGACCAGGCCTGCCTTCTGGGGCGGCAGAGCCTGAGGACACCGGATGTGCGTGGCACTCCGTCCTCACCCGGCTTTCACACCCTGGAGTGGTCAGGGGAGCAGTTCACACATCAGGCCTCTCGTCAGATACATCTGCTAAGAAGACTGGAAAGGAGGCTGGATACCAAGGGAGAAAGTATGCTAGTGGAAACAGCCCAGACAGCCCAGCCAGGACCTGCGTCCAGACAGCCAAACCCAAGCGAGTACAGAAGGCCTGTGGGGCCCATTTCTCCACCTCGAGCCTCACATCTGTTCAGAAAACTGCCACGCTCTCCCACCCTCGCCTGCCTTGGCTCCCACCCACCCAAAGGCCTGGGGACCCACAGCCCAGAAGAGGAAAAGGGAGGCCATCCAGGGAGGACTGATTCAGGCCACATTGGCCTGGTTGGAACATTTGTTTTTTAAAAAAACGAGCAGGACGCTGCAGTTTTAAAAGAGGGGTGGTGAATGATACGGAAAATATTATACAGTCATTGCAGAGCTGGGTACCCAACGGTGCCAAGCTGCTGGGCTCAGCTTCACCACTTCCCCGCCACGTGGGCAGGGCCAGAGAGAGTGTCCTGCAGACAAACAAGAAAGGAGGCTGACAGGGGACACAAGAGACAGGTGGGGGGCCAGGCTGCAGGGAGGGGCTCCGGGCGCCCTCCACTTGGGGCGGCCTCCAGCTCAGGCCCAGTCTTCCTGCAAAACTGGGTGACTGCTCAACGTCTCATTCCTATTGGAGAGCACGCACCCAGTCCCGGGGGCTGGAGGGTTCCTGCATCAGCTGCTTGTTTAAGTAGAACCTTTATTTTTGACAGAGAAGAGAAAATGAAAGAAAGAAAAGGCCGGGGAACTCGGTGGTCGCGGGGCCTGAAGGCTGGTTCCCCTGGGACTTTTCCTGGTGGGGCGGGAGGTTTTAGCGCTGAGGGCACAAGGAGCCTGGAGGGCAGACGTAGGGGCTCCTGGCCCCCGCCCCGCGGGACGTCCACGTCCGGGGCCTGGCGCCCTGTCCCCTGGCAGGAACAGTACCCACCGCGCCCTAAAGAGGAGGCCCCTCCAGCGGGACGGCGCCCGGAGCCTAGCCCATTTGGCAAGGCGACCCTACGACCCCAGAGGGCCTCCCCCGCCGCCCCGCTCGCCCCTCAGCTTGGACCTGTTTTCTGCCCGGGCGCCGCGGAGGGTGGGACGGAGGCCGGGGGGGCGCCCCGGGCAGAGGGGCGGGAGCCGGGCGCGCCTCCAGACCGGCCCCTCCCGACCCGGATCCGCCGCCCGCCCCGCGCCCGGCCGCGCACCCACCTGCGGGGGCCGCGACGGCGCCCTCGTCGCTCTGGTTAAACTCGAAGAGGAAGTCAAAGTCGAACTCCTGGTCCTCCTCCAGCCCCGTCATGTTGGGTCGGGGGTCAGAGGGCCAGGGCCGGAGTCGGGGTTCGAGGTCAGGGGTCCAGGGTGGGGGTCGGGGCTCGGGTTCCGAGTCCTAGGTCAGGGGTCCGAGGTCAGGGTCGGGATCAGATTCAGGGTCCGGGGTCTCATGGGGTCTGGGGTCGAGGCGGGGTCGGGCTCCTGGTCGGGGTCTAGTGTCGGGGTCCCGGGCCGGGCTCCGTGATCGGGCGCGGGCCGCGGGCACCTGTGGTCGCGCCGCCGGGACTCGGCTGCGCCCGGGCTCGGCCGCGCGTCCTCGGTAACGTGACTCCCGCGCCCCTCCCCCCCGGCCCTCCCCCGCCGCGCCCCTCCCCCCGCTGTTTCCGGGTTTACATAAACAAGCGGCTCGCCGGCCGCCGGCTTCCGAGTTTTAAATAAACTCTCCCCGCGAGCCGGAGCGCACGCCTTTCACTGGTGTCCCGGCTCCCCGCGCCCCCACCCGCGCCCGGGGGCCCCCCCAGGGAAGCTCTCGGGGTCGGCCCCCCAGCGCGAGGGAGATCCCCGGGTGCCTCCCGGATCTGCGCTCGGGGGGTGCACTGGTGCCAGAGGGGCACACGGGGTCTCCGGCCACCTCCGTCCGCCCCGCGGCCCTAGAACCCCTGCGGCGGGAGTCGGGTGGACAGAAGCTGGGAGTGCGGACGGGACCTGGCGGTGTACCCCCGCCAGCCCGCAACCTCGCTCGGGGAGGCGGGCGCAGCGAGCGGCATCGGCGGCTCCACCGGGGAGGGGGCTGGAGGGAGGGGCGCAGAGCCCGGGACGCGCGGCCCTGACCACAGCGGCTCCGCTGAGCGGCCGAAGGGACCTCCAGGCTGCCGCCCGCCCCTGGGTCGGGGAGCCCCCACCTCCGTCCTGCTGGAGCCCCGCAGGCCGGGCCGGCTCAGAACCCCCTGGATGGCAGGGCCGGCTTTCAGAGGAGCAGCTTCTTCCCCCAACCCGCACGCACGATACTGCGCTCCGGCCCGGGCAGCTTAGATCTCCACCCCGCCCCCCCAGCCCCACCCTGAGAGTCAGGAGGTGGGAGGTCGTGGGGACGCCCGGGCGGCGGCGCAGCCTTCCAGCGCGGCCTGCTACGGGCAGGCTGATGCCCAACTAGCTACCTTTCCTTTTTGTGACCCCGCTCACTTTAGTCCCTCAAATTACTGAAACACGCGTGCAAACGCCTGTGGGCCCACGAGTAGCCTGCCAACCATCCCTGAATAACCCCAGAGCTCCCCCAGGCCGAGCGAGAAGAGGGGGAGCCCGCGGGGGTGACACCCAAGGCCGGGGCGCAGAGCAGCGTGTGCGCACAAAGTCCGTGTAGAGCTAGGCCCTCCTGAGACCAGCCCGCCCCCGGCCCAACTGGACTTTCTCCCAGCCGTTCTACTTCCCCAGGGTCTTGGCGCCCCGTGAAAGCAACATCTGGAAAAGCCCGAGAAAGGTGGTCAGGAAGGCGGGGGGGGGGGGGGGGGGGGGGGGGGGGGAGGCAGAGGATCGCCCACGGGGGAAGGAGGCGGTGCTCAATGGTCCGTTTCTGCGACTCTGCTGCTAATCCAGCCTGTCGCGTCCTCCCCTCTCCTGCAGGCCCTCGGCCCCTGGGGACCAATTTTTCCGGAAGCAGAGAACCTGGGAGTCACCCGACACCCCCCAAACCTCTTCTCTCTCAGGACCTTTTCAAACGGCTGGTTTTCTCTCGTGATAAACTATAGTTCACTTTGGCCTGATTTAGTTTCTAATAATAGTCCCAACTTTGAGATGTATGTTGGAGGGCTGTTTTGTTTTAGTTTGCTTTTTTTGCTGACCTTCAGGCAAATGGAAGTTCTGTTTTCCGTTCAGAAGCCACAGCATTTCATTTTTCTCTCTTTTTTTTTTTTAAGTTCAGCCACTTTATCACCCTCGCCAAAAACTTACACACAAACCTAACAGCCTCTACCCACTGTTTACACCAAAACGTCTCTCTGGACTGTTTTGTCCTGGAGAAAGTGGGTTTATCCTTCCCGGTGGACCCGAGTCCCCCAGGGTCAGGACTCAGGTCTGCTTTGTCCCAAGGAGAAGCTGACCCCCCACCAAGGTCGCCCGAGAGGGGGCCGTTTTCTAACTGGTCCCCCACCAGCACCCTCAGTGCCTTGCGTCTTGTAAATGGTTTGGAGCTATTTGCCAATTCAGCAGACACTCCTGTCTTGATGGAAATGTTTAGCTTGGCGCTTCCTCCCAGCGGCGGCGGGTGTGCTCGGGGCCCAGGCCTCCAGCCCTGCGAGCGATGCGGCCACGGGGCCTTTCTAATCTGGATTAGGAGACGACGCGGAGCGAGGCGGGAGAACAGGGCGGGCTTTGTTCAGTCCTGGAGCGCCCCAGGCATTCCGTGTGGAGCAACTTCTGAATGGGTGGTGGGCGTACCTACAAGGCCCGCATTTCTCTGCCTTCCCCACGCGGAAAAACAAGCACAGGGCCTTCCCGAACAACAGGCCTAATGAGCTTTGACCAGATGCTCATTAAACTGGAGGGGAAGGCTGGGGATTCCCTCAGATTCTCAGATGGGCAACCAAAGCCCAGTCTGGCCTGCGGGGAAGGCCAGATCCTTCCGCCAGCCCTGAGCAAGGCAGGCGTGGACCTGCAGACGGGCTCTTGCCTCTCACACCCCGCTCCTGTCTGTATGAAGGATTAGATCATGCTTTCTGGTTGGCCTAATTCTGCAGTCCTGATACATGCACCGATATTTGTTTAGTCGAAGGGTATCACCGCGCCTGGCTAGCTGTCTCAGCACTGGCGCCTTAGAATGTATTCTCTTACGTAGGAAACAGGACAAATAATCACCCCCTCATAGATGTCTTTTCTTCTTGTAAGAGAAAAAAAAAAAAAGGACCCTTTATTGACGACAGACCACCGACTGCTCAAGTAAAGAGATCTAAACTTTGAAAGGCCCACATATTTAAAAAGCAGTGGTAAGAAATATGTGGGGAAACTTTGATGTAAAGTGTCCAAAGATGTAAAATCAAAATCTCGACAACTTTTAAAACTTTTCTGACAGTAACAGCTCGTCCTGTAAGCATTATCTACTGCTTACATTTAAACATTTTCTAAATTGGCATGAAATGGTAAGAAACATAAGGTGTATGCTAATATATATCTTCCCTTGATTAAAACTACATATAAATAACATAAGACATCAAGGCCCTGACCCCCATATGACGTTCTTACATTGAATGTAGGGTCTTGAGCGCATGTTTGCTGACGGTAAGAAGTTCTCCAGAGCAGGCAGTCTTTGAAAACTGCAGCTGTGATGCAAGTGGGGCCGTCATATTTATTAGAATCGTGCAGGAAGCAGTAGCATTTAGTTTCTAGCACTTCCCAGAAGGATGTCTGCCCTTATAAAATATGAGTACTCATTACACATTGGCAGCCTTGGCAGTTTTCTTAAAATAATTTAGACAAAGTACTTCAGCGCTGATAAGGCGTTTGGAAAGGTGTCTCTGGCTTCCACCAGAGCCCTGGCCCCGGTGGCCCCTCACAGGAGGCTAATCACCCCTTTGCTCCCGGCTAATGAGGGTGGTGGGGGAGTTCGGGGTGATGGTGGCGGTTTCTAAGGGCGGGTGAGGGGTGAATGTGAGGGGCTGTGGACCCGAGGCTGCACGAAGGAGGGTCGCCAGCAGACTATCAGTCGCGGCCTCGCCATCACCGGCTTCAGGGCAGACGCTTATGCCATCCTTGTGACTATGAAAAAGTAGCTTGAAACTCGGCAGGCCCTTCCCAGACTGTCCTGAAACATCTACGGTTGGAACTCTCAAATCCACAAGATTGCAAACTGGTTTGAATTAGGGGCTGCGCCCCACCGCGCCTTTCATCGCTTTTAGTTCTGCGGGTCGAGCCATCGGCGTGGCGGCGCCTTACGGAGCGGTTCCCGTGGCCCGGTGCCTGGAGAGAATCCGCCCCCCTCTAAGTTCGTAGAGGGGAGCAGAGATCCCCACATCACTGTACGGCTGGTCTTCGAGGCTACAGGGTGGCCCGGCCCCACTGGGGAAGAAACCGGGCCATCCCTCTTTCCTAAAGAAGCCTCGCTTCTCCCCAAAATGTCCTTCCTTTGTGGCTCTGTCGGCCCTAACCTCGCTGGTCCCCAAGCCGCCTGCATATGAACCGAGTTTCTACAGCGGGATCTGCCGAGCGGCTGCACCAGCGAAGGCCAAGTGCGCGCACTCAGCGCTAGAGAAGAGGAGACACCTATTGGCAAGAAGGCGCGTTCGAAATCAGGGCCGCTCTGGGGAAACACCAGGGGGACACCGGTTCCCAATCTTTGCAGCGCGCCCGCTGCGCGCTCGGCTGCCCGCGCCCCTCCCCGCGCGCGGACACCAGACTGGCCTGCTCGCCCCTCCCCAGGCCGGGAGCCCGCCGGGCGCAGGCGGGATCGGCGCGGGGCTCAGGGTGCGGGGCCGCCCCCACGCCTCGGGGGCCGCGGTGGGGGACTGCGGCTGCGCCCGCTTACCTTCCTCTGCTGACTTCATGGTGCCGCCGGCGGGCGCCGAGGGCCCCAAAGTTTCTCCGCTCCCGCCGACTGCAACCGGAGGGCCGAGTGGAAACTTGGAAGGGACTGGAAAACTGGTACTTGGCATCCACGCGGCGGCGGCGGCGGCGGCAAGCAGGAGGAGGAGCGGGAGAAGTGGGCGCCTCGCGCTGCCGCCCGGGGTCCGGTCTCCCGCGAAAGGCCCCCTCTCCCCTGGCCGACGTGCTCCGGCCCGGGCTCAGCTCAGCCCGCGCGCCCCAGAGAAATGTGGTGGGAGGGTGTGTGCGCGCGTGGCGGAGCCGGGCTGCGGCCCCGGGAGCCCCGCAGGGTGGCGGTGGCCGGGGCTCGGAGGTGTGCGCCCGCGCCCCGGTCCCCGCGCCCGGCCGCCCTCCCCGGCGCGGTGACTGTGCCGGCGAGTTCGGAGTCTCTGAGTCTCGCTCTGACGCAGGGCCGCGCTCTGCCTCCTGCCTTTTTAAAGCTGGAAAATACCTCCCCCGCCTCCCCGCTGGCCCGGCCGCTCCCGCGCCCCCTCCCTGCCGTGACATCACGCCCCCGCCCGCCCGAGCCGGCGCTGGGCCCGGGGGACCAGCCGCCGAGCGGCCGCCCCTCCCCGCGCCGGGCCGCCGCTCGCCCGTCCCGCGGGGCGCAAGGGGGGCGGACAGGGGTGCATGCGGAGAGGCTGGGGCGCACCCGGCGCGCGGCCCGGCCCGGACGCCTGGGTCCACTCGGGTGTCCTGAGAGAACCGCACTGCGCTTTAATGAGGGGGGCGGGGCGGGGCGGGGAGGGGGGCCGACGGGGGTGCCGAGAGAGCCCTGCATGCTGAAGTCATTATGTAAAATCGCAGGCTTCCCCCGCTGTGGAAATTTGGAAAAGCGCTTCCACTGGCAGGCCCGAGAAAGGAAATTCCCATCCCGCTAAATTACTAACAGATTGCACGGCAGTCCCGGGACGTGGAGTCACTGTCATTTTTCTTCTGTAAATATCTGAGCGACCCAGATTGCCTGTTGCACGGCTGGCTGGCGCGGGGCGGCGGGGAGGGGGGGTGGGGCGTGGAGAACCACGAGCCCCTCCCCGGGCTCCCAGCCGTCGCCCCCGGCCGGCCCCTAGGGCCAGGGCGGTTTACGGGCGCGACTGGGGTTTCCAGCCGACGGGGGCTGGTCCACTCGCCTCGCGGGGGAGGCCTCTCCAAGCGGCCGTTTCACTTCACTCTTTCCTCTTTCAAGCCCTCCTGCTTCTTGGTGCAGCTCAGCGGCCAAAATGGGACCATATCTTCGTGTTGGCCTTGGATGGAAGGGACGGAGTGTTGGGGCAGTTAAAATGTCTGGTGTTTAAGAATCATAAATATATTGCACGACACCCTATGTGGGTTAAAATAAACCCAAAGCAGAAGACGTGTCTGCCGCAGGGACCAAGAGGCCTGCGGCTCGCGGGTGGGTGCTCCCAAAGGACTCCACGCCCGGCACCCGGGGAAAGGGGGATGCCACGCTTGACCCAGTGCGGGGGGGGGGGGGGGGGTTGCCCTGCCCTCGGTGCGACATTAAACAACAGGAAGGCGCCCTGCGGGGGGATGCCCACGTCACCACCGCGGTTGTCGGTTCATCCCAGTGGAGTCGGCCTGACTGGGCGCAGGTCTCCCCTGGGGGTCTCCCCTGGGGGTCTGGTGGGGGTCAGGACACTCCTGGTGTTATTACCTGTGGGTCAGCGCACGTTCTGGGAGCTGGCCCGCCAGGCGCCCCGAGCCCCAGGCAAAGGGCCGGGGGGGACCCCGCGGGGACGCAGTGGCTGGGGCTGGGAGACCCCGCGAGGACGCTGGAGGCCCAAGAGGGGGAACCGCTCGCGCTTACCGAGGGGGTAGGGTCGCGAGGACGCGGGACGGAGGGAGGCGGGGCGGGGGGGGAGAAAGGTGGGGGAAGCGGAGACTGGGGGGCGGGGACTCGGGGGGCGGGACGTGCGTCCGGAGCTGGCAGCCGCCAGGGGGCGCCCCGCCCCTCCCCCTTCCCCCCGCCCCCGCCTCCCTCTGCAAAGATGCGCTGGTGAGTCCCCGGCCCCCTAGTCTACGGGCTCGGGTTTTGCCTGGAGAGTTTGTCGGCGCGAGTGCCCGCCCCACTAGGGGAACGGGCCGGGAGGAGAGGCCGAGTCGTGGCGTGGAGCGAAGGGAGGTCTGGAGAGTTGTGTCAAAAGGAAGGCTGACTCTCGCCCCCTCCGCCCGCCCCTCTCGGGCTTTCAGGGGCGCGGGGCTCCTGCGGCTCCTGCGGCCCCGGAGCCTGCGGGACCCCTCGGGGCGGGAGTGCCACTCGGCCATTGGCCGCCGCCTCCTCCTCCTCTTCCTCCAATAAATAATTTTCACTCCATCCAGAAAAGCTCTTTTCCTGTCTGCTCTCAACGCGCCCCTCATTCCCCCGCCCGGGTGACGGTGTCCCGTCTGTTTCCCTCTGTTTAATGCCGTTGCCCGGACCACGGTGGCCGCGCGCCAGGGCGCAGGGAGTCCCGGAGGCGGCGGCGCAGCTCCGCGGCCAGCGCGCCCCCGTGTCCGCCTCGGGCCGGCCCTGCGGCCACCGCGGGGCCACCGGCCTCGTCCCCGCGCCCGCGGCCCCCCGGCGCCCCTTCCGCCTTTCTGGGTCCTCCGGCCCCGCTCGAGGTGTGTTTATAGCTGCTACTAGGAGAGACGTTACACGGGTTTTATTTTAAGAATTGGTGATGACTAACGAAGTTAAAAGGAGCTTAGGACAGAAAACAAGACTATTTTTAGATTACTGTTGTTTCTGTGGATTATTGGGGCAAATACACCCAAAGAAGCTTACCACTTTCAAAGTCCCTTTAGTGCCAAATCCTTTCTTCTGGTGCACACTTGGGTATTCATCTTCCTGCTCAATATTTTCTATAGACTTTGCAGTCGCTGTTGTTCTCGGTTTTGTGTTCAAGTACAAGTGCTATGGAGATGGCACCCTCAGCGCCCGCGGCCTGGGGACCGGCTCTGGAGGACCTGGGAGGCACTGGTCTGGCCAGAGCTGCCTGAAGGGGCTGCTGTGTCCCCTGCCCTGGGAGCCCCGCTGGGGACCCCTTGGTCCCACTTTCCAGCTTCTGCACCCCCAGCCTGGCAGGGCCTTCTGGGCAGGTGCAGCTGGTGTCCACCCTTTCTTGCTGTTCCCTTGTTGCACACCCAGGTGCCACTTCTTGCTCATGAAAATCACCTCAGACATCTGTGAGTTGAATGTAAATGCTTTTGTTCTCGCCAGGTCCACCTCCAAGCCCTGGCAGTGCCAGTTTAAAGTTCTCCCATTTGGAACCACTTTGAGCATGCGATTTCTCTAAAGGGCAGGTGTGCATTCCTCCTGCAGCACCTCTGAGCAGCCTGCAAGAGGCTTACAGACTGAACCAAGTGTTGGCAGACATGCTTGGCTACATGGGCATTGAGCCAGAGGGTAGAGATAGGCATTAAGTGAAAAATCAGAATTGCATGCATGTTAAGTTGCCTTAGTTGTGTCCGACTCTGCAACTCTACGGACCGCCGCCCACCAGGCTCCTCTGTCCATGAGGATTCTCCAGGCAAGAATACTGGAGAGGGTTGCTGTGCCTTCCTCTAGGGGATCTTTCCGACCCAGGAATCAAACCCACATCTCTATGTCTACCTGCATTGGCAGGCAGGTTCTTTACCAGTAGCGCCACCTGGGAAGCCCAAAAATCACAATTAGGAAGAGTTTGTTTACTTCTAAGTAAACTTTGCTGAGGTTCTTTTAAAAAGCCATTGACAGTAAACCTGCCAGTTGTGCCTGAAGTTGAAAAAGATGGGTCTGCACACCTGTGAGTTCCCTTTTCTGTTAGGGGTGTCCTTAGAGGTCCGTACATTTCTGGTTTGGAGGTTCTGCTCTGAGATTTTCCCTGTGAAGTAGCTCTTGAATCTTCTCCTCGTCCCTGAGACAGCACAGGGGCTTCTTCATCTCCAGACCACCCACTCCAGGCGTCCCACCACTGGGCTAAAACTGCAGTCCTCAGCCAGTGTCAGCACGGCCAGGGCTGGTCAGCATCCCTGCCGAAGACTCAGCATGGCACCTCCCGCCCTTCGCCCTCCACGTGGCCCGCCCTGAGTCTCAGCAGCGGCTCCCCTGGTCCAGTGGAGAACGTTCTCTCTGGACAGTGTCCCATGTGACTCTGAGGGGAACGTGTGTTCTGCCGCGCCTGGGTGGCGTGTCCTAAGGATGTCGGGTGGGCCTCGCTGGTATGCCTCCCTGGGCTCAGGTCTTCTGTTTCGTGGTTGGTCTTCTGCCTGGTTGCCACACCCATGATTGAAGGCAGGGCCCTTCCTGACATCTCCCACTATTGCTGCAGCGTTGCCTCTCCCTTCCTCCCGTCAGCTTCTGTGGCATATATTCTGGGCCTCTGTGGCTAGATGCACATATATTTATAATTTTTACCTCTTCCTGATGGATGGGCCCTGTAATCGTTATGAAACATGCCTCTTTGTTTAATGACATTTTCTGTGTGTTAAAATCTATTTTATCTGACATTCATACAGCCGTTCCAGCTTCCCGACCTTGTTCTTTGCATAATGTATGTTTTTCCACTTTAGTCCATTCGTGAGTCTAAAGTGCACCTACTGTAGCCGGGTTCGGGTTGGATCACATTTTCTTTTGATCAGCTTGTTAAATCCATCCACATTTAATGTTAGTATTGATATCATTGGATTTATATCTGCCATTTCATTTTTCTTGTTTTCTGTTTTCCTCCCGTTGGTTTGTTCCTCTGTTCCTCCTTTATTGCTTTATGTTAAGTGAATGTTTTCTGATGTAGCAAAATGAATTCTTTAGTGCTTTTTACCCCTTTTAAAGTTATTTCTTTAGTGGATTTACCACAGAAATATTAACATCACAGTCAGCTTCAGATGCCTAGTAGCTTAATTTCAGTGACAGACATAACCATGAATCCTATGTGGGTTCATTCCTTTCTCCTCTTTTTATGGTAACATGTTAACGAATGGTGATGCTGCAGACCCAGCGGGGCTCTGGTGCTCCTTCACCACCTGCAGGCATCTCCTTCCTCCCAGCTTTGTTTCACCCACTTCCTTGGTTCTGGTGAAAATATTACACTTGTCTTACATTTCCACTAATTATAGGCCTCACATTACATTATATCTGTATTATTTTATACGATTGCTTTTTAAACCAGTTATTGGAATAAAGGAGGAAAATATACATTTGTACTGCTTCATAAAATGACGTACTTACCTTTAACAGCACTGTTTATTCATGTGGCTTCAGTGTCTGTCTGGGGTCACCCGCTTTCCACCTGAAGAACTTCCTTTATTTCTTGTAAGGTGGGTCTGCCAGCAGCAAGTTCTCAGTGTTTGTTTATCTGGGAAAATCTTCATTTCACCCTCGCTTTTGAAAGGTAGTTTTGCTGAGTATCAGATTCTTGGTTTGCAGTGTTCTCCTCTGAGCACACTGGTGTGTTGCCCACTGCCTTCCAGCCTGCGGAAGTCTCCTTTGGGCTCAGTCCCCTGGGGCAGCGGAAGTGACCTTGGGATTTTTGTCGTGTCTGCAATCCTCAGCGCTTTCACAGTGATGCAGGCCAAGGTCCTCTCTGTTGAAAGGGAGGCCAGAGGCGGATTTCTGGGCCCACCTGAGACCCCGCCTGTGGGCTCCTTACCTGGGAGGAGCTGCCTCCCCTCTGCCGCTCGTCTGCTTTGCTGTGGACTCAGCCTCAGCTGGGACCCCAGGCCGCACCGGAACCCCAGCTGGCCCTGGGGTCTGTCCTGCTCTGCGAGGCCCACAAGGGCCTGGCGGCCTCTGAGGCGGACCCAGGAGGGGTGAGGATGCCCCGTGGAGCAGAGTCCCCGCAGTTCCCCTCCATCCTCTTGAGGGATCCTGCACGGGCTCCTGCTGCCCTGGGTCCCTCCCAGCAGCCTCAGGCCAAACCTATGTTTCTGAGAGCTGAGGGCGTGCGGAGGCGGCGGGCACTCCACACCCCCCATATCTGGCTGGCTGGGCATCTGCTCTGGCCACCGACCTGGCTGGAGGGAACTAGGGTCCTCCTCTGGTTTCTGGCAAGCTTCACGGTTTGCACCTGTGAGCTCACTATGCCTTCGTTTTGCAGAATGGTAACAGGAACAGTCTTCTGATGGCAACTCTTAAATTCAGCAGTGGCCCAAGGCGAGCAGTTTTCCATCCCAGTCTTGGGCCGAGGTTGGCGGGGTTGGGGGGTGGTCTGGGTCCCTTTCTCGCTCTAATTGGCTTCGCTTTTGCACACAGTGAGTTTTCGGGAGGGGCGGGCACAGGACCCCAGGCACAGGCCAGCACCCCCTCCCCAGCCCGGGGCTCTGGCCCAGCGTGGGAGGAGATGGAATCCGCCCATGGCTTGGGTCTGCCGAGCTTCCCAAACTATTTTTAAAGTGTTTTTGGTTCAATAAAGCTCTAAACAAGTTTTGCCAGGCACTTTTTCCATTAATTTTTAAACTGGAGTGAATTTCAAGGGAAATTTAATCCATGTGCTTCTGATTCATTTACACTTAACTCATGGAGATGCTGCGTTGAACTGTTTGATGTTGAAGCAGAAGTCGGCTTTTTACAAGCCCGCTTGGCCTTTTTTCCTTCTTGGAAACAGGAAGTGGCGTCTTGCCAAAGTGTAAATGGATGGGAACCCTCAGGGAAGATGCTGTTTCAAGCCCACACCCTAGAGCCTGGGGCTGTGGCAGGGCTGGGCTGTGGGGTCCCAGGAGCTGACAGCGGGGGGTTCCAGGCAGGGGCCATGGGCCCGACACCTCCGCACACCCCCAGGCTCCCCCGCATTTGGGCCTCCGGTGCCCAGACAGCAAGAGACCCTGTGCTGTACTTGTCTGCTTACAACGCGTGTGGACACACGCAACACACGCAACACAGTTCACTGTCAACACACGCAACACACGCAACACAGTTGACTATCAACACACGCAACACACGCAACACAGTTCACTGTCAACACACACAACACACGCAACACAGTTCACTGTCAACACACGCAACACACGCAACACAGTTCACTGTCAACACATGCAACACACGCAACACAGTTCACTGTCAACACACGCAACACACGCAACACAGTTCACTATCAACACACGCAACACAGTTCACTATCAACACACACAACACACGCAATACAGTTCACTGTCAACACACGCAACACACGCAACACAGTTCACTGTCAACACACGCAACACACGCAACACAGTTCACTGTCAACACACGCAACACACGCAACACAGTTCACTGTCAACACACGCAACACACGCAACACAGTTCACTGTCAACACACGCAACACACGCAACACAGTTCACTGTCAACACACGCAACACACGCAACACAGTTCACTGTCAACACACGCAACACACGCAACACAGTTCACTGTCAACACATGCAACACACGCAACACAGTTCACTGTCAACACACGCAACACACGCAACACAGTTCACTGTCAACACACGCAACACATGCAACAGTGCACTGTCAACACACGCAACAGAGTTCACTGTCAACACACGCAACACATGCAACACACACAACACACACAACACAGTGCACTATCAACACACGCAACACACTGCACTATCAACCCATGTAACACACGCAACACAGTTCACTGTCAACACACGCAACACACATAACACAGTTCACTGTTGACACAACACACGCAACACAGTTCACTGTCAACGCATGCAACACACGCAACACAGTGCACTATCAACCTACGCAACACACGCAACACAGTGCACTATCAACCCACGCAACACACGCAACACAGTTCACTGTCAACACATGCAACACACATAACACAGTTCACTGTTGACACACATAACACAGTTCACTATGGAAACAATAAGTGTGCGCTTCACTGGCATCAAGTACGGGCACACAGTCGCCATTGTCTGTGGAGTGCTCTCATCTTCTCAAGCTGGCACCCGGATCACCAGCCCCACCCCATCCCCTACCTCCCATTTGTGAACCTGCACACTAAGCTAAGCCCAGGCCCCTTGTGTGGATGGAATCACTCAGTATTTGTCCTTTTAGAACGGCTGTTTCACTCGGCAACATGTCCTCGAGGTCCATCCGGGTTGTTCCCGGTCAGCGCTCCTCCCTGTTGAGGCTGACTCAGCCCGTCGTGGGCAGGGACCTGCTTCCCTCCCTGCTCGTCCGTGGAAGGGTGTTTGCATTGAGTGCACCTCCCCACCGTCAGGAAGTTGCCGGCCTGAGCACGGGTGCAGATACTCCTCGAGACCCTCCCTCTGGCCTCTGGGTGACTGGCCCCCTCGGGGGTCTCTGGCCCACATGCTCCAAGTCGGGCTCCTCCAGGGACCCGCAGCCCATGTTGCTCTGTCGATGGCACTGCAGCGGCTGCTCTGGGCAGGTGCTACAACGTCCTGGCGGCCGTGAGACCTTCCGGCCGGCGGCCAGAACTGGAAGGCAGAGGGGAGGCGGTGGCAAGGCAGGGGACCCCAGGCTGGAGGCACTTTAGAGGACGAATGCCTGCCCTGGTGCAGGCAGAGGACCAAGGCTTCTGGGACCCAAGGACAAAGGGCACGGCTGCAGCCTGGTGGGCTGAGGCTGTTGAGGGGGACTGGGAAGGGACTCAGAAACGCCCCAGGCCTCTCATCCCCGCTGGGAACGGCTCTGTAGCTGGGCCCACCCAAGTCTGTCCGCCCCTCATCACTGCTGTTTAATGATGCATGGCCTGCGTCCTCACGTGGTTCTCATGCAGTGTCCTCCAGATCTGGCCACGTGGGGCCCCAAGCTGCCAGGTGGTCCCTCCTGGGCAGTGTGATGGGGGGCCCTGGACATCCCGGCTCCTAGGGCCACAGCAGGCGGGTCCTAGGGCCACAG
This sequence comes from Bos indicus x Bos taurus, assembly GCF_003369695.1. Taxonomy (NCBI): domain Eukaryota; kingdom Metazoa; phylum Chordata; class Mammalia; order Artiodactyla; family Bovidae; genus Bos; species Bos indicus x Bos taurus. The sequence goes on from NC_040099.1 coordinate 1,075,730, forward strand.
CAGGCAGTCTGTAGCTGAGTGGCTCAACTGCCAGGCTGGCAGCTGTGGTTACCAAAATGCCTTCAGCCCCCCTCCACCAAACTCCCCAGCTGGGCATCCACCCAACATTCACCTTCGTTTCCTCCTGAGGACCCGGGTGGGCCCCCGGCTGAGGGCAGAGTGTCCTGCTGAGCATTAGGGTCACGTGGTGGGATGTTGGGGTCTGCATCGCTGACCACACTGGGCGTCCTTCCCCCATAGAGGCTGCTCAGCCTCCAAGTGCCTCATCCAGATCTGACCAGCCTGAGCCCAGCCCCACGGTCCCAAGGTCCTGGAGCCCCCCCCCATGCCCTCCCCCGCCTGTCTGTCACCTGCCCCTCATGCAGGCATTCAGATGGGACGGGGTGGTGGAAGTCAGAATGTCCCAGCAATTGTGGGGGCAGAGCCCGCAGCCTGGCACGTGTGCCCGTGGTGGGGTGCCTGTGGCGGGCAGGAGGGTCCCGGCACACAGGAAGCCCTGCTGGAGGAGGTGGCCACCTGCAGGGTCGTGGGGGCAGCCCCTCACATCCTGGGAGGTCCCAGTGACAGGCTACTCTCCCAGAGGTGGTTAGTGGTGGCGAGGGGGTACAGGCCAGACAGGGACCCCACAACCCTGCACCCAGCTCAGGCTCCAGGGGTGTGGGGACCTCAGGGCTCATTGAGAACATGTGAGGGGAGTAGTGGGAGGCTCCCTCCCCAGAGCCCCTGACGCCCCCAGGGTCCTTGGCATTGGAACTGTGACCCCTGAACTGAGCTGGGCCCATCCAGTTCACTGGGTGTGGGTGCCTTGCCCTCTGGCACCCCCAAGTGGGGCCAGAGCCTCCTCCAGGACCGGCCCGGCCTGGCGCTCTGGGGCCATGTTTGGGGCGTCCCCCTCTGCTCTGCTATTCCGGACACAGGGAGCTGCTCAGCTGGAGCGGGGGCATCACGGGGCTCTGGGGCCAGGAGGCTGCGTCCCAGCCAGTGAGATGTCACCCCAGTGAGGGGAGTGGGCCTGGGGGTGCAGCTGCCTTCCGCTCCTGTTTGGTGAAAACAATAAGAAGCACAGTACCCCTTCTCTTTGGGCGAGACCCCAAAGTCATCATCGTAACTGCAGCCTCCAGACACTCAGACAGACCACTCTCCTTGGCAGCGACAGTCAGGGCTACTCAGGACTAGGACATTGGGGCTGAGTGGACGCCCCGCCAGCTTGCCTGTGTGGAGGGCACCCCCTGTAGTTGTGCCCAGAAGCCCTGGGAGCAACCGTCTAAACTGTGAGGCTCCCCCCGATGCTCAGGAGTCTGGCTTCTCTTAGAGCCGGCTCTCTGAGGGCAGGTGACCCAGCCAGGTGCCGGGCAGGGGACGTGAAGACGCAGCCTGGACCAGACACCCGGCCCCATCATAGAATCAGAGCCGCTTTGGCTCAGCCAGCCAGTCTCTGCACCTTCAGGTCAGGAAGAGCCTGGGAGCCCTGAAGCGACGTTAGGTCACTCTGAACAAACAGCATCCAGGGTTCAGCGCAGTCACCTGACCGTCGTGAGCCTGCCCGGGAGGACCCCTCCGGCTCTGTCTGTCCTGGGCGTGGGCTGTGTGACCGGGTCAGGGGCTCCGCTGCCCAGGGACCCGAGGCCCTGCCCCCTCCGTGCTTCAACCCCGTCCTGCCTTTGCTTCACTCGCTTCTCAGAGGTCGTGTCCACCCTCAGCTCTCCCTTGAGCCCTGACGGGCCACCCAGCCGATGGATGGACGCAGAGCTCCGAGGGGCCTGAGCAGGGCCGATGGACGAGCAGAGTGGGCCCAGCCTCCCCTTGGGAGCTCTGGCCTCCTTGGAAGAAGCCACCGCAGCCCCCGGCAGAGCATCCTGTGACTGGGAACGGAGAGTTCCGCCTGACCCCGGTCACCCCGGCTCAGAGCCCGCCAGGCCCACGGTGGCCGCTCGCCCAGTTGGCAGAAGGGACTGGGGGGTCGGGCAGGGACTCGGGGGCCCCTCCACACGCTGGCTTCCCTGAGCCGGGCGGGCCCCCGACCCTGTAGGCAGCAGAGCTGGGCTGTGGAAGGCGCTGGGGTCGGCCTTTCTCTGCGGCAGCCACATAGCCCAGGCCTGAGAACTGGCTTGGAGAAGAGCAGAGAGGGTCTCTGGCTTTACAATCACGTGGTTGTGAGACTCATAAAGTTCTGCTTTAAGGAAAACGGTGCATGACCTCGGTCCTCCTGGGCCCTAGGGTTCTGCTCACCCAGAGTCTCCCGGCCACCAGGAGGGCGGCGGGCAGAAGAGCGGGGGCCGCGGGCGGGGTCATCCTGGGAGAACCAGGTGTTGCCCGCACTTTACCATGAAGGGGACCCCGGTCCCCATCCAGAGTGTAGTTCGCGTGGACACAGGCCCGTGAGTGAAGGCGGGAATGCGCGGAGAATCTAGCCCAGACCGCTGACTGACCCGAGAGCCCGGAAGTTGGGCCGCCGGCCTTGGCTGCATTCCTTAGTTTCTAGCGCCACCTGCTGGAGTCCCCTGGAATTACACTTGCTCTGCGCGCTCTGTTCATCGGGAGCCCAGCCAGGCCGCCTGAGCAGGAGCCTGAGCAGGCACCGCCCATTGAGGGCCTCTGGGATCACAGGGGCGCAGCCACCGCGCCCCCTGCTAGGGACGCAAACCAGTGCCACCTGCCTGTCGTGCGGGGCCCTTACTGGCAGCTTGGGATGAGACCCCCGCCCGGGACAAAGGAACACCAGGAGCTGTCCAGACTGGGGGTCAGACCAGGGTTTAGCAGGAAGTCAGGGAGCCAGCACAGTGCTTGTGTGGATGGCCAGCTTCCCTGAGTCTAAATTACTCCAGCAAAAAGGGCTTTCAGGAGAACCTGCAGGGTGGACCCACCCAGCAGCAGTGGGAGCAGCCTCCCCGGGACCCCAGGGTCTGCCTGTTTGGGGGCCACAGGACTGTTTGCTGAGAGGAGCTGGGTATGTGAGGGGCTTCCGACTGACGGCCTTTCCTGTGGGGACCTGGCCGGGGACCAGAGTGAGAAGCCCCCCTGGGATGCATCCTGGGCAGTGGCCACCCAGAGGGGGACTTGGAGCACGGCCTGGAGGAGGAAGCGCTCTCCCACGGAAGCACCCGCGAGCGGCCATGGACCGCCTGAGTGCCAGGAGCCAGAAGCAGCAGCAGACTCAGACAAACACCAGAAGGACACGGACAGCTGAGCTAATAGCAGCGCCTCAGGACACACGCGTGTGGCTGCCGTGGGCATGGAGAGGCTGTGCGGGCGCCTGGGACCGGGGTGCGCCTGCAGGAGGCGCGGGGAGGGTGTGGCAGACACAGCCTGGACAGAATGGAGGCTTTATTCTGGTGAAGAAGGGCGACTCTGTTATGACATCAAAGAAACAACCTGAATGTTAGTTGGGAAGTTGCAGGATAGTAAATAAATTTTCATTTCAGTTCCCAGAACTGCAGAGAATGCTGATGTTTTACAGTAACAGGGCTCATATTCCTGGAAACTCAAGCTGGTGCTACATGAAAATTAAACTTTGAAAAACAACAGAAAGGGGAGGAAAAGAAATCCAGCCCCATGAGGACAAGGGGGGGAAGTCCATGGTGCCTAGGCAGGATGTTCATGGCGCCTGGCTGGGCTGCCTGGGCCCTTCTGGCCTCATGGCCTCTCAGCAGCTGCAGTGCTCTGGACATCACGGCCACCAGCCGAAGGTGCAGGGAGGGGCTAGGAGGAGAGCTTGGAGTAGCTGGGCGGGGACAGCTTCCGCTTCAAGTACTTCAGGACATAGAGAGGGAGGCAGCTGACCACTGTGATGGCTGACACTTTCCACACGAAGGTCACAGTCGTGATAAAGGCAACGTCTGTGGGAGAGAAAGCCCAAACAGGTCTCAGGGTGCTGGGGTCGTGGCCCCCCTCCGCCTGCACCCAGGTTACCACAGAGGTGGGCCTGGCAGAGCCTCGGGGTCCCTGTGAAGGCACTGTTCTGCCTGCATCAGGTGAAGGGTTCGCAACAGGAGGCAGGAACCCCCCGTGTTCAGGGGCAGATGCGCACAATGGAGCCCATGATGGGTTGGACCTTCTGGGCCTGTCTGGAGTCAGCAGAGCCATCTCCGCAAGTCTGCCCCCCACGGGTCCTGCTGACCCAGGGGACGTGCTGGGCCGACCTCCAGCCTGGCGGAGGTTAGGCTGTCCTGATGCTGACGGGGAGAGCCGCGTGGGAACCTGGCTGGGCGATCGCCTTCAGGACGTGCCAACCCTGCAGGCTGTGGGCAAAGCTGCCCGAAGAACCACGGACGGCATGGGGCCCGGGAAGCAGAGGCCTGGTCTGCCCAGGGCTCACGGGGCCTGGGCAGTGTGGGCACGCCGTGAGGACCCGGCTCAAGCACAACAAACTGGAGGCCTGGTGCCATGTGCGGGACAGTGTGGATGCCCGTTGGGCACACATGGCAGCAGCCCTGTCCTTCTGACGAGTGCAGGACCGGGGCCCCGGGGGGTCATGAGGCGCCTCTGCAGGTGGATCAGGCCAGAGCGTCCCGGGGGAAGGGCCGGCGGGAAATGCCTCCCAGACGGGGGACGGGGCTCTCCTCAGTCGGGCGTCTCCAGCGTCTCCAGCGACGGCATTCAGCTGCCCGTCTACCCTTTCACTTCGCCCACTTGACAAAGTGCCGAAAGACTCAGCCCGCACCCGTTCCCTGGGAACCACAGCTCCCCCTGGGGCTCCGTCCACAGTTTCAGGTTCTGCCCTGCGTGTCCTGTACCTGTGCTCTGCACCCGCGTCCTGTCCTCTGCACTCTGAGCCCCACATCCTGTCCTCTGTGCTCTGAGCCCCGCATCCTATCCTCTGTCCTCTGCGCCCGCATCCTGTGTTCTGTGCTCTGCACCCGCGTCCTGTCCTCTATGCTCAGCCCTCTGTGCCCGCGTCCTGTCCTCTGTGCTCTGTGCCTGCGTCCTGTCCTCTGCTCCACGTCCTGTTCTTCACGCACACATGGGGGGTAGGGGGTGGGCGCGCGGGCCCTGTACTTTGAGCCTCTTCCCTGCAGCCTCAGCAGGAAGCAGGAAGAAGACCAAGGGGAGCATGCCCTTGGGGAGCCCAGCCCAGCTCTGGGCATCACTACATGGAACTCTGTCTCCCCGCAAAGTGAGCTGTGTGCTGTGAAGCTGTCTGCAATCCACACTGAAGATCATGTAGCAGAAGCAACAAGAAAATCACGTGGAAACCAGGAAGAGACAGTTATTCAGAGAACAACTGCATGGCAACTTACCAAAATATTCATTGAGGAAAGCCAGCGAGGCCACGTAGCAGCCGAGGCTGAGCAGCTGGGCCACGACCATGAGCCAGTGCCAGGTCCTGACGGTCAGCGCCACCATCAGCAGCTCCGTGAGCACCAGCGCCGTGAAGGAGATGGCCACCACGTGCACGAACTCAGACTCAAACAGCACCAGCGCCCCGAACATGAGGATGCCACCTGGGAGAGAGCACCGCCTTCCGCTGCGGCTGCCGGCTCCGTCACCGAGAGGCTGCCGCTAACGACATCGACCGTGCCAACAGACACGGGCCTGCACGGCTGGGGAGCTGAGCGGCGCCGCACAGACACTCTGGACGGGCAGCGGAGCGGCATCGGGGCAGGCCTTCCCCCCAGTTGGTGATCACGCCCTGGTGCCCGCTGCGGGTCTGGCCACTGCCCACACGCTCCATGGCACCTGTTTCTCTGGGACGCCACAAGGGCAGCCGGCTCCTTCTAACTACAGGGTCCAGATCTCGTCAAGCCCTGCCACCACGCCAAGAAAGCAAGCCACTGTGTGGGCTAGATGCTGTCATAAGGGCTGATTACGTTTTTCAGAATTGTCATTTATTTAAAACCAGGTCGGTTTTTAGGTGACCTGGACCAGTAAGAAACGCCAGCCCACACTGCGCTGGGAAGGGGCCAGCTGCTGGGGATCGACTCGCGAGATAAACAGACGGCGATCTTCAACTGTTGACGAAACATGGGGCCTGAGAAATTTAACCGGCAGGCAGAGCACCACTGCTAACAAGAGATAAGGCAGCTTCAGCCCAGGAGGAGAGAGTCTGTCTTACCTTGGTAAATGCTGATCAGAACCCAGACGAGGAAGGTCTTGAAGGATAAGGATCGCCCCTGGGGAGACAGGGGAGCAGCTCTGTCAGTGGCGCAGCACGTGTGTCTCGTGGCCGCGTGTGGGTAGCCTGTGAAGACCCCAGGCCCGCGGCCCACCAAGGTATGAACCCCGGCAGCTCCAGGGGGCGGGAGCCGACCCCACCTGAGGACGACGCTGACCCAGGGCCACGGTTCCCACAGAAAGAGGATGCGCCCTCCTCACAAGCACAGTCTCATGCGGAGCACTGCAGCTCCCCCCCGCTTGGGTCTAGCGGGCCGCACCTTGGTGAGGTCCTTGTACAGCTCTGGGTACAGCATGGCCATCTCCGGCTTCACATCCTGGTCCAGCACCAGCGAGAACACGGGGAACATGGTGTAGACGGTTGCGTACCTGAAGGAGAGCAGGGCGGTTACCCCGGGAGCACACCTCTTCCACCAGAGGCCAAAGGCAAACTCTAAACAGAACAAAACAAGTTGGCAACAGAGCAGAACCTGTCCTAAAGCACTGGAACAATGCCTACAAGCCACAATGCTCACAGGCAGCGGAATCCAAATTTTCGGTTTTAATTAAAGCTTTTTAATTAAAACTTTGAGATTGCTGCAGACGTCAGAACAGTTATCACAGAGAACCCAGACAGACCCCGAGGAGCCGTTAGCCAGCTCCCCCCAGTGGCCGCATCTCCAGAACTGCAGCCAGCCTGAGGCCGGGAGGCCACAGGGGGCCCTGGAGCCCGCCTGGAGTCTCCCTCTGCCCCTCCGACCCCCTGGCACCTGTTCTCCATGTCATAATTGTTGTTGCCTAACGGCGACAGGCCAGCATCACACTGCGGGCGCCAGCGTCTGGACTCTTGCTCAGCTGGTCCCTGGTCCCTGGCTCTGGGCAGGGCAGTTCCACACCCCCTTCTCTGCAGTGCATCTGTGTCAGCCCATTTTTGGTTATTACTAATACAAATAAAGCGGCTACAGACTGCACAGGGTTTTTGTTCTGTAAAGGTAAGCTCGATTATTTCTGACAGGGGTGCCAACCGGGGCCGGAGGACCAGGGGTGCAGGCAGCTGTGTGCTTCGTTTCAGCAGAAGTCGCTGAGCTCGCCACAGTGCCCAACCCGCCGCCTCAGGTCCGCTGCCTAGCAGCCCAAGCCTTCATCCCTGGGCTGCAGGGACACGACTCAGTGGATCTCCTGAGTCAGCTGTTGGGCGTCGGGGCTTCGCAGGACCGCGCTGAATAGAGGAGGGGTCTTCCTGTGGCAATGGGCACACGGAGGTGAGGGCTGTTGGGCCGTAGGTTTACTCTTATCTCTGGGCTGCTTTCCCACTGTGCGCTCCTGCCGGGGCTGTAGAGGCCTGGGAGCCCCCTTCTTGCCAACACCTAGCGAGGTCTGTGGTCTTAACTCAGCTGTGCTCCCCCAGGAGGCCTCCCGGTGGCTGTCCCAGGATGTCAGGCCCGTCCCAGCGCTGTCTGCCCTTCGTGTCTTTGCCGCTAACTTCACGTCCTGCTAGGAAGAACCATGTCCGGCGGGAGGGTGCGGGCCCAGGAAGGGGCGGCCCTGCTTGGATGCAGTGTGGCTTCCCCAGAAAAACAGCTTCTAAGGAGAACAGGTGACAGCGGGATCGCCGGGGGACAGACGGAGAGGGGCCACCTCCCACGCGCACGTGTGTGATCGTCCTGACTCTGCCCATGTGGGAAGCGCTCCGGCTATGGCCTCCCAGGTTCCCAAGGACCCGTCCTCCCGACGTGCGGCCACTGCGTGTGCTGGATGGTCCACTTACCCCACCATGAGGAAACCCTGGTACAGAGGGACCGATGCAAAGTAGAAGACGGAGGAGAACACAGCCTGGAGGGAGAGAGCAGTGACGCAGGTCCCGACGGGTGGTCAAAACGCGAGGCACCCAAGGAGCCACCGCCCACGGCCCACCGCCCTCCTGGAATGCGGGGGCGGCGGAATGGGGTGGGCTGGGGCGGGATTGGGGGGGCTGGGCTGGGACTGGGTGGGGTTGGAAGCGGGGATTGGGGTGGTGCTGGGGGCGGGGATTGGGATGGGGCCAGGGCGGGGACTGGGAGCGGGGATGGTGAATTGGGGTGGGGCTGGGGGCACGGCGGGACGCACCTGCATCGTGGAGATGATGAGGCCCCGGTGCATGACGAACTGGCCGAGTGCCGCCGAGCGCTTGTAGCTGCTGCGCCCGTGCACCATGAGCAGACGGCCAACGTGCTTGAACCGCGTGATGGAGAAGTCAGCTGCCAGTGAGGCCTGCCGCCCCTCCTGCAAGGGCGGGTGGGGTGCTCAGGACAGGCCGAACCCACCAGGGAGCGACATGCTGCTGGGGACGGGCCTGCGGGGCGTGTCCGACCCACAGCTCCCGGGAGCACAGAGTGGGCGGAACTGTGCGGGCCCCCTGCCCAAGGGAGTCCACTCTCGGCTGAGGAGCGGCCGCTGCCCCCGGGACCTCGGGAGGGTCCAGCTCCAGCACTGTGGGCGTCCCAGGATCTAAGCAGGGACCTCGGGCGTCTGCAAGCCAGTCCTTGCAACCTGTCGCCTCAGCTGGAGCTGCCAACTCACGCCCCACCACAAGCAGCTGCAGGTTCAGCTGTGACCAGACACCCGACTGGGCCCAGGAAGCAAAGGAGCTGGGACCCCGTGCATGCCCCGTCTCTCTGGGTGTTTTCACGTGAGCTCAGAGGACAGACTGGCCAGGGAACCGGGTCGTAGCAGGTCGTGACTGTCCCCACCTGGCCTTCAGGGAGCTGCTCCTACAGGGCAGTGGGCCCCACCTTGCCCCCTCCCACCCATGTGGTGGAGCCACCCAGAGCAGGTGCTGGGTGCAGGGAGGGCAGGCCGCACCTTCCCCTCGATGCCGATCCCGCAGTCCGCCGCCTGGATCATGCTCACGTCGTTCCCTCCGTCACCTGAGGCAGGGAACGGGGTGTGAGGAGGGCCTGCAGGGCCCGCCTCCCTCGCTGACAGCAGACAGGGGTCTGGACCCCGGGTACCATGCCGCTGGAGTCCAGCCAGCGGGGAGTGCGGCACCCGTCCCGGTGCATGGGGATGCTCACCGATGGCGCAGGTGCGGCGGCCTGTGTGTTGCTGCAGCAGCTTGACGATGTGGGCCTTCTGGGTGGGCGAGCAGCGGCAGCAGACCACGGCTGGGCACTGGCAGGCCAGCTCCACAAACTCGTGCTCGTAGTACTTCAAGCAGACCTGGGGGAGGAGCGGGCCCGGGTTCACCGCCACAGACAGAGAGTGGATGTACAGCTCGAAGGCCAGGGCTCCAGGGCGGCCTCTGACCAGCCCGCCTCGGCCCCCCTGAGAAGATCTTAGTCTCTGGTCACATGGAACACTTTGATCCCTAGCTCCCCATCTTGGCTGGGAAACTAAAGATCCCCCAGAGCTGCCTAAAGGCTGCGGGGCCCCATGGCTGAGCTGGATACCCCGAGTTACGGCTGTGGCTCTGCTGCCCAGGCCCTGTGGTCCTGTGCGGTTCTGCGGGGGCCACTGAGCAGACTTGGGAGGTGCGGAGCCCAGCAGCGTGGGTGGCAGGCTCTGTGACCACGGCCACCAGCCCCTCCCGGGTCCACAGGGAGAGCGAAAACGTGGCGCCATCCGCAGGCACAGACGGCACGGCCATCTCTGCTGCTCCCCCGGGAAGTGTGGGTGCTGCCTGCACCCTGATGGGCTGGCCTGTGTCCCACTGACAAGGTGGGACACAAAAGGACCCACCACTCCGCCCAGACTCCTAGAAACGTCTGCGAGAACCGTCGGCAAACTGCAGAAGGCGTGGGTGCCCGGCACCCCCTTGTCTGGGTAACTGTGGCCGCCAGGCCCATAAGCAGAGTGAGTGGAGGGGACCGGACAGAGGGGATGGCCCAGACATCCATGAGCCACCCGCCCCATGCGGGGGTCTCCAGGAGCACAGGGTCTCCCGGGTCCCGGGCCACTGCTGGACGTCTGTGTGTGGATGAATTTAGATCACGAGGTGCGTACCAGAGCCAGGACTCCACAGTGGCCACGCTGCTAGCACGGAGCAGGCTCCAGGCGCCCAGAGAGGGGCTGAGGGACTGAGGGAGCCAGCAGCAGAGCAGAGGCGAGAGCTGTGCGGGCCAGGCTCTCACCGCAGCACAGCGGCCACTCCTCAGGGCCCACCCCTCACAGGGCTGCATGCGGCCTGCTGAGAGCAGAGACCCAGAAACAGTGCCGATGAGCAAGGCAGCCTGGCAGGTACACCTGTGGAAGCCCACAGGCCGCCAGACAGACAGACAGGTCTAGGGGCCGGATGAGCCTCACCTCCAGGGAGGACAGACAGACAGGTCTAGGGGTAGGTGTGGCCTCACCTCCAGGAAGAAGGACAGACAGACAGACAGGTCTAGGGGGTAGGTGCGGCCTCACCTCCAGGGAGAAGGACAGACAGACAGACAGGTCTAGGGGAAGGACAAGCCTTACCTCCAGGGAGGACAGACAGACAGACAGACAGGTCTAGGGGCAGGATGCGGACTCACCTCCAGGGAGAAGGACAGACAGACACACAGGTCTGGGGCAGGACGAGCCTCACCTCCAGGGAGTCCCCGGAAATGACCAGTGCGCAGTCATGTTTCCTTCGAAAGGCATTCAGCTCCAGGTGGGCTTCTCCGCGGCTGGTCACCTCCACGAAAGGAGAGAAAGGCCCAGTTAGCATGATGGAGCTCCAGACACAGGAAACGCTGTAACAAACTGTCTTCTGAATTTCTCCTGCAGTGCTGGCAGTAAACAATATCATTGTTTCCCAATTTGTGGCAACTCAGAGCAGGAGACACATTGGGAAGAGCAGGGCAAGTTCTCCAAGTGCAGTAAGATGAGGTGAGCGGAGACGGCAGTCCCGCCCCCGTGAGCGCTCAGGAGCACACGCGAGTGAGCACACGGCGGCCACGAATGGACAGTCTACAGTCTCGGGGTTGGGCGGTCCGGTGGGTCTGAGGAGACCGAGCAGGGGGTGGGGAACGGAAGGACCATTTACAGACGCCTCGTTCATAACAAGGTGAGTGAGCAAAATGCTTGCTTTGTGTTTTGGTCATGAGTTTCAACTCTTTGTAGTTCAGGCCAACTAAGTATCTGGAGGATTAAACGATGTAAAATCGAGCCATAATCTCAAAATACCATTAATTTTAGGATGCAAACATTTCAGAAGCCAACACACCAGTTTTTGACATTCTTCCTGTGGAGATTTTATGGGGCATAAAAGAAATGATATATTATATAGGACTAAAATAAAGTTTCATGTGTTTCAAATTAATCCCAGACTCATCTTTAAGTAGGTAGTTTTTATTATGGAGATTTTATTTGTGGGGCTATAACACTGAAAAGTCAACAAAAATTGATCTGAAATTTTATCAGAATCATTAATAATTTAATTGCAAATAGTAGTCTGCAGGGCCTAATTTGTGATTCTGATGCTCCGAGACAAATGACATTTACATGTAAATTATATTCAAATCACTACTTCTGTAGGTGCAAGTGCTTCATCTGGAAGACAGACACACACCATGTGTGCTCAGCCACCATCAATCAAGACCCAAGAAACTTTTATTTCTTGTTTGAATCAAATTTCATCATAACTAACAGATACAGTAAACACATTAATTTAGATCATTTCTATTAATTTCCTTTGATCTAATTAAGGGAGAACATTTAATCTGAAGATGGCGGTAAATTAAAAACACGTCTACTTTGCATTTACAGCTTGTCTCACAAAAGCGGCCTCTAGACCGCATATAACGTGTATGATGACTAAGAGACAGACATTATTATTTCTTGGCTGTGCCACACACCTTGTGGGATCTTAGTTTCCAGGCCAGGGGTTGAACCCAAGGCCTTGGCAGAGAAAGCACCAAGTCCTAACCACTGGACCACTGCTGCTGCTGCCGCCAAGTCGCTTCAGTCATGTCCGACTCTGTGTGACCCCACAGACGGCAGCCCACCAGGCTCCCCTGTCCCTGGGATTCTCCAGGCAAGAACACTGGAGTGGGTTGCCATTTCCTTCTCCAATGCATGAAAGTGAAAAGTGAAAGTGAAGTCGCTCAGTCGTGTCCGACCCTTAGCGACCCCATGGACTGCAGCCCACCAGGCTCCTCTGTCCATGGGATTCTCCAGGCAAGAGTACTGGAGTGGGGTGCCATTGCCTTCTCCGACTGGACCACTAGGGAACTCTAATTTTTTAAATCACTACACACTTTTATAAATCAAATGGAAAGTGATGGCAGTATGTCTGTTTTAAAATAGATATTTAGTTAATAATTCTAATAGTACTACAGGAAAATACTCTTGAATGTGTATCTTGTTTCACTCTATCAAAAGCAGCTTTTTGATCACATTAATATATGTAACTAATAGAAATCTGTTTTTAACATTTATAAATTGAGCAAGGAAATTATTTCTCTTTTTAAATAGGTATCTAGTAATTAATTTACATTCTCATAAAACCAGTAAATTTTAATTTAAAACGTTTAAAGTCCAAAGGGATGTGGACTACACTTACCGGCCTGAAAACATGCGTGTCCTGCGTTCGCGACACCAGGTGGGAACTCTTGGCGATGCACGTGGCGGTCTCCAGCTTGTCGCCTGTCAGCATCCAGATCTAGGAGACAGTCCTAGTGGGTGAGCCCCAGCTCTGGCACGCGTTCACTTCTTTAGTCTCTATCCTTGGACACCTGCACCTACAGCGTCACTATTCACAACAGCCAAAACGTGCAGTGAGGCAAGAGTCCACGGACGGACAGTGGAGACACCAGTGTGGGCCCTCCATACAGGGCAGGCGGTTCCGACACCTGCTACAATGGGGGCGGGCCTCGAGGACACTGTGCTGAGTGGAACAAACCAGCTGGCAAGGGAAACACTGCCTGATCGCGCCTAAGTGCGGTCCCTAGAGGAGTCGGACTCAGAGAGACCAAGTGGACCGGCAGGTGCTGGGGCTGCGGGAGGGACAGCTGGCAGCCCAGGGGCAGTTTCGTCTTGAAACTGGAGCGTGAAGGCAGGCGGCGGCTGCACGGACTCAAGTGCGCCTAGTGTCACCGCTCCGTGCACCGGGGACTGTAAAGATGGAATGAGAACGTCTCAGACGACGTGCTGACGGCAACAGCAAGGGCAGAGTAATGTTCAGACGAGCCAGCTGGAGCCGGGGCAGGCGAAGGACTGGGGCAGGAGCCTCATGGCCGAAGGGCCACAGGGCTGAGGACCCGACCCGAGATTCTTGTGTGACCTGTGAGCTTCTCAGTTGAAAGCTGGGGTTCAAGATGGGTTGACGGGCAGTGGTTAAGCCAGAAATTATGTCAGATAAGGCATGTTGAACAAGACCATGAAGAATAAAAAGATCTAGCCCATTTATTATTGTAGTTATTTTATTTAACTTTTGCTGCGCCCTGTGGCTTACGGTATCTCAGTTTCCCAACTAGGGACTAAACTTGGGCCGTGGAAGCCCAGAATCCTAACCACTAGGCGACCAAGGAACTCCAGAGACCACTCTTACTTATAAATATCACACACATGCAGTATTACTGTGTAATTCTCCCTAGCCTGAAAAGCAAAATCAGCACACTTTATACATAATGGAATGGTTTATACACACTTCTGTAACATCAGTAGTTTCTATCCTCTGAATTTTCCAGGTGTTCTATGTATCAGACACAAGTGTGAATTTGGGGGCACAGGACGCAAACTTACATGGTGTACTGGCTCTCTGCTCAGTGGCTCCTTTCAGTGTCTGAGGATTTGTGTTTTTTATTTCCATTACACATTTAGATTCACTTTACTGAGCCTAGATCTGAGATTATGACACCTCATTGTGACAAGGTTGGAAACAAGGCACAGAACAAGAATCCCCACTCCCGACAATCCGGTGACCGTGACCTGCGGGTGCCATGGCTCACGCTCAGAGGACGGGCCGAAACCGCATCCTTCCATGGGACGGGACAAAGGAGTCTGCATCTTTAGATGGAAAACGGGGAGGAACTAGGGCAGAGCCTCACCCGGGGCTCAGGGAGCAGCTACTGCAGACACCCACACCTCTACATGGGGCGCGCGCACTGCCCGGCTCGCCGACCACCCAGGACACCGCAAGCTGGACTGGCGGAGCTCAGGAAGAAACATGGTGGACGGGCAGGCTGTCCGCTCTAACCTGTCTCGCATCTCTACCCAACTTCCTGGCCAGGCGGGCTAAGGTTGGCTCAGCGCTCGGAGTCCAAGCTGCTCTCTAATTCTGACTCCCACCTGGATAGCAGCTCGGACCCCTGTGGCGGCCCCACTGCGCCCCTCAGTGGGCGGGGAATCTCCTGTGTTCCTCTGTGCTGTCATGGCGCCCTCATCTAGGTGTGCCAAGGGCATTGTTATCTGAAGCTGGCATGCCTTTGTGTCCTGACACTTCCCCCTAGTTGGCTCTCTGGTCCAGCAAGACACAAGTGTTTCTTTTCAGTAAAATTCTCAAAAGTGGAAGGCCTGTTCTGAGGCAGCACGTTTCTTGCCCCCCAAAAACCGCACTTCAGCTTCAGTGAGAGCACGGAAGGCAAGAAAACAAACTGAAACTCACACCCAAATCCCTCGTCTCCCCAGACCCGAAGAGGACAAACTGCTGGGAAGCCAGCTGGTCTGTGGGTCAGTAGGCAGCATCATGAAGTTTATGGGAAACCCCCAAAGTGGGTACAGGCTGCGGTGCAGGCAGCTCGGGCCAGGCCAGGGGGCAACCAGCTTGCCCTGGGAGTGCCTACAAGCTGGGGGCGGTGTGGAACTGCCCGAACCTCTAAGGATGGACGTCCAGCTGGGGACACGGAGGTTTCCAGATGTGCTGGTTTCTTCTCCAAAGGTCATGCAAAGACCTCTGCTTACAGACACTTCCACACTACGTCTTATTTGAGTTCCAAGGGACCACCTTTGGGGGACAGGGTACTGAGTTCCAGGGGACTACCCCTGGGGGACAGGGTACCTGGTTCAGGGGACCACTCCCAGGACGTACCTTGATGCCAGCGTTGCGCAGCATCTCCAGGGTGGGCCTCACGTCTGCCTGCAGCTGGTCCTCCACGCCCGTCAGGCACAGCAGCTCCATCTCCCGCTCCAGGCTCTCCACCACAGCGGCCACCTTGAGCGTCCGGTCGTGGAGGCTCAGCTTGGCCTGGTTGTAGCGGCTCTGGGGATGATGGTGGAGCTGTGAGTCATGCTGGATCGACCGAGGCTGGATGCCCTGCCCACCCAGCGACAGTGGCCCCAGGGGAGCTGCCCGCTCACCTCGAAGTCCTGGTACTGCTCCTCCGTGAGTGCCCTCTTGGCCACCACGAGCGTGCGCAGGCCTTCGCGGGCCATGTTCCCACACTGGGAGAGCACAGGCAGGTCACAGGCTTGCCATGGGCTCGGCACCCCCCGCACGGCCACTACCACGGCTTCCCCCGGGAGTGGGCAGCAGACGGGCATCGCAGAAGGAGCCGCACCCCAGTGCCTCCAGCTGGTCTACAGAGGAGGTGCTGGAGGGCAGGCCTCATGCCATCGCCCTTTCCACCACACGAGGGCAAGTGTTGGTGGTTTTGTTTTTCCAGTTTGGGGAAAAAGTTTATAAGCAAAATTCCACTCGGGTGCTTCCCTGACACAGAACAGCTCCTGTAAACTCAGGCTCCAAGAACCTGCGGGCTTTTGAATAAACAGAAGGCCCTCAGACAACAACAACAGTACTACAACAGACGCAGGCGGGGGTCGAAAGACGTGTCCACGGAACAAACTACAATGTTGGAAATAAACGCATAAAGGATTTTTAATAAAGTTATCTTTGTGAAAAACAATCTGACATTATCTGTCTGTTGCAAGACATTTATTGATTTGACCTCATAAAGCTAAATAAATTAAACAAGGATTTTATAATTAATTGCACATCATTATGACCAAAAGTAATTTTTATGGCATTTTACTAGGTCTTCAGGGAGTTTAATTTATTCATGTCCCTGATTAAATCCAGTGCCTGAAGGAGCTATTGATTCATATTGCCAATACCGCCATGGACGTGGGCTGTGCTCCCTGGACTGACAGACCGACTCGGGCGTGCAGCGGGGGCGGGGCACACCAGACCCCGGCCACAACGGGCACCGCGCGGGGGTCGCGCCCTGACTTCAGGGCGTTAGTTCTCCTGAGTCTAACTCTTTGTTAACACATAATGGGGCACACCGGACCCCGGCCACAACGGGCACCGCGCGGGGGTCGCGCCCTGACTTCAGGGCGTTAGTTCTCCTCTGAGTCTAACTCTTTGTTAACACATAAATGTGAACAACAAGTACAAGTCATACTTGTTTAGGGAGAATTCGATGAAAATATAGGATTGGTTATATCTGGGTCTTACTTTCCATGTTTGAAGTGAATATTATGTACAAATTAGAGTTAGAGTAAAATTCTAACTAAATTAGGTTACAAAATAAGTATCAGGTTAAAATACAACTCTGCATACAAAGACAATATTAATTCATATTTTTTAGTGACTGATTAGTGATGCTATTTCTTCACCAACATAAAATATTCTTCATAAGGACCCGCCTGCATATATCCATGTATATTCACACAAAACCCCAAACGCTAGCTGTTCACACAGCAAATGCGTGTTTTATCACCAGCTCTCCCACCTCTCCTGCTCTACGGGCTGGCTGGTGTCTGGTAGAACCCGGAACCTCGGTTCGTGCGGCGACCCCAGTGAGTACCCACAGCTTGCGGCCTGCGCTGCGTCAAGAGCCTGCAGACGCAGCGAGCGCATACCTCCTCCTCCAGCCAGAACCCGGAACCTCGGTTCGCGCGGCGACCCCCGTGAGTACCCACAGCTCGCGGCCTGCGCTGCGTCAAGAGCCTGCAGACGCAGCGAGCGCATACCTCCTCCTCCAGCCAATCGTTGTATTGCACGATGGAGGCCATGGCCACGTCGGCGCCCTTCATGTAGAACGTGATCTCTGCTGTGGACTCGTCCTGCAACGAGACATGCCCGCTGAGGCCAGGCTGCCTGGACGGAACGGCTGGAGACAGCAGCCCCGGGAGAGCCTTTCTCCGGGCGGGCTGCTCAAACACCCCCTCTGCAGGGCCACGTCCTCCCTGGGCGCCCAGGCCAATCGCAGCCGAGGCCACGACGGCAGCTCGAGAGGTGCTATGCTGAGGCTTCTGAAGTAAAACCTGTACACACACATGTGCCTGGGACTGCAAGGTAAATTCTCTCAAATTTTCATAGTTTGAATGAGCTTCTAGTTTAGCCAACATCCAAGATGTATTTGTGGTATTTGCTAGAAAAATTTGACAGCAACTTCATGGTCATAAGCCAGTCTTCAGGTAAACTCTTCAGCGGCTACTGCAGTGGAAAACAAAGACGCTCGAGCTGATTTCAAAACTCACCAGTAACACCTTATACTCACTCTGCCTTAGTCGTCACGACCACTGGAGCATAAGTTATCAGTCTGAATTTTGGGACAAGCATAAAGCCCTGCAAGGAGCCTTAGCGGCCCTGCAGTGAGCAGAGCCGACTCTGGCTGGGGCAGGGGCGGGCATACCCTGACGATGACCCCCATGTGCTTGCTCTCCGATGTGAAGGGGAAGGTCTGAAGGATGCAGTAGGTGAGGATCTGGCCGCCGGGGGTCCGCAGCTGCATGGACGTGAGGTCTCTGCTGACCAGCGTGAGGCCGACGCTCTCTGTCCACTGCACCAGGGCCACCTGCAGGGGACCCGTGAGGTGTGAGGCTACCCGAGGGGGACTGGCGAGGTGTGAGGCCACCGCTCCCTGCTGGGGGAGCGTGTCAGGCCAGCATCAGCGAGCTCACTGAGACGCCACCAGGAGACAAAGCTAGCCCTGCTTGTTCTGAGGCCTTTCTAGGGGACCCTGGCCGCTCCAGGGTCCAAGAGCATGTGAACATGACACAGTGAGTCACCGTGGAGCTGGAATTAGAACCCGCCTTCCCCGGATTTCCAGCACGTTACTAGGATACTAGAGAAGGCCGGGCCCTAACAAGATGCTACAAGGATACAGGACTATAATTTAGAGCATCAGTGATGTTCCCCAAATTATAGCATTCAAAAGGGACACATGGACATCAGCAGAGGCATGTCAAGGGGGGCAAGTCAACTACCCCACAGCCTCATGCAAACGAGAACTGAAAGTGAAACTCCGTACACGTTCCTACACAACCTCTTTGTATCTGCACGTGATCCGGACCCCAAGGTTCTCCTTCAGTCTACGCAGTGAAAGGTTACCATTATATCCTGACCTATAAATTGTATCTTCCTGTGAACACCCTATCATCTCGTTGGGCCCACTGCAGTCAGGATGCAAGTTTCTATATTTGGTGACTCACATCTGTTTATTATTTAGCTTATGCTTGGTTTCACAACCCCTTGGAGGTAGCATTTATCACAAAAAATCAGTTGGGCTTCTGCTACCTAGCCTAGCATCCGTGTAGCTGTTCTTAGTGAGCATTCTGTGGTTTAACTGTCTGTTGCCAACAAAAGGAAAAGTGTTCAGAATGGCAACGGTATAGACACTTTAGAATAGACATTTTAGTTACTGTTCTGATGTTAGTTTCTGGGCAAAACTCTCTCTGATAAAATAAAACTTAACATTTCTGAGCAGGTCTGTAAACAAACAGCCACAGAGGATGGACAGGAGCGCACAGGACTCCTTGTCATGTGCTCAGCACCCCAGCCACTGCCACCTGCGGCCACACACGTGGGGCCGTGGGGCCTGAGAGGGCAGAGGGTCTCCCCGGCTCTGAGCTTCGCCACCCTGCCTCGGCGTGCCTCGGGGCTGCAGTCGGCCTCACGGAGTCCAGGCCGCACTCTCTGAACATCTGAAGTAAACTAGTGCTGTTCTTTTTAGACAGATTTGAGGAGTAACTTCACATCCAGAGGTGTGACACGTAGCAGTGAAAGGAAGGACAATTTCTAAGGTACTGACAGTTTGACTGTATTTTCTTCCTAAAGATGATTAAGCAATTAAAATACACATGCTGTTTGAAAGCATAATGTCTCCTAACGCAGAATGAAGGGCATCAGCCAAGGGTCGGGGAGGCTCTTCACGTGACTCGGGCTCTGCTGGCCACACCCACCCCCAGAGGCCCTGCACAGACTGGGCGGCAGTGGTCCACTCAGACCCCTGTGGCAGAAGCGACCATCCAGTTACAGAGCTGGACAACAGCGAGGGGGTCTACGATGGCCTCAGGGCAGACCCTCGAAGCCTGCTGTGTTCAGGGCTCCACCCCCAGTGACCAGCACCACAGACACCTCTTGAACCAAGGAGAAAGAATCTCTTCTTCAAGATGGTTGAACAGTGGGAAGCTCAACGTGACACTGAAGACAGGAGAGAACACACGGAGCCCTGTCTGAGCACTGGCTCGTGTGTGGCAGTCTTCTGGGTCCTGGAAGAGACGGGGGTGAAGAGCTTGTCCAGCGTCATCTGGGCTTTGAGAGTAAAAACCCAATTTTCACCCTAGAAGTCACTAGTTCATGGTTAGCCACTTCTTCACAAGCAAAATGTCATCGCTCGAAAGACGCACCCAGGCTGCTCTATGGTCCCATACAGCCTGTGTTCGCACCTGTTTTTGGTGGCGCAGGTGTTCAAATTTTTTGCTTCTGTTTAAACCGGGTGATTGTTTTCTCATGATCGAGTTTTTCAAGTTCTTTTATCTGTACTGGTTACCGGTCATTTGTCAGGTATGTATTTTGCAAACACATCCTACAAGTCTGTGGCTTGTCTTCATTTTCATAACAATGTTTCTCGAAGAATGTAGGATTTTTACGTCAAAGTCTAATTTAACAGTTTTTTCTTTTACAATTTGCACTGTTTGTGACCCACAAAATCATTGCCTAAATCAAACAAACCGACAAAGATTTTCTTTTAGAAATTGTGTACTTTTGGTTTTTCATTTAGGTCTATGACCAATCTGAGTTAATTTTTATAATAGTGAGACATACTGGTTCAAGCTCTGTTTGCAAATGGCTGTTCAAATGTTCTGCGCCCCATTTATTTTGATCATCTTTTCTGTAATGGATTTCCATGGCACCTTTATAAAAAATCAGCTGACATCTTGGTAACAGAAAGTCTTCCAATCCATGTGTACACTTCTCACATATAGTGTCCTCAAGTTTTCTTCATTGTCTTACACTTTCCAGCATACAAATACTATACGTATTTTGTTAGATCTATCCTTAAAACCGGAGAAGGCAATGGCACCCCACTCCAGTACTCTTGCCTGGAAAATCCCATGGATGGAGGAGCCTGGTGGGCTGCAGTCCATGGGGTCGCTAAGAGTCGGGTACGACCGAGTGACTTCACTTTCACTTTTCACTTTCACGCATTGGAGAAGGAAATGGCAACCCACTCCAGTATTCTTGCCTGGAGAATCCCAAGGACGGGGAATCCTGGTGGGCTACCGTCTATGGGGTGGCACAGAGTTGGACACGACTGAAGCAGCAGCAGCAGCAGCATCCTTAAAACATGTCCTAGTTTTCTGTGTGTGTGCTCTATAAATAGTACATTAAAAAATTTCAATTTCTAATTGCTCATTGCTGGCATATACAAATAGAAGTAATTCTTGTATATGGATATCATAACATACAACTTTGGTAAACTCACTTATTAAGTCTTAGGAGAAAGTTAAACTTTCAGCAGAGCTTTGGGGATTTTCTATGAAGACAATCACATTATCTATTGAAAAAAGGGAGAGAGTTTTGTTTCTTCCTTTTTTCAGGTCTAACAAGGTTTTATGTAGTTCTTACACTCCATTTTGCTAATCTGTATTTTTCCTGAACATGGATATTACAGGTTTTAAAAAATATTAGCATTTGGGCTGTGTTTTAATATTCTCTTTTAAAAATTTAAGCTCATCTGTCTATTATACACTCTTCATATGCATACTTTTAGGTGTGTATGCTGAGTTTGCATTCACTGTTTTGTATTATTTACTATTTTTGCCAAGTTTTTCCATTTTATTTAATTTTCAAAGGATCAGCTTTTGAATTTACTGCTTATTCAATCATTACTTTTATGTTTTCCTTTATCTTTTCTTTCTCCTACTTTCCTTTGGTTTTCCCGTTTTCTTAGACATTTTAGTTGGGTACCAGCTTCATTTGCTTCTTTTCTTTCTGTCAGTGCAGTCCTGGTTTGATGTGCAAGGCACTACCTAGCATGTCTGCTGGCTGAGGTGGGGTTTCCAGCTGCTGACTGCTCCCAGGAGGGGGTGCCTGGGTGGAGCTGCTTGGGGTGCACGACCACGGCCCTGGCTCCTCCTGGGCTGTCACCGTCGCGTCAGGTCACACCGCTGCTGTGTGGCATTTCTAAGGGGACACTCGCAGAAAGAGAGCCACCGGGGCAGGGAAGGGCGGGGTGTGTGGCCTCACAGAGAAGCGGTGCGGGGGTGGTTGGAGCAGCTGCTGCCCTTTCCTGCTCCCTCTGGACGCTGTCAGTGATGGAAGAGACCATGTAAGGATGATTACTTCTCTAACTTGGCTTTTAGACATTTTTAACAACGTGATTATTGAAAATAATACAAAGATCAAAATAATTAAAATGCAAGTGTGAAAAATACATATTTAAATGGGAGCTTGAGCTAAATCTCATCCACAGGCCAGTTAGTAACATGCTTGGGCAATCATTGTCACAGGCAATTTGTTTATGCTCTCACACTCCCCCACGCTAGGTAGCCAGTGTGGGGCAGATTTTGTTATTAATTTTTGCTGTAATTCCATTATTCAGCAATGTCTGTGCTGTCGTTCTTGAAAAGATCAGAAGAAATTTCCTTTACCATATTAGCATCTGCATAGCCACCAGCTACACTCCAGGGACACCTTTCCTACTGTGCACCTTATAAATCACAATTTGATCACTGACACATCTTCATTTTCAATTGCGGTACTACCATCACTGCTATAATTTGATAGAATTATGAACAAAATGTGCAAGCTGACCACCTGGAAAAGCTGCCAGTCAATACTCAGGGCAGGCTGTGTGGTTCATGTTCTGTCCTGCTCCTGAGGGTCATGGAGGGGGACTCACGTCACAGATGGGGAGCTGCTCCCCATAAACATGTTGACCCAACACCATAGTTAGTCCTGCTTCAATAAGCACACACAATTAAATGAGTGTAAAGTTACAGCACGCAGCATACATTGGAGTAAATCAAAAGCAATGCTATTAAGGACGGTCATTCTTTTGTTTGTAAATAATCCACTCGTGGTTTGTCATAAATTTCAGCTGATTCCTGCACAGAAACGTCCAAATGAACAGAACTAGCTACACCCTGAAATAACAGTTAATACAGAACTTACAGAGGTGAAGGAGGAAATGTTACCAACAACAGCAGGTTCGCAGGTTTAAGTCATTGAAAATCTCAGCCTATCAATTATTTTGAGCCGAGCTGACTGGGGTCTTGGGTTTGCATCGCACTGGCCTTGCTCACTGGAGGTGACGACCTGGTGCCCGAGGCGCTGCCCCTGAGCTGACTTGGTGGCGCCCGTTGGTGACACTGGCTTGGTCTCAGCTTCCACAGCTGCACTGGACACAGAGTTTACCAGGGTTGGGTTTTAACTTTGTCCAGGAATTTCCGGGAACATTTGTCTGATAAGCTGGAGTTTGCTATGCTGAGGCTGTACTGGCAAAGTGACAGGCAAGCGAAACTTTCTACTCTCTTGGAGAAAATGAAATATTGATCACTTATCATAAGAAACAGCGACTGGAGCCTAAGTAGGCTGCAGGTTCTGAATACGAAATCACTCCTGCTCTGACAGCCCAGCCCCCGCTGCACGTGACAGCTTCAAGCACGCTCGTCACTATAAGTGTGCAGGGACCGTACCTCGGACAGCCTCTCACGGCTTGAAGTCAGTCCCCAGACACCATCCCTGGAGCAGGAGAAACACGTCTGTGCACACACAGAGGTAAGTCAGCAGATGCTCTCTTTTCAGGAAAACGAACACAAAGCACTTCCACAATATGAGAGACTAGAAACCAGTGCATTCCACTCAGTAAGTCACACTTACTGAAGCTAAGATGACACAGGAGCCTGAGCAAATAGGGATTGTAAGAGTATGGTGTTGACATGAGTATATGAAGCCGGATAAGTCTCCTAAATGATAAGGTTGCTTATTAACTGCACACATGCTGACAGGTCAAGGCTGAGGGCAAGCAGAGAACATCAACTGAGCCATTTCCCTGAAAAAAGCTCCAGGGTGCAGTATTCTAAGCACTTTATTCAATAAAAAATGCCTTTAAAACAGTACTTTGGTGATTGGGAAACAATGCTATCATCTGTCAACCTAACTGCAGCAAAGTTCAATAAGCAAAATAATGATCCATTTAGATGACTTTCCTTGGGCTTCAGGGACCTGCAAACACTGCATCCACAAAGTGCTTTAAAAACTACGATGAAGTCAAGTCTTTTCATTTTCAGATTTGAAATATGGGTTAGGGATTTCTCAGAGGTTATTTAATGGCCTGCCATTTTTAATCATTGTCTAATTTCTAAAGTAGGAAGAAATTTTGACATAAAAAATTTAAATATAAGGCTAGTAGTTTTAATTTAGTTCTGGAAATCTTTGAATCAGTGAAAATCTCTATTGTGAATTCCTATTTAAAATTTAAAAAATGTTGTAACATAAAAACCTAAAGATAAAAATTCTAGTATTTTAAATAAAAATTTGTATTTATTTTTGGAAGGTAATAAGGTAAACATATAAGATTTTTAAAACTTCCAATAAAATTTTCCTTGGAAAACATCTGTGGTCTAAGTTTCCCGTGCTCGGGACTAGGAAAAGAATACGTTTTCAATAAGTAATCACATGGAACTCGAGAGGATTTCTAGAACACTAGAATGTGAAGAGTGTAACTCCTTTGCAAGAAAAAGAGGGGCGGCGTTTCCCTCCAATGCGTGTCTGCTCCAGGCCGACCCGAGGCCAGGCCAGCCGCCCGGACACCTGACCACCTGCCTCCGCGGCCCAGGCCCCATGCCCACTGTGACCGTGAGTGACATGTATTCCAGGTGACACACACGCGATTCCAAAGGCCATACCGAGCTCGGGTGGAAAGGAGGTTTCTACACACCTGCTGGTCAACGTGGTCTATAAAGCAGAGTTGGGGGGATGGATGGGACCCCATGCTCTCGCCCACTGCATCACTCACCAGGGACGTGGGGCCTGGAGGCTGTGCCCCAAGGGTGGCTCAGTGCCCCACGGCCTGGATCCCTGTTCTGCACGACGGCTCAGCTGTGCTGCGGGGCGTCCCCACGGCTGACCACAGACCGGCTCACAGCTCACAGGTTCCCCAGCACTTACTGGGAAGACAGGCACTGAGACTCACAGAAGGCAAAGGCTGAACCACAGGGCAGGCTCCCGCTGGCCCTGCTGGGGAACCACACGCACCAGTGGACGTGACAGGAGAGAAGCAGACTCACAGATTCAGAGAACGGACGAGTGGCGACCAGTGGGGAGAGGGGAGGTGGAGCGGCAGGCCAGTGGGGAGCGAGAGGCCATTATGTACAAAATAGGCTACAACACGGGAAACACAGTCAACATTTTATAGTAACTAGAAATGGAGTATAACCTTTACAAATTGTGAATCACTGAGCCACCGGGCAAGTCCACCTTGTACACCTGTAACTGATATAGTCTATCAACTATACTTCAGTTTAAGAAAAAAGGAAATACCTCTGTAATGAGAGCTTCAAAATAAATTAAAAACGAAACACAGCTGTCAATGCCCTGAGCTGCTCCACTGGGGGTTCACCGTCAGGAGGTCAGGACAGGCTGCAGGCCCTGCGCTGCACACCCTGGCCTGCACCCTCTCTCAGAGCCTGGCAGTACCAGCAGAGGGACCTACTGGGGCGGTGGGCCTCAGCTCTGGTTTGACCTACTGGATCTCCAGGATGGAGAAGAGCTGGCCCCACCTGCGGAATCAACAGCATTTCTGGAACTGAGCTTCCCAGGTGGCGCTAGTGGTAAAGAACCCGGCTGCCAATGCAGGAGATGGAAGAGACACATGTTCGATCCCTGGGTGGGGAAGATGTTCCAGAGGAGGAAATGGCAACACACTCCAGTATTCTTGCCTGGGGATTCCCACGGACAGAGGAGCCTGGTGGGGTACACTCCACGGGCCGCAAAGAGTTGGACACAACTGAGTGAGCACACACACACACACACACACACACACACACACACACTGTATCTAAATTCTAGAA
Organism: Bos indicus x Bos taurus; assembly: GCF_003369695.1. Lineage (NCBI taxonomy): Eukaryota > Metazoa > Chordata > Mammalia > Artiodactyla > Bovidae > Bos > Bos indicus x Bos taurus. The sequence goes on from NC_040099.1 coordinate 1,101,005, forward strand.
AAATGCCTAGAGATTTGACTTGCAAGCCTGGTGATTCCCTTGGAGAGAGAACACGGGAGGATGCAGCCTGCAGACCTCATAATCAGCAGGCAACTGGTCCCGCTCCCCGCCTCCCTGGACCCAACCCCAGGGCACTCTGGGATGAGAAGGCACCTGCCCACGAGGATGGGGTGAGGGCAGGGTTGGGCCAGGAGGGTGCTGGCCTGTGGCAAAAGCCCATTCTGAAAACCACGGACAAGCCCTCCTCACCCCATGAGAAGACAGAGCAAGCACTCCTGGTGGGGCCGGGAGGAGTCAAGGGAGGCGCTGTCTGCGCCTGCGGACATGCCCTGCCCGGGACGCGGCCCTCGGCGACTGACCTCGTCAGGGCTGGAGGCCTGGTAGGTGCGGTTGTCATCACTGAAATCCTGGTCCGCCTCGGCGACCTCGGTCTCGCCAGCTGCGCCGCAGGCCTCGTACACGGGCGTCACATTGTGACACAGGGCGACAGCCTTCACGGCCTCATGGACCCGGCTGCTCACGCTCCTCCTCACCTTGGGCGCTGACGACGGGGCTTTCCTTGGAGGAGTTGAAGCAGCGCTGCTTCCGCCAGCCTGACACTGCGTCTGTAAACACAGACGCCGCAGGGTTAGAGGCAAGCAGGCACACGCTGGAGTTACCCACACGCACGCCTGTCACGGACGGCCAGGCTGGGCTGCAGAGTGGCGGCAGTGACGGTCGCCTACACGTGACCCACGGGGCAAAGACTCACCTGGGGATCCAGGGGCCACAAGGTCCTTGGACATTTCCTGGTTGTCCAGTAACTGAAATATTTGCTACAGTACTCAAAATCTGACCATCTCCTTTTAGTAGATTCACTGCAGCCTGGCATGCATGTGCCCAGTCCTGAACAATTCCTGTTTATCCACCACTTCTAAGAGCAAAGTTAAGAACAGAAGACTCCCAAGTGCTTTCCTTTCTCCTTAAAAACTGTGTGCATAAAATGGTCTGAAGGTAAGAGCAGGAAAAAGCGTTTGGGATGGTTCCCTTAGTACTATGGACTCA